>NC_134536.1:165107490-165422365 GCF_050624435.1 Tenrec ecaudatus
CGCTTCCAACGCTTCTTCAGCTTGCTGAGCGGTTTCAATGGGTATCTCATCCATTTCTGAAGCCAGGGGGATGATTAGATCATTTCATAACTGCCACATCACTGGAATTTGTGGTCTTAACAAGTTGACACACATTTGGGAAGGCACAATTGAATCCATGACACCAACTAATAACAATAACAGCGCTCTGCCTTCCACATAGCCAGGAGACGTCCATCAACAAGTTAGTGTGGAAATAAACATCTGCAAATAACAGCGCCAGGCCTTGAATCCATAGAGTGGAGGATCAGGCAGACACTGCGAGGGAAGAAGAAGAGAATAGCAAGGGAGTTATAAATAAAATTACCTCCAGAGAGAGAAAGGACTCCTGCCCGGAATAGGAAGAGACTAACAAAAGCCTTGGGACCTAGAGGATCAAAGCGCGCTCCCCCAGAAACTGGAAGAAGGGGCTTGCACAGGGCCAGCGCGTTGGTCTTGGGACAGCATTGGGGGAGGCAGCTTGGAAGAAGAACTGCCCTTTGGAGCAGGGGAGATGGAAGTGAACGGTCAACGTTAGCAATGCTGCCCAAACAGGAAGAATCACCAAATCAAAGAGCAAACAGCTCCTTCCGG
The DNA here is from genome assembly GCF_050624435.1 of Tenrec ecaudatus. NCBI lineage: Eukaryota > Metazoa > Chordata > Mammalia > Afrosoricida > Tenrecidae > Tenrec > Tenrec ecaudatus. Next base: position 165,108,103 of record NC_134536.1, read on the forward strand.
ATACAAGCTGTCTTCAGTTTTGTTTTAAACTGCACTTCATTCCACCAAGAGAAGAAAGGGCTCTTCAGTTCAGCAACCTGGAACAGCACTCAGGCCTCCCACTCCCAGCTGTGAATGCCTGCTTTTGTTGATCAAGGGAAACAGAAGATGTTGCTGTATGTCTGAGGCAAAAGCACCGGGAGCTCTGATGATGTCGTGGTTAGGCATTGGGCTGCCAGCCTCAGGGTTGGCAGTTCAAAGCCATCAGCAGCCCCATGGGAGACAGGGCTTTCTGCTCTGGGGGGAAAGCAGACGTTATCTAGGGAAATATACTCTTGAAAAATGGAATATTTTATAGCTGATAAAAAACATTTCTGCTGCTGAAAACTCCATGCTCCCTCAGCCTCCCCACCTCACCTCACAAAGCACCAATAAGCAAAGGAAAACTATGACACAGAACTCCAACCCAAATGAACTACTCTTAAACAAACACAGCTATTCCAAACACACGAAACCAGCAGCCTTACACACCAAACAGAAACGTACCCAAAGAGAGTGATGCAGGACATGAGAGTCAACGAAACTTGGGAAACAAATTAGGGAAAAGTCAAAACGCATCTCAAAAGTGAAGCTTAAAGAGATCAATCAATTCAACTGGAAAGATGATCAAAAGGAATTGATGAATAAAACGTGCTAAGAGGAAAAATTAGGTCAATTTTAAAAGTTTAAAACTGTCATAGAAAGGGAGAGTGGGGGAGGGAGGGGAAAAAAAGAGGAGCCGATACCAAAGGCTCAAGTAGAAAGAAATTGTTTTGGAAATGTTGGTAACAACATATGTACAAGTGTGCTTAATACGATTAAATGCTGGATTGTTACAATGTTTGCAACAGCCCCTCAATAAAATGATTAATTAAAATAAATAAATAAGATAGTGCAGGACATGAAAAAAATAATAATTTGTAAATTATCAAGGGTTCATGAGGCAGGAGGTTAAAGAGGGGGCAAAAATGAAGAGCTGATACCAAGGGCTCATGTAGAAAGAAAATGCTTTGAAAACGATGATGGCAACAAATGCAGAAATGTGCTTGAGCCAATAGATGTATGTATGGATTGTGATAAGAGTTGTACGAGCCCCCAATAAAATGATTTTTTTAACTAACTAAATAAATAATTTAAAAAATCATTTTATTGGGGGCTCGTACAACTCTTATCACAACCCATACATACATCAATTGTGCAAAGCACACCTATACATTCGTTGCCCTCATCAACATTCGTTGCCTGGGTTCCTGGAATCAGCTCCTCCTTTTCCTTTTTTCCCTCCCCCTCCCTCCCTGCTCCCCCCATAAATAATTTTAAAATGTGTCATAGAGAAAGAAATTGCTAAAGAAGACAGGCAAAATGATCCACTATATATGTAATTGCAATCCCTGAAAAAGAAAAAAAAAAACGAGTATCAAACGAAATCATAATCCTCCCCAGAAAAAAAGTGGGTGGGGGAGAATACTAAAAATAAACAACCTGAAGACTTCCTTAGGTATTTAGGGGAAAAAAATTACGTGGCGTGACCAATGCTGAGGCAAAGCTTAGTAGAACCTAGGAACAAGGTTTCTTGATTCGGGTTCACGAGAGGGACAAGACCCATGAAGCGCGGACAGGAACACGAGGATAAAGCAAAAAATAGGACGGAGAGAGCCTAGAAACAAAATCGAATGCTTATTCAACAAAACTATCAAAACGTGAAGCTACTGCTTTTGGGCATACGCTTCCGTCTACATCTGTGTGCTTCCCAACACCTTCCCTGAAGAAGTGGCCTGCTTCTATTTACACCTGCGGCGGTAGGGCCCGGGAGAGAGCCCAGGTGAGGATGTGGACTGAGCATGTGCAGAAGCCGTTCGCTCTCGTGGGACTACATTTCCCAGAAGCCCTCGCCACTCCCGGCCGAATGTCCCCTTCTGCGCCAATATTGAAAAGCCCGTTTTTTGTTTTTCTCATGGGCTGCGAGAGAGTCCACCGGAGAGCTAGTCATGTTGGCTGGTAAGGTGATTTCTCGCACCCGAGAGATTCTGAATAAAATTCTATATGCCAGAACCACATTCTGTGCCTCCCAAAGTAATTTTTTTGGTGGGGCGGGGGGGGGGGGGGGGGGGGGGGGGGAGCAAGAACCTGAATCTCCAAGCTCTGGTAACACTCCCCAATGTAAAAAGAGCAGGCGGTAGTGGGGAGATGAGTCAGTCAGGGTTCAGTGTAGCAACAATGAAACTCAAAACCTTCCTCTAGTTCTTGAACGCTTCCTCCCCTCCCAAGTATCATGACCCCAATTCTACCTTGCGGACCTGGTTAGACCAGAGGATACACAGCGGTGGAGCAGGGATCTGGAAACACAGGGAATCTAGGACGGATGAACCCCTCAGGACCAGCGGTGGGAGTGGCGACACCGGCAGGAAGTGAGTGTAGAAAGGGAGAACAGATCTTGGGGATCTATGTGTACCCTCCTCTCTGGGAGATGGGCAATGGGAAGGTGGGTGAGGAGGGGAGACGCTGGACAGTGTAAGATAAGATAAAGTAATTATTTATAAACTATTAAGGGTGCAGGGGGAAGGAGAGAGCAGGGGGGGAGGGAAAAAAAGGAAAACGAGCAGATTCCAGGAACCCAAGTGGAAGGCGAATTTTGAGAATGACAAGGGCAACGAATGTATAAGGGTGCTTTACTCAATTGATGTATGTATGGATTGTGATAAGAGTTGTATGAGCCCCAATAAAAAGATTTATTAAATTTTTTAAAATGAGCAGACACATTGTTGTCATAGGAAAAAAATATCATGGTGTAATGTAACCTTCCTGGCCTTTTTCACACCCATACTGTTTTCCATTTTCTTAAACTTCAGAATATCCCCCGTGGTTGCCCTGTATCCTTCCAGAAAATTCTACCAAGACCAAGGCAGTCTGCTGTCATTTTACAGGACACCTGTACTCCAAAAATATCATCGTGATACCCACACACCTCGAGGGAATGGGCCACGGTGCCAGACGGCTCTGGACCACGGTCACCTGGCATGATGGGGTCACCAAGACAATCCTCTCCAGTCTACTCTGTGAGTGGCTTGTGAGCAGGTGCAACGGCTGCTAGCTCCCTGTCTGCGGGGGCGAGGAACGCTGAAAACAGAGAGCTGTGTGGAAATAATTAGTCCAATGGGCCGGTGGACCATGCAAACACACGAGTCTCCCCCACCCTGAGACCAGGTGAACTAGTGGTGCGAGGCTACTGAATTAGAGCTTACCTTCTAGGCACTAAGATTGCAGGGGGCTACGTGTTCGACGAAGCCCCAAAGCCATTTCCTGAGTCTCCACATGTGGATTCAGACTCCACTGAATTCTTTCTGACCATGTCGTGGCCATCTATGAATAGCCCTGCCCTCAGGCACCGTGCATTGGGAAGCGGACCACTCCCACTCCCAGAGTCAGTCCAGGAAGGAGCTGCCTAGCCCGTCAAGCTGGCCTGCGCATGCCTTGAATGGAACTAAGAGGGCTTGGGTCCGCATGGCTGGATTCCTCTCCTGACTGCTTAGGTAGGAGAGCCCCAGCACCAATCCTGTGAGTTTTTCTAGCTAGTAAAATGTCCAAAGCCCAATCATGGCCCCTCTCTCCCTTCTGTCCACCGGCCTCTAGCTGCGATGCCCTGATCGCCCACTCACCATGCTTGTGTGATAGTTTCCCTTGTACTCCCATGTCCTAGTTAAGCCGCTGTGTCTTGGACCCCATGATGGCTTTGTGTCCGCAGTCTCCCTCTTCAGATGAATTATCTTTGTCTCGTCTTGGTCCTGTTTAAGACTTAATAAATGTATCTCTATGAATTATATTTAAAATTGGGGGTCCCTTTCACCCCCTACAACACCATCTCTACCAATCACTCTGAAAATGATCACATTAAAGAGAGAAAAAAAAGCCCAAGTGGAAGGTGAATTATGAGAATGACAAGTGCAACGAATGTATAAGGGTGCTTTGCTCAATTGATGTATGTGCAGACTGTGATAAGAGCCTTATGAGCCCCAATAAAAAGATTTTTTTAAAAGAGAGAGAAAAAAAGGAGGAAAATGTGGAACAAAATCCCAAATCATAAAAAAAGACCAGACTGGCTGGCTGGATAGAGACTGGAGGAAACCTCCCAGACTCTGACCCTCAGTCACTCTCCAGGTCTGGAGCTGAGTTCATTTCCTGGTGGGAATAATCAGGCATCTACGGAGACAAGGGCAGCATTTGCCAAGGACAAGGTACAATGAATGAGGAGAGAGAGAAGGCGGAAGGGAACAGGAAGGCCAGGGAGGAAGTGGGTAAGTGAAGGCTCCAATGGAGGGGGCGGCAAGGGATGCGCTGGAACAAAATGCGTAAGAACTGTTGCCTGTGAGACTGATGACTTGCTAGGTAAACCGTCACCAGACTCACACCGAAGTAAAACGATCAAACGGCACTGTCCACGCTCCAGAAAGGCAGAGGAAGTGTCCCACCACACTAATAACCATGTCAGTTCAAGGCGATACGTAGCCCTTGGTTGTCTCGGCGATTTTCTTTCCCAGAGAGAAATAGCATTTTAAAAGACCCTATTAGAACAAAGTTAAGCACACACTGTTTTAGATAATAGTATTTATTAATTTTATTGGGTTTTACAGGAGTTTAAAGGCATAGCCCCCGAAGTCTTAGGTAAGGGACAAGGTCCAGTTCAGGTAAGGACAATATCTTTGTCCTGAATCTGCATTCGCTGATTGCTTGACCAGTCAAATAGGGTAGGCGTGATGCCGCGCCAGTGCTTAGGACAAAACCTGAAGACCCTGCTGCTTCTACTTCCTGCCTCTTGGGATCCCTGCTCTTGGGGTCAAGCTGTGAGGAAGTCCAGGCCACACGGAGAGCTCATGGAGAGGTGTTCCGGCCCACAGCCCTGGCTGGGATCCCAGCCAACAGCCAATTTCAACTTCCAGACATGTCAGTGAAGAAAACTTTGCAGTGACTCCAGCCCCAGCCACCATCTTAAATGTATTTCTCATGAGTAATCCTGGGGGTGGGAGTCGTAGGGTGGGGGGGCAATCAGCTTAGCCTAGTTAACCTACACAAACATGAGGGGTAATAATGACATCATCATGGCTATTATTTCCAGCCAGTAAAATCTAAGGTGACTCATTATTTCATCATAAATAATCAGATAGTGTGCTAATGACATTGAGGTGATGTAAGAGGATGCCCTTCTTCTCAGGAGAATTTGCAAAAGGGCTTCGTGTGTGTGTGTGTGTGTGTGTGTGTAGAAAGCAAGCACATGTGGCAAAATATTGCCAAACAGCGAGTCTAGGCGAAGGGGATACGAGAGTTTGTTGTTCTATCGTTTCAACTTCAGACATGTTTCAAAGAAAAGTGATAGAGGCAGGATTTATTGACTTTTCAAGGTTTTTTAATTGGGAGGTTGACTAATCAAAAGTCAGGAAGGGCAGAACAAGAAGAAACGGGCTTCGGGGATCCCCAGCTTTGGGGCTCTGATTTGGGAGAGGCTGAACCTGAACTATCGTGTGTGTGTGTGTGTGTGTGTGTGCAAAAGCTCCAAAGTCCCAGGTAAGAGTTTCATTGGTCTGATCTAGATAATAAGCCCACCCATTTCTGTTAGTCCAGTCAGACTGTAGGGAAGTGAGAAGAGGCACTTTCCAAAAGAAAATCAGGAGACAATCGCCTGAAGATGGACGAAACCACAGATGTTCCTCCCACAAGAACTCAGAGAGCTTCTGAGGTCCACTTCTTGCCGATAACCACACTTGGAAGGACCTGACCACTTCTGGCCCATGGTGATGACCCCATGTGTCAGGGAGTGGAACAGCTCTACTGAATTTTCTTGGCTGTAATCTCTATGGAAGCACATCACCAGATACCACTGAGTGGAATCGAACCACTGACCTTTAGGTTAGTAACAGAGCACAAACCATTGTCATCCAGGAAACTTTCCTCGATGTCAGTTTCCAAAAATCTCAGGGAAGGGGTTCATTGCCCTGTCTTAGATCCACATAGCTCTGGTGAGGCACCCTGGTGATGTAGCACTCACAAGTTGAGCTGCTAACTGCCAGGTCAGCAGTTCAAGAACACCAGCCTCTCCATGGGGAAAAGACAGGGCTTTTAGTCCCAGAAGCCCACAGGCCGTTCTACCCTGCCCATAGGGTCGCTATGAGTAGGCATCGACTCGATGGCAGTGAATTCAGGATTTTTTGCTAGAATGGAAGGTGACTCTGAGAGGGGCAGGGTACTGACCTGTTGTAGTGTTAGTGTTGTAAGCCAGAAAGCTACGTTTGGGTCAGACTGAGCAAAGCAGTGATGGAAGTTTCCCTAGAGCAGCGGTTCTCAACCTGTAGGTTGTGACTCCTTTGGGGGTCGAATGACTCTTTCATAGGGGTCACCTAAGACCGTCAGAAAACACATATTTCCAATGGTCTTAGGAATCAAGACACTGCTCCTCTATCCATCTCCAGGCGGGTCCAACCACACGCAGATATGCCCACATACAAGTACACAGAGTGATGACATCATTGCACTAACCCCATCACATACACCCCATACAAATACAGGTGTACGTGACAAGGTTGGCGCCATAATGTACTTATATGGACCAGTCACACATGTGTAGAAAGCTGCTACTGTGTAGAAAGCAGCTGCTGTGTTGAAAGCAGCTACTGTGTTGAAAGCAGCAGTATTGGAGGTAAATCGGACATTCATAAATTACAACTACAGGGTAAATGTAAAATCATGTACTGTGAAATCATTAACTACTGATATATATATAATGGAAACTTAATCTGGAATCTGATCTGTCTTTTTACATTCAGCTGCCAGTTGATGTGAATACTGGCCCCTTGTGATAGTAACAGGTATGTAAAAAAAAAAACGACACAGAAAAGTAAATCATAGGAAACTTTAATGAACTGCATTGACGGAACTATGTCATGTATCATCTTTTGAATTATTAAAGCTATTGTTATATATTATTTTCACTAGCAGACCATCCCATGACAATGGATCGTGTAGAGAAGAACATTAAGAAATACAGTGAGGATTTTTTTTACAGTATGGTTTTACATCAATAATTACAGCAGGAATTGAGAAACTGCAATGTGTTATTTATTGTGAAGTTCTATCAGCTGAACAAACTAAAATGCCATTTTGATAGCAAGCATCCAAGCTTTGCTGGCAAGGATACCAACTCTTTTAGAAGCAAAGCTGATGGACTCAAGAAAGCCAGAAGTGACCCTGGTGGCAAGTACCACAAACAAAATGCAGCAGCCGTTGAAGCTTCATATTTGGTGGCGCTCAGAATCGCCAGAGCTATGAAACCTCACACCACTGCTGAGGATTTACTATTGCCAGCAGCCAAAGACATTGTTTGAGTTAGGATTGGGGACGAATTTCTTACAAAAGAGAGTGCACTTTCCTTATTTAAAGACACTTTCTGCGGAAGAACAGATGACATGTGTGCTGATATTCTTGACCAGGTAATCCAGGAAATTAAATCTGCTCCACTTCCAATATTTAGCTTCCAGCTTGATGAATCTACAGACATTCTGAACTGCTCACAGTTACTGGTTTACGTGAGGTATATTAATGATGGCGACTTTAAAGATGAGTTTCCTGTTTGCAAAACACTTGAAACAACTACTCCTGCATGTGATGTATTTGACACAGTTGGTTCATTTCTGAAAGAGCATAAGATCTCTTGGGGAAAAGTTTGTGGTGTTTGCACAGATGGGGCTCCAGCTATGCTAGGATGTCGATCTAGATTTCAACGTTTGATACTGAATGAGTCACCAATAGTCATCGGAACTCACTGTATGATTCATTGGGACATATTAGCAATGAAGACGCTGCCACAAGAGTTACAGGAAGTGATGAAAAGCGTCATAAGTTCTGTCAGTTTTGTAAAGGTGAGCACTTTAGACAGTTGACTGTTTTCGCAACTGTGCAATGAGTGGAGGCACTGAATAATGCTCTGCTATTTCACACTGACGTGAGATGGTTGTCAGGAGAAAAAGTTTTAAAATGTGTTTTTGAGCTTCGTGCTCAACTCAAAACGTTTTTAGTCAGAAAGCAAGACTGCAGTTCGAAGCACTTTTCAGCATTAAAAGTGAACTGCAGAAAATAGCTTACTTGGTTGACATCTTTGCCATCTTGAATGAGTTAAATGTATCACTGCAAGGACCAAATGCAGCATGCATCGATTGGTCTGAAAAGACCTGATCATTCCAAGTGAAACTTCAGCTTTGGGGGGAAAAAGTGGATGAAAATAAAATTTACATGCTGCCTACCTTATCTGCTTTCGACCGTGACATTGAACCAGACAAAAGGATTACGATGATAATTTCTGTGAAAGAACACTTGCATACGCTTGGAGACAAAATTTCATTGTACTTTCCAAATCTACCTGACACCCATTTTCACTTGCCAGAAGCCCATTCACAGTCAAACCTGAAGATGTTCCTGAGACAGCACAAGAGGAGTTCATTGAACTTACTAACAGCAATACAGCGAGAACTGATTTCTCTACAATGCCAGTTACAAAGTTCTGGATCAAGTGTTTGCAGTCATGTCCTGTTCTGTGTGAGACTGTGTTTCACCTTCTTCCATTTCCAACAGCATATCTTGGTGAAACAGGGTTTTCCAGCTTATTGGTTATCAAGCCTAAATACAGAAGCAGGCTTGAGGAAGATGATCTTCGTTGTGCTCTTACAAAGACTGCCCCGAGAATTTCTGATCTGGTGAGAAAGAAGCTATCTCAACCTTCACACTGAGGTTGGCATTTTACGCATACTGTCGCAACATGTAGCCGTGTAGTTTACTGTTGTTATATTAACACTCTTACCCATGCTACACCATGCTTCAAGATAACATTTCATTAATTTTTAATTAGAAATAAATCTTTCACAATGTATAATAATTTTTGTGAAAGATATTGTTTATATCTTATAACATATTGTTTTGTAATTAATCACTATGCTTTCGTTATGTTCAATTTGTAATGATGAAAATACATTCTGCATATCAGATAATTACATCATGACTCATAACAGCAACAAAATGTCAGTTGTGAAGTAGCAACGAAAACAACTTAATGGTCGGGGTCACCACCACATGAGGGACTGCGTCAAAGGGCGGCAGCATTAGGAAGGCTGAGAACCGCTGGTACAGTCAGCTCCGTTATTCCTGGCAAGGACGCCGCTTCCCTTCAAGGCCACTCATCCCCTGAGACTTGCTGGTACCGCTCACCCCCAGGCCTAGCTGGTCTCTCCAGGCAGAAAAAAAAATGAAGAGACACCCCAGAGTATAGACTGTACCTATAACTGGTTCCCGAGATACGGTGCAACGCAGAAAGGCTCTGCTATGAAACCGTTTCCTTCTGTCCACTCCTGTGGCTCTGCAGTGACGTTCACACATGAAAGAGCTCAGTCCTCTCTCTCGCTCACACACACACACACACACACACACACACACGGGGTACAGCAAGTGTCCACCGCCACTTTGCTCGTGGCTGCCATCGTGTGCACACCAGCAAGGGGCGGGCACATAGTATGGAACACCAACATGAGAAAATACAGCATGGCAACCGGACGAACGAGCCGCAGCCCCGAGCCACAGCCGAAAGGGACCGCGGGGACAACACTGGATGACAGAGTCGGACTCAGGAGAATGCGTGCCGTCCAAGTTCACCTGCAAAAAGTTCTAAAGGAAGCAGAGGTCTTTTAATGCCAGAGCGAATGACCCCCGACTCGTGGGGACCCCACCGGTCACAGTGGAACTGCGTTCCGTAGTTCTCGGAGGACTTTCAAATGTTTTCCGTCGGTCACCAGGCCTTTCTGCGGAGGCACCTCCAGGTGGTCTGGAACCTCCCAATCTCCTAGTTAACTGTTTCCACCAACAGAGGCTCAATTGCATAGACATGACTTCGACAGACCTAAATAAGACTTTAAAATATATATTTTTTAATTTATTTTTTTAATCACAGACTTGACTAACGTAAGTCAGGAATAGTCACTGGGGCACAATCATAATTATTCTGTCCATTTTGGTCTCAGTCCCTTTTTTTCTGTGTACGTGTTACGTCTTATCATTGTTCTACAGTTAAAGCAAAACTGGGAGCGCTGAGCCCTCCCAGGCCCACACTGAAGGAGCCGATGTTTAAAACGCATGTCAGGAGATGGAACGCCGTCTCAGGCGAGTCTGAGCTGCAGAGGGAGGAAAGTGAGCAAATCACATGGTAGCACGTGGGGAGATCCAAACATACCAAGCGACAACCACAAGGTGTAATCAAAGGGGTAAGCAAGAAAGAGCAGACCTAACATGCCGGACACCAAGGAAACCAAGCACACTGACCCTCGGGAAGGGATCCCTGAAGCTAAGTGAGCTGGAGAAACCAGATGGTGCCAGGCTAGCAAGAAGAATCCCATCCAGGCTCTTAAAAGCTTGGTGTCAGCTAAGCCCGCAGGGAAGAACCACAGCAGCCTGTGTTACCAAGGATGGTAAATAACACAAGATCCGAGATCAGAGGAGGGAAATGTACTTCGATTCTTATCACGCGCTTTGCAGAAGGGCGTGGACAACAGTGAAAGCCCAAAATTCATTTGCAGAGACCTCCTTGGGGAACACACCTCCACTGATTCATGGAATTCCCTGGGACCCTGTGACCAAGGATGTGAAAAGGCCCTGCCCTCAGGCAGAGTACACCAGTGAGTGAATTAACACAGATACAGTGGGCTAAAATGTAACATCTTACCATTGGTTGTCCCTTTTAGCCCATTTGTTTGATCATTTGTTTTCCCATGTTTTCATTGGTTCCGTTCTTTTTATTATTATTATTTTCAGCTTGAAAAGGGAGGGAACCAATGTACCAATATCAGGGAACAAGTTGTCCAAAGATTATTAAATGAGAACCTAATTTGCTATATAAACTTTCACTGAAAACATACTGAAAAAATTTTTAAACATTGTATTAGGGGCTCATACAACTCTTATCACAATCCATACATATACATACATCAATTGTATAAAGCACATCCGTACATTTTCAAAGCATTTGCTCTCCACTTAAGCCCTTTGCATCAGGTCCTCTTTTTTCCTTCCCTCCCCACTCCCCCAACATACTGAAATTTTTTAAAAACACAAGTCCACCAAGTCAGGCAGGAAAAGGTAGCGGGCTTCGAAGCAGGCCGAGGCTTGAAACTAGTCGTTTAGCTTCATGAACAACAAACATCTGCCTGGCTCACCGTGTCCTGTATAAACGCGATCGATAGGCAATCACCTCGACAACAGCAACTCGAGAAATGGGAAGGAAACTTGGGGGGCAGCGGTTATGTTAACAGAGGAGGTAAGAAGGCTGCCCAGACTGAGGAACGAGATCAAGGCCACTCCATCGGACCCAGAGAAACGATGAATCAGTGCCAGATCTGCTGTGTATCTGCCCCATCAAAAATGACACAGAAGCAGATCATTCACCTGTACGTGCATTGAGCTCCTTCCTGAGGGGCGTCACTTTGTGGACAGATGACCTGGACATCTATTGAGCTTCCGATGCAGCCTTACATTTCTCGGACGGCCCCCAAAAGACCTATAGATAATTTAAAACTGGGCATCAGGGACACCGCCCCCCCCCCCCCACAAAAAAAAAATCCCAAAGAACAAAATCTCAGTCCGTGCAAAAAAGGTAAGATGCCTGAAGAAGGGAGCATAAAATTGGAAATTAAATGGTGGAATCGAGTCATTAAAAATTGAGGTTTCAGAACGACAGCCGTCTTCACAATAGCCAACAACTGGGAACCCCCTGGATCACCATCTCCAGATGTCTGGGTAAACGAATACCGCACAGTCATGCCGCTGAGAATCCAAGTCCTGGCGCAAGCCCCAGCACCTGAGGCACCATGCTGAGTCAGATGAGGCCGCCACCCCAGAGCAAATGTGGCAGGGTCACAATCACATGCAATCGAGACCCAACCGGTCCCTCAGAACGGCTTCGTGCTTGGGAGAGAGCTGGTGGAAAAGTGGGAGACCCCAAGAAGGGGAACCGACACGGGGGCTGCAAACACGGGCTCCAAAGCCAACACTGCCAACCGCGCGGCCATCAAGCGATGCCGGCTCATAGCGCCCAGCGAGGCCCGGGGAGACCTGCCCCTGTGAGTCTCCGAGGCTGCGACTCATCACGGGGACAGGAAGTCTGTATGTCTCCCGCACAGCGGCTGGTGGTATCCAACTGCGGACCTGATGGGTAGCAGCCCCACGTGTAGCCATTGTGCCACAGGCGCAAACGTGGCAAACACCTGTGGGGATGGCGCAGAACCAAGCGGTACTTTGTTCTCTTGTACACAGGGTCGCTATGGGTCAGAACAGAGTCAGGGACCCAGCGACAACGGAGGGGGAAGGGAGGAGAGAGCGCTGGCTTGGGGCGCAGTGGTTTGTATGACATGCTGGCTCTCGACGATGTCGCTGCATTGTACTTGCAAACAATGATGACGCCATGCAGTGCTCGCTGCGGGGGCACGTACACCAGAATCGGAAAGACACAGGGAAGGTCAGCAGGACCACTGCCCCAGGGGACACGGACACTCGAGAAGCGTTCCATATTTTAAAAAGCTGACTTAGGGAAAAAATTAAAAATTAATTCTTTTTAAGCTGAGTTAGTAACTGTTTTGATGTATATTTTTGGTGATGATAAAATAGATACTTTCACCATTCTGATGCGAATTAGGGGAGCCGGAGTGGAGACCTATAGCCCATCTGTAGACAATTGGACATCCCCTCACAGAAGGGTCACAAGAAATGGATGAGCCAGCCAGGGTGCAGTATAGCACCGACAAAACACACATCATTCCTCTAGTTCTTTAATGCTTCCTCCCCCCACCCCCACCCTGGACTATCACGACCCAGTTCTATCTTACAAATCTGGAGGGACCAAAGCATGTCCACTGGTACAGATAACAGCTCTCCACATACAGAATCCAGGACAGATAAACTCCTTGGAACCAATAATGAGAGTAGCAATATCAGGAGAGTAGCAGGTAAGGTAGGGGAAGAAGGGGGGAGAAGGGGGAACCAATCGCAATGATTGACATGTAACCTCCTCCCCAGAGAATGAACAACAGAAATGTGGGTGAAGGAAAAGTAATTTATAAATTATCAAGAGTTCTTGGGGAGGAGACGAGCCGGTCAGGGAGCGATGTAGCAATGATGAAAAAATACAGCTTTCCTCTAGTTCCTAAATGCTTCCTCCTCCCCCCCCCCCCACTATCATGATCCCAATTCTACCTTGCAAGTCTGGCTAGACCAGAGGATGTACACTGGTACAGATAGGAACTGGGAACACAGGGAATCCAGGACAGATGATCCCTTCAGGACCAGTGGTGTGAGTGGCAATACTGGGAGGGTAGAGGGAGGGTGGGTTGAAAAGGGGGGACCAATTACAAGGATCTACATGTGATCTCCTCCTTGGGGGACAGACAACAGAAAAGTGGGTGAAGGGAGATGTCTGACAGAGCAAGATATGACAAAATAGTAATTTATAAATTATCAAAACTTCATGAGGGAGGAAGGAGTGGGGAGGGAGGGGAAAAATGAGGAGTTGATGCCAGGGGCTTAAGTGAAGAGCAAACATTTTGAGAATGATGAGGGCAATGAATGTACAAATGTGCTTTACACAATTGACATATGTGTGGATTGTGATAAGAGTTGTATGAGCCCCTAATAAAACGATTTTAAAAATTATCAAGGGTTCGCAAGGAGGGTGGAGGAGGGAGCGGAGGAAAAAGAGGAGCTGATACCAAAGGCTCAAGCAGGAAGAAAGTGTTTTGAAATGTTGATGGCAACATATGTACAAATGTGCTTGATACAATTGATGTATGGATTGTTGTAAAAGCAGTAAGAGCCCCCCCAAAATGATTTATTAACAACAACAACAAAATAGATACTTTCAATTTTTGAAAAATGTAAATTGATTAAACCCATAGATTTTTTTTTAACCCCATTAGTGTTAGTCTGGGTGGACTAGAGAAACAAATCCAGGGAGACACTCATCTGTGGGTAAGAGAGCACTAACTGCATAACAAAGAGCAATTGTACATTGAGAAACATCCCAGCCCAGTCCAGATCAAGTCCATAAGTCTGACATTAGCCCATATGTCCGATACCAGTCTATAAATTCCTCTGCAGACTCATGCAGTCACGCAATAATGCCAAATGCAGAAAGATCACGGGCCAGTGGGTGGGGAGCCTTGTGGATCCAGTGGCGGTGGAAGCATCTCAGTGCTGGCCTGGGCCTCCACGTGGCTCCTCCAGCTCCAGGGCTCTGGCTCCATCAGCTTGGCTCCCCACGTGTCTTGTCAGCAGAAAGATTGTGCTTCTGGCCTCCTGGGAGGAAGATAGGCACTCCCAGAATCCTCAGGAGGAGGCCATGCCCATGCAGAGGCCTCGTAGGCTATGACCTGATTGACAGGCTAGACTCCACCCCTCCGCCAGTTGACAGGAGATTATGTAACTGCCACACCATTACAGACTATTTACAAAAGACACACTTGAAGTATAAGAGACAGAAAGCTTGGAAAAGGATGGGGGAAAGACATGGCAGGCAAGCATTAGCCTCTCCACACATTCGTTCACACACACACAGAGAGAGCACTTAGCATACGCTTATTAATATCCGACAAGATCAGCCTTCAGACAAAAAGCGGCGTTGGGGACAGAGGGAGTTGTTACATAAGGATGACAGTCAGAGCTGAGGAAAGCCTGTACCAGCTCTCTGACCACTAATGGGATAGCCCCCAAGTGCACGGAGCGACAAAGGGGCAGAATCGCGGGAAGGAGCGAAAAACCCCATCAGCACAGGGCAACGCTTCGACACAGCCAGTCCAATTTATTAATGAATCAAGAACCCCCCAAAAGGCCCCAACGACCGAGAGGATGTAAGCGGCAAAACTGACAAACTTCTTCATCTAAGCGACGTGTGCAAGCGTCTGCACCGAACCATGAGAGAATATGTATTGTTCTAAAATGTTATTTATTTATTTACATTTAAAAGCTTTTTAATTATTTAAATTTTGTTTTAGCAGGACATTATTTAGGATATGAAATTTTTATAGTTCCCTTCTAAAATTTAAAAAACACACACACACAAAACTTCACTGCCTCAAGTGGAGAGCAAATGCTTTGAGAATGATGAGGGCAATGAATGTACAGATGTGCTTTACACAGCTGATGTGTGTATGGATTGTGATAAGAGTTGTATGAGCCCCTAATAAAATATTTAAAAATAAAAAACTTCACTTCCATCGAGCCTTTTCCAATGCACAGGAAGCCTATAAGGCAGAAGAGAACTGTTCTGATGGCATCCAGCAATTAAAAACAAAAGCTTAGAAAATAAGGAAGGCCGAGGACCCACCAGCCACTGGAGGGCGATGCCCGCTCCTGGGAAGACCCTGGAAACCTCAGGAGCGGCCCCAGGGGTGACTGTGAGGCAGAATTGGCTCCCTGACAGGCAGTCTACTACGGCAGTCGCTGATCCCCACCCCCCGCACCCCCGTGGCTCTTGAGCCCTTGCCAAATTTCAACGGAACCGTGATGTCCGTGTACAACATTGACAGGACTTTGAAGATTTCCTATGAAGAAAAGGGTTTTAAAGGTTGAAAATTAGCACAACAACGGCCCGACTGGCCGGTTGGAAGAGCAACTGAATCAACCTGCGGAAAGCAGCAGGCAGGAAATAACAAGCTGAGAGAGGAAGCAGCATATGAGGGACGATCAATAAGGTCACCGTCGATTCCGCAAGAAGACCTATTAAACTGGCAAGCCTCTAATGAGAGGGACGAGAGGCAGACAGACAGACAGACAGACAGAGGTTGTAAATCAATCATTTTAGGGACGCGAACGAAACCTTACTGCTGATGCCACCCAGTTTAAGGGGTGAGTGAGTTAGGCCACTAGCCTGTGCCCCAGATGCGGGGGAGCCTAGGGGAGAGTGCTTCTGCCCCCTACCTTAGAGACAGGGCTCTGCACACTTAGGAAGGGTTGGTGTCGGCACAGGCATGACCGGGCCACTGACGTCACTGTTCTTCCTTGTCAGAGAGTCGGCCACGCCTGGAGACCTCGCTCAAAATGTCACCCGGTCCTGAGCCAGCGTCGTCACCTGTGGGGTGTCTGAGTCCGTGTCTGTAAGTAACTACTGTGTGGATCCATCTCCCCGGGGTTCCCCCTGCTGTCACCACCCTCTGTCTAACCAAACGCCTTCTCCTTTTCCTAGTGACGGATCCAAACACCATCTCCTTTTCCTAGTGACGGATCTCTTCTGAGGCGGTGTCCAAAGTAAGGGAGCCGAGCCCAGAGCCTGAGTTTTGATCCAGTCAAGCGCTGGGAAGGGGCTGAGCAGTTTACCTCACCTGCCAGCTAACAAGTTAGCCCGCCACCATCCCACAAGATTCCTGCTCCGCCACCCCGCCACCATTCCACGAGATTCCTGCTCCGACACAAGAGCCTTCATTGCTCAAGGCAAGAGTTCCGCATTCCAGTCAGTTCCCCTTGCCCACGGTCCCAAGGGATCACGGGAAGCCCCCCAGGCAGGTACTGAACCCATGCTGGGTTTGCATCTCTGCAAGTCTCCAATGCAAGGCAGGGTGGAGATGGACCTGGGCCTGGGACACTGAGCGGTGTGGCCAGTCTCTGAGGATAAGTCCAAGCCCATGAAAGGCTTCTCAGAAGAATAGTGCACAGCAGATGCCCACCAACGGCAGCTCTGGGTGAGGAAACCCGTTTCCCACGTGCCAATGTAACAAAGGGGAACCAACTGGCAGTTACTGAGTTTCATGCCAGAGAGACAGGGAAATACTCAAAGTCAATTTTAAGTTTCTTTTGAAAAAGACAGAGATGGGACATCTCCAGCCTGAATATTTAGAAGTAACTCATACCACAGGTTCACAAGATATATATATATATATAGTTATACATATTAATCTTGCTTTATATATATCAAGATTTTTTTAATTATATGAGAGGCAAAATTGGAATAAATAAAAATAAAGGCAAGAAAGGCCAAGTAAAAAAAAAAAAGAAAGGCAAAGTGCATCCAAAATATGGATTGGGCTCCGAGTTCCCTGGTGGCCAACACAAAGGACAGCTACACTGTCACAGGACATAACACATCAGATGATTATCCAGAAGAAACCCGGCTGGTCCTGCCCTTACATGAAAGAGTGATTTCTTCCCTGGGATCTGCAAGAGAGCGCCATGCTTCACAAAGAAGGCAGCCAGCAAACACATACATCTTCACCACCATTAGCCACGAGGGAGATGCAAACCAGAACAATGAGCTATCATCTAGCCCCGATAATAATCGCGAAGCTCAGTAAGGCAGAAACAACCGAGACTGGCGAGAGTGTGGAGAGAGTGGGATGGATGGGAGGGCAGCCCTGTGGAAAATGGGAGGCTGCCTTGAAAAGGTGGAGGCGGGAATGGCATTGGGTGCAGTTATCCTATTGCTGGTTGTACAGGCTGGAAGAAAAACAGCCATGTGTGGCCATCGACACAGGCAACCCTGTTCTCAACAGCGAAGAAAGGGAAACGGCCAGCAGCATCATACCAATGTGAACGGGAGGGGGCGCAGAGTGGAGACCCCAAACCCCATCTGTAGACAATTGGACGTCCCCTTACAGAGGGGTCACAAGGAAGAGACAAGCCAGCCAGGGTGCAGCACAGCACCGATGAAACATACAACTTTCCTCTAACTCTTTAATGCTTCCTCCCCCCACTATCATGACCCCAATTCTACCTCACTAATCTGGCTAGACCAGAGGTGTACACTACTACAGATAAGAGCCCGCAACGCAAGGAATCCAGGACAGATAAACTCCTCAGAACCAACAATGAGAATAGAGATACTAGGAGGGGAAGGGGAAGATGGGGGGAGAAAGGGGGAATCAATCACAAGGATTGACATATAACCCCCTCCCAGGGGGACAAACAACAGAAAAGTGGGTGAAGGAAGACAGCAGACGGTGTAAGATATGAAAATAATAATTTATAAATTATCAAGGGTTCAGGAGGGATGGAGGGAAACATGAGGAGCTGATACCAAGGGCTCAAGTAGAAAGAAAATGCTTTGAAAATGATGATGGCAACATATGTGCAAATGTGCTCGACACAATGGATGAATGTATGGATTGTGATAAGAGCTGTAAGAGCCCCCAATAAAAGTATCCAATCAAAAAAAGAAAAGAAAGGGAAATGGCCTAAGCGCCCATCCATGAATGAACGGCTAGACTAAGGCGCGTGCGCACAAGGGAACGCAAAGCAACATTGAGGAATAAACAAGAAACACCTCGGAACGTGCCAACCTCGCGCGACACGGTTATGTCTGAGCCCAGTGTTGCAGCCACGACGTCAGTCCAGCCCATCAAGGGTCCTCCTGCCTTCCATTTCGCCAAGCATGACGCGCTCTGCAGGGACTGGTCTCTGCTGACAACGTGACCAGAGCACGCGAGATGAGTCTCGCCAGCCTTGCCCTCAAGGAGCATCCCGGCGGCACTTCTTCCAAGACACATTTGTTTGTCCTTTTGGCAGTTCCTGGTACTTTTTATTCTTTAATCATTTTATTCGGAGCTCATACAACTTTTTTAAAAATCATTTTATTGGGAGCTCGTACGACTCTTATCACACCCATCCATCCATCCATTGTGTCAAGCACATTTGTACATTTGTTGCCATCATCCTTCTCAAAACATTTTCTTTCTACTTGAGCCCTTGGTATGCTTCTCATTTTGTCCCCTCCCTCCCTCACCACCCCTCACTCATGAACCCTTGATGATTTATAAATTATTATTATTTCATGTCTTACACTGACGATGTCTCCCTTCACCCACTTTTCTATTGTCCGCCCCCAGGGAGGGGATTCTATGTAGATCATTGTGATTGGTTCCCCTTCTCCCTCACCTTCCCCTTCCCCTCCTGGTATCTCTACTCTCATCATTGGTCCTCAGGGGCTTATCTGTCCTGGATTCCCTGTGTTTCCAGCTCTTATCAGTGTACCTGCTCTGGTCTAGTCAGATTTGTAAGTAGAATTGGGGTCATGACAGTGGGGATGAGGAAGCATTAAAGAACTAGAGCAGTGGTTCTCAACCTTTCTAATGCCGCGACCCTTTCATACAGTTCCTATATTGTGGTGACCCCAACCATAAAATTATTTTCATTGCTATTTCATAACTGTAATTTTGCTGCTGTTATGAATCGTCATGTTAAATATCTGATATGGAGGGTGTATTTTCATTGTTATAAATTGAACATAATTAAAGCATAGTGATTAATCACAAAAAATATGTAATTTATAGTGTTAAATATTTTTTTCTAATTAAAAATCAGTGAAATGTTGTCTTGAAGCATGGTGCAGCATGGGTAACAGTCTTCACGCTGGGTACTCGTATGTGGGCGTATCTGCATGTGGGCGGACCCTCCTGGAGACGGATAGAGGAGCGGTGTCTCGGTTCCTAAGACCATCGGAAATATGTGTTTTCTGATGGTCTCTTAAGGGACCCCTGTGAAAGGGTCATTTGACCCCCCCAAAGGGGTTGCAATCCACAGGTTGAGAACCGCCAAACTAGAGGAAGGTTGTATTTTTCTCTTTTTTGTTCTCTTTTTTTAAATCATTTAAAAAAATTTTTTAATCATTTTACTAGGGGTTCATACAACGCTTATCACAATCATCAATCACAAGCAATCACAATACATCAATTGTGTGAAGCACACTTGTACATTCATTGTCCTCATCATTCTCAAAACATTTGCTCTCCACCTAAGCCCCTGACATCAGCTCCTCATTTTCCCCTCCCTCCCCATACTCCCCTCCCTCATGAACTCTTGATAATTTATAAATTATTATTTTGTCATATCTTGCCCTGTCCGACGTCTCCCTTCACCCACTTTTCTTTTGTCTGTCCCCCAGGGAGGAGGTCACATGTAGATCCTTGTAATCGGTTCCCCTTTTCCAACCCTCCCTCCCTCTACCCTCCCAGTATCGCCACTCACACCCCTGGTCCTGAAGGGATCATCTATCCTGGATTCCCTGTTTCCAGTCCCTATCTGTACCAGTGTACATCCTGTGGTCTAGCCAGATTTGTAAGGTGGAATTGGGATCATGATAATGGGTGGGGAGGAAGCATTTAGGAACTAGAGGAAAGTTGTATTTTTCAATGGTGCTATACTGTACCCTGACTGGCTGGTCTCCTCCCACGACCCTTCTGTAAGGGAATGTCCAATTGTCTACAGATGGGCTTTGGGTCTCCACTCCACACTCCCTTCATTCACAATGATAAGATTTTTTTTATGTCTGATACCTGATCCTATCAACACCACATGATCACACAGGCTGGTATGCTTCTTCCATGTGCACTTTGTTGCTTCTCAGCTAGATTGCCGCTTGTTTACCTTCAAGACTTTAGGACACTATATCTTTTGATAGCCAGGCATCATCAGCTTTCTTCCCCACATTTGCTGATGCACCCACTTTGTCCTCAGCAATCCAATCATGTCAGGAAGGTGAGCATCATGGAATGCCAAGTTATTAGAACAAAGTGTTCTTGCATTGAGGGAGTACTTCAATAGAGGCCTAATGTCCATCTACTACCTTAATACTAAAACTATAAATATATATACATAGATCTATTTCCCCATCATCATATATAAATATATTTACTTACGTACATGCCTGTATTTGACCTCTAATAAATGTCCTTTGCCTCCTAGTTCTTTCCTCTATTTTCTTTTACTTTCCTCTTGTCCCACTATCATGTTCAGCCTTCATTTGGGTTTCAGTCATTCCTCTCAGTTACATTGCCCTTGATCAAGCCCTATCGGACATCCTACACTCTGCTCGCTATCGATTTTAGATCACTTGTTGCTCCCTTTTCTCTGGGTTTATTAATACCCACTTCCTTTTCCCCTCCTCCCCCTCTCCCATGTCCCCCTGGAACTGTTGGTCCCATTGTTTTCTCCTCCAGATTGTTTATCCAGCCTATCTTATCTAGATAGACTTGCTGAGATAATAATAAGCACAAAAACAAGACAGCAAAACAAAGCAACAAAAGAAAACAAAACAACAATAATAATGACACACAAAAAAGAAAAGCCTATAAATAATTCAAAGTCTGTTGACCTTTAGGAGTGTTTTCTGGTGGAATCTAATGGGGTGCCAAGCCCTGGCCTCAGAGTCTACTTTTGGTACCC
The DNA here is from genome assembly GCF_050624435.1 of Tenrec ecaudatus. Taxonomy (NCBI): domain Eukaryota; kingdom Metazoa; phylum Chordata; class Mammalia; order Afrosoricida; family Tenrecidae; genus Tenrec; species Tenrec ecaudatus. The sequence goes on from NC_134536.1 coordinate 165,129,340, forward strand.
CCTCGGGACTTCCTTGCTTTGCTCCCCTTGCTGTTCTATTGACACCCTTAGTGTTTTGTTCCAATATGGTGGGGAAAGATCAGGAACAATTCCTTCACTGTGTATCCAGTGTGGTCCCCTGTAGGGCTATGGGTCAGTGAGGGATGTCGTGTCTCATGGTGGGACCGTCCCTATGGTCCTCTCTGTGCATTGGCTGCTGTGAGCGGGGATATCGTCCTCGGGGTTTGGTGGGCAGGATGTGCTCCACTCTCTCTCCCTCCCTGTTCATTTGCCCCCGTGTGCTCTGATCAGACAAGTCCCTCTCCCTGAGCTGCAGATTCAGTGCTGTCCTCCCGTGGTTCTTTCTATATTTTTCAGCAGCACCATAATGCAACTGCATCAATTCTTCTTCAGTCTACCTTATTCAGTATTCAATTTTTACATGCACCTGAGGTGATTGAAAAGACCATGGCTTGGGTCAGGCACACCTTAGTCCTCCAAATAACACCCTTGCCCATCAAAACATTAACGCAAGCTCGTGCAGCAAATGTACACAATGCAACCTGTCGTTTGATTTCTGGACTGCTGCTTCCTTGAGCGTTGATTGTGGATCCAAGCACAATGACGTCTCTGACAGCTTCCATCTTTGTTCTGTTTATCATGATGTTGGATAGTGGCCCAGTCGCGAGGAATTGGGTTTTCTTTACATTGAGTTGTAATCCATCATGAAGGCTATGGATCTTCATCAGAAAATGTTTGAACCCAGACAACATAGGTAAATGCTATTTGCGTGCACATCCTGCATCATCAACATAACAAACATGTATCTGCACGTGGACACATAGGCAGACTGGCAAGATAAGCAGGTCTCGCTCCCGGATCGGCTCCTGTGCCATCTCCAGCCGTCTACTGGTCCTGCTGCTGCCATCTCTCCGCTCACCATCTGCGTCATCCCCAGTGCGGCAGCTCTTCTCCCTACAGCTGTCTTTGAGGTTCATAACTCCACCAGCAGTCTCTTCAGAACAAACTCGGCATTCACGAGGCTTAAAAAACCCCAGACTCACAGGCATCAAGTCAACCCTGACATATCGGGACAGGACAGGACACAGCAGATCTGCCTCTGTGGGTTCCTGAGGCTGTAACTCTTGACGGGAGCAGAAAGCCTCGTCTCTCTCCTGCAGAGGAGCTGGTGGTTTTGAACCGCTAACTTTGCAGATAGCAGCGAATGGCTCTTCTTTTAGATACCTTAAAACTCTTCTAACCTCTGCACACCCATGACCATATTCCTCAAACCTGCCAGGCATCCACATTTGAGAAATCTCTGTTAGAGCAGCATCCTACTCCTGGTACCAAATTCTGCCTTGGTGATCAAGTGCCCCTCTGATCATGACAGTAAGTTTGGTTTGTTGAGAGTTTGAACGCCAGGAGGAATTCTTATCCCCTAGCCCTGCCTCAGAGTAACTTGGTGGGTTAGGCATTGGACTGTTAACCTCAAGGTGGGCAGTTCAAACCCAGCAGCTGCTCCACAGGAGAAAGAAGAGACTGCTCCTGTGGCAGTTACATAATTTCACGTCAAGTTGAAGGTACATAAACATGTAAGGGTGGTAGGCATTCAACCTGTCAAACAGCTCACAGTCTGGTGGTGACTCTTGGTGGAGTGATTTTCTCAGGAGGAGAAAACTCCGGCATCGCCACTCACACCACTGGTCCTGAAGGGATCATCTTCCCTGGACTCCCTGTGTTATACAACATTTGAAAAAGTGATTTAACCAGGGAAGCTATGATATGTGAATATTAGATGAAGGAAACAACTAAATAAAAGAAACCCGACACTTGAGCAAGGGTTACCGTGGGTGAAGGAGAAAGCGTTGTTGCTTAGGGGCATTGGGCTTATGTTAATGGTGGTGGAATCATTTGGAAAAGATTATCCGTCGTGGCGGTACAACATGAAGATTATAATTAATGGCACAATTATCCATGTAGACGTTGTGGCACCGGATAACGTTTTGTGGTGTATATTTTTGCCACAATTAGAAAAAAAAAATTACCGGAATCACCGTGGGCCCAAGAAGGAGGAACTGCTCTGGAATTGACTGGGGTGAGAGTGCTGCTGCGCGTCTTGAGATGATCCTAAGTGCAGCCTCGACAACCCTGTGGGACGGCGTCTGTTCGGCCCTGGCGGGTCAGCCTTACCTGGGCACGCACCTGGCCCTCCCGGAGACAAAGGAGCCCACGGAGCCTCGCCCGAGCCCGGCTTCAGAGCCGCGCGGCCACGCCGCCCGCCGCCGCGAGGGGGCGCCAGAGGACCGCGCGGCCCGCAACCGCGTCCCATCCGGGCCCTTCCGGCCCTTCCGGCCCCCGAGACCCGCACCCTCCGCCGCGCCGCCCACCGGCGTCACGTGGCTCCGCTTTGCCGAGGAGCAGGCGGGCACGGGGGGCACCGGTGGAGCGAGCCTGAGGCGCACTGGAGCTTTGTACCCCGAGTCCTGGAAGGGCACCCTCCCGCCGCCCCTCCCCCATCCGCTGAGGCCCACCTGCCGTCGCTGGGCCTGCGGACGGCGGCGCACCTGCCCTCGCTGACGTTTGAATGGGAGAGGAGGACGGAGAAGCTGGAGGGAAATCGCAGAGAAGCCACCGCCATCCCCACAGCACCTCCCGTGCCCAGCCCGGACCGGTCAATACTGTTCATCTCTCCTCCGGGGACACCCCTGTCACCCTCGCCTTTCTGGGAGCAAAGCCTGCGGGCGCTCCCCGCCTTGCCCGAGGCGCACAGCTCGTGACATTTGAACCCCACATCTGCCAGGGCCACACGCCTACCCAGGCCTCCCCCTCCACCCCTGCCACCTGGACTCTTCAGAACGGACAGCACACACGCTAACCATTGCACTTCATCGGAAACCAGTGGGCACCTGGGTTATGACTGGCCTGAAACCCACCTCCTACGAGAGAAGGACCTTGCACCTGAGTCACCTCTTGTTTGGGGAGGTGTAGGGTTTCCACTTCTTCAGACAGGCCCTTTGACCAGTTAAGGGGCATACTACCACATGGTGTTTCCGCTCTGACTCCTAGTTGGTAGCAAGTGGAGTGGCCTTTGTCTCAGGCACCCACCCAAGATACAACCATCGGTGTCTGTTTACTGGCGCGGCAGCGGAAGGGGAGTTGGGAACAGGAGATTTGGGGAGCAATTTTACAACACTGCTTGACGTGATTGCACTGTGGAGAGGGATGATATGTGGATTAGCTTCTAATGAAATGACTTGGAGAGAAAAGAAAAAGAAAAAAAAACGGAAATGTGAGTAATATGTGAACAACTGTCTCCTGTGCCAGAGACCAGAAGAACTGCATGGTGGTCGGCTGCCGTGAGGAACAGTTGTGATCGAAGAGTCTGTAGAAGAATCCTGATTAAAGGGGGGAATGCAGAACAGACATTCAAATGCTCCTGGAATCCAGACTTTCTGGAGCCAGAGGACTGGATGAACCCCCAAAACGATTGCCTTAAAATAACCTTTAAACCTAGGAGCCCTGGTGGCACAGTGGTTACAAACTGGGCTTTGATCTACAAGGCTGGAAGTTTGAAACCACCAGTCACTCCATGGAAAAAAGATGAAGCTTTCTAAACCTTAACCCAAAGATGGCCTTTAAGTCTTCTTTACACCAACTGTTTCATTCATCATTAATAAAGACTAGCCGGCCTGAGCACTCTGCTCTTTTCAAGGACAACCTGGGGTCAAAGAGGCTCCAGCGGCTCCAGTGGATGTGTACAGCGTCGTCGGAGGGACCCCTTCCCACTATGGATGTAACTCCCTGCCTGCATCCCATTGGCCAAGACCTGGTAGCTGACTGGGGAGGAATGATTTGGAGATGAAGGGGAGGCTGGTTGAAGAACTTAAAGGATGAAAATAAATAAATAAATGAATGAATGAATGAATGAATGAATGAATGAATGAATGAATGAATAAATAAATAAATAAATAAAACTTAAGGATGTAATCATCACTGAACATCTAGAAATTGCTGACTTGGGTGTGCCCTGTTGTGTATATTTTCAACAACATCGAAAATTTACTGAAGAAAAACCAGCTGCTCAACTCCATTTGGATTTTAAAACCTACATTACAAAAACGAATCCACTACCTTTCTTTGTATTCTGATAGTTGTTTGTTTGTTTTTCCTTCCCCTCCTGGGATGATTAATGCCTGTGACATTTACTAAAAGAAAAATGTCGCTGCATTTTTACCGGTCATGGCTACTCGTTGGTCCTTCATTATTAATAGTCACAATTACTGCTGAAAATTCTGATCAGTGCAAACAATGTTGTCACATCGAAGCGGTTGTTTAAGCACAAGCCTCTCTAAGATCTTAAGTTTAGATCTCCTGGCGCTCCACTGCAGTCAGGGAAGGCTTCCCCAAGGAAGTGGCATCGCACTGGAGGCTTGAGGGTGGCCCAGAAAAGTGGGAGAGCACCCGCAAAGGGCCTGAGTCAAGGAGAAGTTTGGCTATCAGAGAAATGCTCCCATGGGGTCCTGGCACAGCACCTCCGATGGAGGCAGGGGATTCCAATGGGATTGGAGTGAATGTGAGACAAAAGAAAACAGCGGCTTAAGCCAGATCCTGGGTTTTGTTTGTTGGCCATAACAGAGCTTAGAGGCAGGTGGCCCAGGGGCACTGTGGCCCCTGCCTGCATCCATCTCCTCGCTGCACTTTCTTGTTCCCTCCGCCTCCACATCGGCTTTCTTGGACGAGCCAGGGTGGCTGCCTCAGGGCCAGCCATCCTGCCACACACAGGCTGGTTAGCAGGAAGAAGGCAGAGGCAGAGGGAGGTACCCTTCCCACTCAGCACGGAACCCTCTGGCCAAAACTTGGCTCTGTGACCCCACCCCGCTGTAAGAAAGTAAAATGCTCAGAGTTGCTTCTGACCCAAGGCCGCCAACCTTTACCAGAGCACAAAACCTCCTTGTTCCCTCGCAGACCTGCTGTGGGTTTGAACTGCTGAGCTTTCGAATTGCAGCCTAACCCGTCACCCGCTATTCCGCCAGGGCGCTTCCCCAGCCGTGAGGGAGGCTGGGAAATGTCTTCATCTACTGGCCTGTGCCCAGCTGCAAATGGGCATTTCTCCTTGCCCAGAAGAGGGGCGGAGTAACGGAGGAAGGAGCGCTCCTTGTCTCTGCCACTCCAAAGGCCAAGGCCTCCCTCCCACTAGCAGCAAGGACAGGGGAGGTTTGAAGAACAGGCCACGAGCGCTCGTGGCGGCAGGCATTTCTGCTGGAGATAAGGGTGGACGGGGCCAGCAGAGGAGCAGGCCAGGCAAGAGTGGCAGGGAGGCGGCCTGGGCGTGGAAGGAGAGGTAGCGCAAGGCATCAAAGACGCTGAGGCTCCAGCCCGTTGCTGAGCCTGACAAAGATGGGAGAGAAGCCCATTTGGGGTGAGGTCGCCACAAGTTCCCTGGTGGAGGCGTCAGGGGCAGCTGGGTATAGAAGTGCACCTCGCAGAGAGCTCCGAGAGGTGGGTAGGAGTGTGGGGGCCACAGCGAGGCCAGGTGTCGGGAGAAGGAGAAGGAGCGCACAGGCAAGCAAGCAGGGCAGGGCTGAGTCCAGGGACTCACGGCCCTGCCAGGTCCCAGAGAGAAGCGCGAATGGGCAGCAGGAGGAGAGAGGAAGCCTAAGGAATGAGTGGTCGGAGAGGAGCCCCGGGCACCTCACGTTGAGACTTTCTTGGCCGGTGGCCTCCCCTGAGGCCACCTGAAGCAGAGGGGGACAGATCCTCAAACAGAAGTCCCCTGACCTGGGTTGTAGACCTGGTCCCCCCACTTCCCTTTTCGGGAGCTCAGTTCTTCATCTGTAAGAGGGGGAGCTGGCACCCCGCCCCACTGTGGCAGACGGCGTGGTGGCCTCTCTGACCCAGGATGGACAAGTATGGGACAGAAAGGAGGAAGCGGCCTTATTCCCCCCCCCCCTTGAAGAGTCCAGTCTGGGAAACTCACAGGGCCGGGGGCTGTTCGACTCTGCTCTATAGGATCGCGAAGAGTTGGGTGGTCGAGAGGCCAATGTCCATCCTCTCTTCTCCCATAAAAATGGACCTTCCCACCGAGTAGGTGGCCGTCTAGCTAAAAAGATTGCATTTCCCAGCGTCCTTTGCAGCAAGTGGTAGGTAGGTTCTGTTACCTGAGAGGAGCTCTGAGTTTCGGGAGCAGGAGTCTTTGATAACAGCAAGTCAGCAGCCCGTCCCTTTGGCCCAGAAGAAACGACCTACATCTCCCAAGGCTATTTGTGATCTACAGACCCAGGCCCCTGCCGACAGGTGCACGAACACACGAGAAAGGAAGGCGGGGTGCGGGGGGGCTGTCCCCCCATTGCAGCCATATTGGGTTACGAAGGAGCCTCTGGTGCACACGTGTCCACTGGGGCATGAGGACGAGGCATCGGCAGTTGAGAAGGGCTGCATTTCTTCCGCTGCACTGTGACCAGGAAGCTACACCTGGCTGACCGGCGGGAGGGAAAATCCGCCTGATGAGGAGAGAATACACTTCTCTCTGCGGAGGCCTGCCCCGTTCGGTCCTGGCAGCCTGCTAGCCTCCAGCCCACCTCCCTCCGTCCCGGACGCAGGGTGAGACCATCTGGTGTTTCTGCCCCGTGTGGGATCAATTGTCCTTTGCCGGGGCAGGTGGGGGGAAATAGCCTGATGGGAGGTTCTCTTCCCACAGAATTGTGCATAAATGGTACCTTGCCTATCTAGCAGCAAGGGATTGGACCAAGTGATTTCTTGGGGGATCCCTTCCAACACCAAGCTCTGTGGCAGTACAGCCCCCACTTCACCAAGGTCCTCCCTCCCCAGCACGGCTGCTCCTACATTCCCTGGGGACAGGGGCTGTATATGGGGGTAGAGGGAGTGGGCAGCCCAGCAGTGAGGCCCCCTAGGACAGCCCTGGGAGGGCTACACATTGGCAGGGGGTACAGACAGAGGCTCTGCAGGGGCTGTGACCTTGGGGCAGAGCTCAGAGCACAGTGGGGACCACCGGGGAGGGGCCGGTAATGTGGGGAGCTGAGGGCAGGGGGCGGGGGTGAAGGGAGGAGGAATGAGGCTGGTGACACACGGCAGCTTCCCGGTGTGGCTTGGCACTGTGGGTGACAGATGGCTCCTCAGATCAGTTCACCAGGACTAATGGCGGCTTCATCGCCCTCCCACAGAACACACTGGGTGCACACTTTAACAGGGCACTTTCTGCGAACACTGGCTTGTGAGCTAAACATGGTTCTAATAAGGAGATTTGGGGATTGGAGAATAAATGGATGGGGGGGGGTTCCAGAGACAGATGGGGATTTTTACCACCCTTTAAATTAAAGGGGAAAAAAGGGTTTCTCTCGATCCAGTTCAAAAGTTCCACTCCCTGCTGGCTGGCACGCAGGACATCATCACAGAGAGGGCAGGTGAGGGAGGGGACACCCTCCTGCTCTCAGGGGCCTGCCTCCAGGCGGCCTCCTAGGGCAGCCCCTTCCCCTGCGCCCCCCACTGCGGTAGCAGAAGGCCCCATCACCGTTCTACTGCACCCCAACTTAGGTGGACCCCGCATCCATGCAGACTGCCAGGCGTGCTCCCCACTCCCGCCCACCCAGGCTGAACCCCGTGGGATGCGGGCACAAGGAACTCAGGGAGCGTGCCCAGGGGCACAGGGTCCGGTGGAAGTGAGAGAAGTCGCTTCTGGGCGCTCACAGGGGGTAGTGTGTGGACAGGAGAGGGCTGGGCATCGGGTGTCCGGTTGGCCTGAGAGGCGGAGTTGCCACGGCTAGAGGGTGACGGACCCGAAGAGGCCAAGCTGTCCCTGGGGACCATCTCCTGTGGCCTTCAAGTCGATTCCAACCCACAGTGACCCTGATAGGGCAGGGCAGTACTGCCCCTCCAGAGTTCCCAACGCAGCCCCTCTACAAGGCAGCAGAAGCCTACTGCCGCCTCTGCGCTAGGGCCGCACTTAGCCAGAGCACCAGGACGCCTTGGCCTCGGGGAGGGTGGCACAGGTCAGCTGGCAAGACCAGTTGGAGGAAGGCTCTGGGTGGTCTCAGCTTCCTCACAGGCCAAGGGAAGCTCCTAGAGAATTCTGAGCTTTAGTCGAGTGGTTGTAATGTGTCTTTCTCCCTCAGCCCTTGCATCCCTGTAAGATGCATATGGGCATTCCCAGTTGTTGGCTGACGAGACGGCGGACGGATGGGCCACAAGGGACAAGTGGCAGAGCTGGGCTGTGCACCTCGGTCTCGCTGACCCTCTGCTCACCAGGGACTATATGTCATGAGCACTCCATGGAGACCGACCGTGTGCATCACAGACATCCGGCCTGGGCTAAACACTGTCTCCTCCCTCAGAATACGGACGGAAAGCCCAACTCCTGAGGAGCTACGTGGTCCTACAGGGATGCTAACAATCAGCATTGATTGGATGGCGGTAGGTTTTTTGTGGGTTTTTAAAATCATTTTATCAGGGGCTCTTCTCGTACAACTCATCACCATCATCCATCCATCCATCCATCCATTGTGTCAAGCACATTTGTACATTTGTTGCCATCATCATTCTCAAACCATTTGCTTTCTACTTGAGCCCTTGGTATCAGCTCCTCATTTTTTTCCCTCCCTCTTGGTCATTCGCCGACAGCTCCTGGCATGGGCAGGGCACACAACAAGAGGCCCAGGAACCAGAGGCAAGCTCCAGCTCCAGCAGGAGGCAAAGGGCCCAAGACACTCTGACTGTGCTTGGTTTCCCTAGGATACAAAAGGCCTTCTGCCAAGGAGGTGTGGTCCCAATTGAGAGGGTGCTCCATGCCCACCCTTAACCAGTAGTGTCCGGTTGACATAAGCCAAGGAGCTCTTTGGGGGGCTCATGGGGGAGACACAATCTATCCCACCTGTTGGAATTCCAATTCCTGGGGAAGTACCGTATAGACTCGCGTATAAGCCGACCCGAATATCAGCCGGGGCACCTGATTGTGCCACAAAAATGTGCTGAAAACTCGGCTTCTACATGAGGATATACAGTAATCCCTTTTGGGAATAGAGTTTTCTATGTTAATAAGGTCATATCCACAGAGGGAGTGCTTTACATCAAGTCCCTATTCGAGATGTAGGAGGAGCAGATTAGACATCGAGGGGAGCTGGCACAAATGAGGGCGTGCGAAGAGACCCTGAAAAGAACCCCAGACGCTGAGAGCAGAGGGAGGGCGTCCCCTAGAACCAGTGCCCTGAATCCAGACACTGAGCCCCCGAAGCTCTACAAGTGCACCATGCTGTTCAAACAGAACCAAACGCTAACCCTCCAAGCCCAGCTGGTTCTCACAACCAGCCTATAGGAAGGAGCGGAACTGCCCCACGGGGTTTTGTCCGACCTCTACGTCTTTACAGAAGCGGACTTTCTATGTGTTTGCTGAAGGAGCAGCTGGGAACTTCAAACCCCCAACCTCCGGGTTAGCAGTCAAGCCTTCACCTTCACCGCTGCTTTAAAAAACCTCACGGCCACCAGGTAGATGCTCTCCCACGTCGACCCTAGACGGCACCCTAGAGGTCGAACTGCCCTGTGGGAAGAGAACATTAAATTACCCCAAATGTCGCCCTCCTAAGAGATCACCCCTGTTTATTTTGGTATGATGTTTTCAATCTTCCTCCTACGTGTGTGTGTGTGTGTGTGTGTGATAGGTAATAGAGAGATGGATCAAGAAAGTGAACCCACCCAGGGCCATCGAGCGGAATGCAACTCACACGGAGTTTCCAAGGCTGTAGATCTTATGGGAGCAGACAGCCTCCTCTTTCCCCAGGGAGCAGCCGATGGGATTGAACCACCAACATGCACCTGCCGGCCCCACCAGAGCTCGCTAATGAACATAGCGGGGCGTTGATAGACGTAACTTTTGTGTGGATGTAAGTTTTCATGTGTCTAGAGTACGGATGGGGGGGCAGGGGGTGCTGGCTCGTCTGTAAGGACGTGCACACTTTCAGACATTTCTGCAGACCAGCTGGACTGTTTTCTAGCCTCATCAGAAATGCACGAGAATCCAGTCTCTGCATTCTCACCAACACTTGACATTGTCAACACTGTGTTTTTAGCCATAGTAACAGCTGACCGAAGTTCCTGAGTGGTACAAAGGGTTAACACGCTCAGCCACTAACTGAAAGGCTGGAAGTTTGAGTCTGGAGAAGAACAGCTTCCACTCTGTTCCCCAAAGGGCAGCCATTGACAAGTCCGTGGGCCCGTCCTACGGTGCCACTTCCAGAGTAGCCCGAGTCGAGTCGGCTCCGACTCAACAGTGACTGCATTGACTGGTGTGACGTGGTGTCTCACCGGAGTCTTCCGGTGTGCTCCCCGATGGCCAGTGAATGACGCTGAACATCGATGTCCCCTGGGGGTGGAGTCCAGTGTGGTGAATGACGTGAAATGAATTACATACAGCTCGTCTATCCATGTCTTATTAAGTCCTTCCAAATAATGAGACGGGAACATGCAAACAGAGTGGGGGAAACACTAACGGGAGGATCACTGGGCTTTGCCATCCCCCTGGATGTCATACGCCGGAGAGAACCAGCCCAGATGCAGGAACAGAAATTCCGATGGCCGTGGAGGAAGAAGAGCACCAATGGGGCCTGTGGGAGATTCCTGCCTGAAGCGGTAGAGGCCACAGCGCACCGACCAAGAGACAGTGCCAAGGAGACACTCAAGACAGAGCAGGCTTGTGGTCCTGACTTGGGCAATCACAAGTGTTGTCGCTGAGTTCTGTGTGGTCATTGCTACCGCTTCTAGAACCCAGCCAGAGAAGTGAAATGCTCTGGGAGGAACATTTGGTTGGGGTCCAAAGAGGGTAAAAGACCTCTTGCCTAGTGGCACGATATCCACAATGATGGATTCTAACATGCCACGAAGCAGAGTCAACTCAAGAGCAGTTATTTAGCGTTCATCTTTCCCGCCTCCCCCACCCCCACCCCCCACCAACTGACTGTGAAGTGAGTGAAGGGTAACAGAGCAGATCAGTTTTCCATTCAAAAATCCACACGTTTTGTTTCTTGTTATTGATTGCAACCCCCACAAGGTAACCTCACCTGTCTGTTTCCTCTTGTGTTCACTGTTGCCATGGCTCCTTCTGCTCCTTTGATCTCAAAAGGTTGATGACTCTAAGGTGTGTAGCTCCCTGGGGTCCCTGCTCTCCCTTAGAGAGCGCTCTGTTGTCTGGCTGACAATCGCTGTGGATATGTTCACTTCCAGACCTGAGGGATGATTGGCTGCTGAAATGTTGCATTTCTGTTGCCCCTTTTTAAGTTGGGTTGCTTATGGGGCTTTGACATTTTTCACTGTCTTTTGGATGATACAAGTGTTTCTTGACAAATATGTGACATGTAAAGATCTTCTACCAGTTGGAAACCTGTTCTTTTCCTTAAAAATCCCCTGCTCTGCCAAAGACACCGTTCGTTTTTCTGAGGTCGAATCCATTGAGCTTCTTTTCTTGTTTCCTTCTGTGGATTGTGTTTTCGGCGTCATGTTTAGAAACTTTGTCTAATCCCAGATCCCGCAGATCTCCTCCTGTGGTTCCTCCTGGGGGTTTGCATTTAGAGCTCAGCGTTTGTCTTGTTTTGCATGAAGTGTGGAGTTTGAGACTAGACTCATTGTTTTGCATGTGGCTGTCTGGTTGCCCCAACAGTGGTTTTTGAAGAGTGTATCCTTTCTTCATTGAGCTAGTTTTGCACCACGGTCAAAAGTCAATTGGCTATGAAACTTTTTTGGGGGGTGGGTGGGGGGTGCTACTAAACTTTAAACCAGAAATATCCCCTACCATCTTTTTCTGTTTTTGCTAATGTCTTCTTAAAACCAATCAGTGTGCTTTATACAATTGATGCATGTATATGTATGGATTGTGGTAAGAGTTGTATGAGTCCCTAATAAAATGTTAAAATAAATAAATAAATACATTGACCTACATGTTTCAGAATAAAGACTTCAAGTTTTACTTCAGAGTTTGTATAGTAAACTCAAAACAAAGGGAAAACAATCGTTTAACTTAACTAGTAAATGTCTGCCTTGAGTAGGATGCACTTTTAAGATCCTTCGTGCCTAGAATGTCAAACTAACAAAAGCAACTCAAAGCATCAGACTGGACCTTGGTGGGCGGTGAGTTCATGCTAATGGGGGAGGTATGACTCAGACAAGGTTGGGGAAGGGGTCGGGGAAGGGGGTGGGGAATGTGAAGCGTCTGATCAATATATCTGAATTATACATGTAGAAACCATTCAATTGGTGTCTTTTGCTGGGCATATTTTCAACAGCAAGATACATGTTAAAGTTTAAAAATCAATTGGCCACGGCACCGTCCTGAAACCACACCGGCAATCTACAAATAGAAGCATGGACAGACACCGCGGGCTGAACCAACGTGGGAGGGGGGGTGGGATTACCCCCAGGAATATAGATTTGACAGAAGGTATTTGTATGTGGATATTTGCCCCGGTGTGCTCCGGAATACTGGGCACATTCACAGAGATATTTGCAGTATATAATTATACACCTTGAGAGAATGAGTCACTGGGCCTGAGGACTCAGCCCCAGGGTCCCCAGAGACACGGTGGCTAATTGGCACAGACACAGGGTACTGTTCTCCAACCTGCTTTAGTGGGCGCCCACTGGAGTCTGACGCGCTTGAGAGCAAACAAACATCTGAAGTGTCCCTATTTGTCTTGCCCCTTCTGGAGGAGCGGTGGTAATGACGGAAATCAAAGGCACACTGAAAGGAGGAGTCTGATGGACGAATGGACCATGTAGACAAGAAGTAGACAGTGCCCAGCTGCCAGGAACACCTGCTTTAAAAGGGTAAAAGGGTTCTTGCATAAGGTGGGGAGGATGGGGAAAGAATTGTGGACAAAACTCAAAGTCATGAAAAAACAACAACAACAAAAAAGCCAGCCTTCCTGGTAAGATAGAGACTGGTAGACCCCTGATACTATGACCTTGGCCGCCCTTCAAGTCTAGAAATGAACTCATGCACAGCTCAATTTCCCATCAAGTAACAGACAGGTCTGTAAGGGGACAGTAACCCCAGGGAGGTGCACCCACCTGAGAATCGTCGGTGACTTGGGGGTGAAAGGGACAGCATTCGCCCAAAGGCAGAGTTCAGAAAGCTTAGGACAGGAGGAGGCGTGGAAACAGGACACACAAGGAGGGCCTGGGCTAAGTGCTGCTCCATCCTGGGGACGGCCATCCGTGACATGAAACAAAGGTGTCTGCTTGACTGAATCCAATCGATGCTGTGAACCTGGACCCAGTTCACAGCCAGTTGGGAAAACAAACCACGGCCATCGGCTGTAGTTGTGTGTGTGTCTCCTTCTTTAACCCCTCTGCTCTGATAATACCCCTCCCCCTTGATTCCCGTCACTCTAGTAAGCTTTAAAATCAAGTAGCGACTTTAGGCAAGATGGTGGACGAGCAGACACGCACGCTACACTGACCCTTACGAGAGAAGCCCGCCACAAAGGCATGAGAAACCAGCTGAAACATACACAGACACTAGCCTGGAGTTTAGGGACCTACTCCAGCCAACACATCAAAAACCACGCTAACAGCAGAGGACAAAACAGATGACTGGGGCCGTCTGAAAATGAGACATTTACACACAAATCAAAAGATTTCACCGCATAAGATTGACTGTCGTCATGACTGTACAACTCTTTTTAATGTGATTGAACTACTGAATTTATGATACGTGGGCTATAGGGTCATAAGACTATTTTTAAAGGTCTACTTCTAGTGGGAGGGGTGGGGGAAGATTTCACCACAGAGTGAAAAGAGAACCCGCAGACTGGGAACAATTTGGGGGCAATGACATTTCTTACAAGGGAGAACTCTCTCAAGTTTGTAGACAGCGCAACACCGCAACAAGAAAAAGGCACGAAATACGATTTTAAAATGGGTAGAGGCTATGGACAGAGATGGCACCAAAGAAGACACGCAGCTGCTTTCTAGACAGGTCAAACCCACTCATTGGGAATTGCTGCTTTCATAACCCTTGACTGTCAGACCAGTTTAAACCACTCTGACTTTTAGGAAAGACTTACGGACACCGTGTTGGCTAACCGAGGACAAAGAGAAGGCTTTCGGGTCCTGTCCAGAGTGGCTGTCTCAGAAACCCAGAGTCACTTCTACCCTGTCCTGGAGGGCCTCGAGTGCTGACCCAGTGGCTGTGTGTTTGTTTACTAACTGGAAGAAACCTGGGGGACTTTTTCACGTTTGCCGAAAAATAAGCCAGTGTGCAGCATTTGTTGCGATGGAGCCGTGGTTAGAGGCACCAGGAAGCCTGAGCAGGGGGATGGCGGGCGGCCTTGCCCAGAATTACCCTCGGCAGCAAACACGGAGCTTGGAGCTTCGCGCAGTGAACACTGTTACAAGGCTCTCTTCGGCTTCGTGCGTTACTTGCTATGTTTAGTCGGTTATTTGGGGGATCTAGGTACACTCAAAAATGTTTCTCCCACATACACGAGTGGCAATTGCTTCCCTTTTCACCGACAACAGCTTTTGTAGAAACTCTCCGCCTTGGCACCGCAGGGGAATCCTGTTTCTCTGCTGTCTTTCCGAGAATCCTTCCTGAAATGCCTGCCTGTATCAGTCCTGGAGAAAATCTTCCATGGCCCCTATTGGCTTCAGGACCCAGCTCATGCCCTGCCCAAGGGACGAGGAGTCCGACTTCCCACCAGCCCAAGGTCGATTCCCAGGAGGCAGAGGTCAGACATCCATCTCTCTGTCCTCCAAGTTCCTTTACCTTTCTCTGCCCTCCACCGTCCCTCCCCCTGCACTCTCGCTCTCGGCCCGGTTGGACAAGCCGTGGTGCGGGCCACATAGAATTCACAGACAAGACTCATGCAGTGAGGGCAGTTAGCAGGCTACACGTCAGGATCAGAAATGTTTAAGCGTACAGTTGCTTTGCCGCGGCAACCTCTCTTTCCCAGCTGTGCCGGCAGACACTCTCTCTCTGGTCTCGGCCTCCAACCACACTGCCTCTTGGCTTCCGCCCTGCTAAGGCAAGTGGTACAAAGCTCGGGCAGCACTGGTACACGGCAAGGGGCACTCCACTCTGCAAGGCCAGCCTCTTGCCCAAAGTCAGAATCCACCGGACGGCAGCAGGTTTGGGTTTTCCTGAATACCAAGCACGTCCTACCCCATGTGGTTCTCACCCTTCCCCACCGCGGTCAGGGTCCCGGTGGAAACGGAACCCAGACCAGACTTCAAGGCGTTCCGGAGGGTAGTGAGTTAAACAGTGGGCTACTGACTACAAGGTCAGGCTATGGACACCATACTCTTCAAGGGCAAAAGAGGATGCGTTCCACTCCAGTCCAGAAACTCCCAGGAGCAGCTCTACCCTGTCCTGCGGGGTGGGTCACGTCTGAGTGGGAATGACTTCATGGCGGTGAGGTCTGCAGAATTATGGTCTTGGCGGCCTAAGGGGAGGTGAGGCACTGAGGGTCCAGCAGTGGGAACTGCTCATGACTCCAAGGACTCTGGGCAGGTTCCCAGAGTCATGGGGTGCGGGGGTGGGGAACCTCACAGCTAAACCAGGGCAGGATCCAGAGAGCAGTGCTTCCAGTTTTCCCACTCCTGCGCTTAGATCAGCCGTGGGTGGGTGTCACTCAACAAGAAGCAAGGTGGCAGGGCGGCCAGGAAGGCAAGCCATGGGGTCAGCATCCCCAATGTGGTGGCCACCCAGGTGGGGCAGAGCCAGGGATGGACCGGGCAGGGGTGGCAAGAATAGCCAGCAGTAAACGGCGCCATTACCCTGCCCCACCCAATCCACCCACCCCCACCACCGTTTTTGAGTTTCACAGACAACAAAAGCTTAGAGACCTGGGGCAGGCAGGGCAAAGGTGGGGAGGTGGAGCTGGGGTGCTGGGCACAGCTGGCTCAGAGGCAGCGGGGCCAGGTCGCCAGCCCCAAGGCTTTGTGGGGCTCAGGGGCGGCAGTGCTCAAAGGCTTTCTCCCACCTGCCCCTCACTTGTCTCTACCCTGCCCCCCACCTCCAGCCTGCTCTTCTGGTCTGACCAGGGTGGCGTGGTGGTTACGCGTTGGGCTATCATCCTCATGGTCGGCAGTTCAAATCCACCAGCTGCTCAGCTTGTCTTCCCCCCCTAAGCCTACGGGGAGGGGGCCACTGTGGGTCAGCAGTGACCCCAAGGTGGTGAGCTTCCCATCAGGGGAGCTTTCAGGATCTTCCTCCCAGCTCTCTGGCCTTCTCCGCTGGTCTGTTTCACCTTCTTTGTTTTCTTGGGTCGGTCTTGCCTTGCAGGGTAAACGTACCGGGAGAGCTGGTTCTAGACCCTGGACCCGGGACCGTGCCGCCTGGCCCAGCCTCTTCCTCCCCGTGCCCTGGAGCCCCATCCCCGCCCCAGGGCCCCCACCTCCACCGCACGGTGCCCCCCGTCCCCGCCGCGGCTGGAGGGTGGCGGCGGGTGGCAGGAGGCGGGTGGCAGGAGGCGGGTGGCAGGAGGCGGGTGGCAGGAGGCGGGGCGCGGCGGGCGCGGCGCCGCCTGAGTCACCGCACGAGGCAGCGTGAGTCAGGGCGGAGGGAAGTCCCTGCGGAAGGGGCTTTCGGAGCCGCAATCGCAGGGGAAGAGAAAGTGTTCCTGCAGCGCCTTTGACACAGTGACCTTGGGTGAGCCCGAGCCGGACACACACCCGCACCCACCCTCGGCCGCAGTCAACAACACGACACCCCCGGACTTCTTCCCGCGGGCGCAGGGTCCTTTTGTTCCCCCCCCCCCGTCCCCCCGCTGCCAAGCCCGCAGCGCCCTGGTGGCACGCACAGGCTACCATCCGGGCAGCCCAGGGCTGGGCCTGCCCTTCCAGGTGCTGGGGGGCCGGAGGGTGCGCCTCTCTCTACACCTCAGCCCGCCCCACCTTTCCCCGGGCGTCCAAAGGGCGTGGGCTGTCCCCTGCTCAGCACCGCTAGCCTGGAGCCAGACCAGACCAGATACACGGACAAACAGGGCGGGAGGGGGAGGTGTTAAGAAGGACGCCCAGGTGCCCTACCTGGGGACCTTAAAGAGCCCTGGAACAGGTGAGTAGGCGCAGGTGGGCAACTGGGATCTTAAAGCAGGCGTGAATCACAGATGAAATCTCCTCCCACCGCCCCGCCTCCATTTCCTCTTACTCCTCCGGAAGTCACCGGAGTTCAAATGGATCGAATTCAACAACTATTTAGCGAGCACCTACTATGTGCCCATCTCTATGCACCTGAGCCACAAGCGTGTACAAAAGCCACAAGGACAATTCCGCCCTGTCCTCTGGGGCGGCTGTGAGTGGGAAAGGACGTCCTGGCAGAGAGTGTGAGGGTTTCTTTCTGAGAAGGATACGATGGAAGCAGAGAGCGATGTTCCGTTGTCTAGAAGCTCCGCGGAAATGGGCAAAAGGAATGGGTGATGGTGGCCCTTGTACAACTCTTCTGGGTATGACGGAGTTCTTTAATTGTGTGATGTGGATAAAGTGCTGATAACACTGTTGAAAAGAAAACAAATAGGTGGCTTCAACACACAACAACCCCCAAACAATCCACCTGAAAAAAACAGGCAAAGGACATTAAAAGACAATTAGGCGGCCAACAAACAGGAAGATTTGTTGGTGACCAGTCGCCATTCCAAAACACATGGCCATCGAGTGGATTCTGACTCAGAGTAACCCTACAGGGCAGAGTAGAGCTGCCTCTGTGGGTTTCTGAGACTGCACATCTGAATGGAAGTTGTAAGCCGCATCATTCTCCAGTGGAGCAACTGGTGGTTTCGAACTGTTGACCTTGCCGTTAGCAGCCCAACATATAGCCCACTATGCCACGTGGGCTCCTCCATTAGCCAGTTTAGAGATGCAACTCAAAACAACGTTTCAATATCACTTCACTCCAACAAGAGTAAAAGCCAACAACGCACTGTCCTCATCGCAAGGTCCATGCTGTCTCCTGAGACCCCTGGAGGACAGGGTGGAACTGCCCCCGGGGGTTTCCCAGACTTCAGCTCTCTGCTGGTGTAGGAAGCCCTCCTCTTTCTCCTGCAGAGCGAGTGGTGGTTTCGAACTGCTGACCTTGCGGTTAGCAGCCTAACACATAACCCCTATGCCACCAGGGCTCCTCCAGTAACAGTAGCCATGGTTAAAAAGAGAACTCAACAAATGCTAGTGCGGGCATGGAGAGATTGGCGCTCGCCTCTGATGCTGATGGGACTGCAAAATGGAACAACCACTGTGGAAAGTGGTATGACGTTTCCCCTAAAAGTTAGACACAGAGATACCAGATGCTCTAGCAAGCCCACTACTAGGTCTATATCCCAGAGAAATAAGACCTGAGACAGGAATAGACACACACACACCCAAGTTCATCTCCGCACTGTTCACAAAGAAGGAAACAAGAGCCCATCAGTGGAGGAATGGATAAACAAACTAAGGTGCAGGCACACAGTGGGTGTATGAATGGTTATAAGAGCCCCAGCAAAGTGATTAAACAAACACACACTACACTGCTATACAGAATATGATGACTCATCGAAAAAGCTCACAATATGTATGCACCTGGAGGGCGCTGTGCTGAGCGAAATAAGTCGATCACAAAAGGGCAAATAGAGCCTACTGAGGCCACTCTTATAAAAAGTCACCAAAAAAGATGCACAGAAATAAACATTCTTTGATGTTTACTGGAATGTAGAGGGAAGGGAAGGAACATCCACTACAGAGGAGACATGTATGGACCTGGGTCAAG
The DNA here is from genome assembly GCF_050624435.1 of Tenrec ecaudatus. Taxonomy (NCBI): domain Eukaryota; kingdom Metazoa; phylum Chordata; class Mammalia; order Afrosoricida; family Tenrecidae; genus Tenrec; species Tenrec ecaudatus. The sequence continues at coordinate 165,148,058 of NC_134536.1, forward strand.
GGCAAGGGCCTCCACCCTACTAAGCAGGTCGGCCCAATGCGACCCAGGCAAAAGAAGACACGGTGGGAGACCGCAGCTAAAGACACCACGGGAAACACACACAGACAACGGGGAACTCACGCTCACAATAACAGCAACACTGAAAACCAGACCAAACTCAGTGCCATCGAGTCCTTGCTGATCTGTGAGAACCCCACAGGACAGGGTAGAAGCACCCCCCACCCTCCATGAGCGTTCAAGAATATCGCTCTTTCCGGGAGTGGAAAGCCCGTCTGTCTGCTGAAAAGCAGCAATAGCAAACAACACTTTATAGCAGACACATAGGGAGCAATGTAAGCTGAATCAGGTGGCCTATGTGAATGGATCCATAAGCAGAGGCTATTTTTCTGTACATGTCTGTTTGTGCTGCAAATATAGCCAGACGTCTAGTCGAGACAAGGTACGTGAACTTCTTGGCTATAATCAGACACCCTGGGGGACTGGGTCACTGGGCTTGGGTGTTTAGGTCCCTAGTCCCAGGGCGCCATTAGGTCACTTAGCATAACGTAGTCCCTGAAGACAGAGTTTTACACCCTGCTTTGAGGAGTAGAGGCTGAAGTCTTAAAAACATGAGCAAAGCCCAAGTTATACCTAAATTACAACTATTGGTCTCTTCCCATCTAGAGCAAAGAAAAGCCAGTATTCAAACAACCAAAAAAAACCCTAGTATTCAAGGGGACATTCAGTGCAATGGGTCTCTGGAAGCACGGCCTCTACCATCCTGAGACCAGAAGAACCAGCTGGGGCCCAGCTACCACAACCAACTGCGGTGACTGGGCTCCCAGTAGAAGGCTCAGGACAAAGTGGACAACAATTACTATTTAATTGTTAAAGGCCAGGCTTACTGGTCTGATAGAAGGTGGTAGAACCTCGGAGAGACTCTGGCCCTTAGACACCTGAACTGGATTGAGTTTGGGAGCTCACCTGCAGCTTCTCAGAACAACTGCCCCCGTGGGGTCAGCAAGGCAGCCTTTGCCCAAACCGAAGTTCAGAAGGCAAGACTGAATAAAGAGGAGCTAGCAGTAAACAGAACCCAGGGAGAGGAGGAGGAGGGTGGTCACAGAGCAAAATGCACATCAATTGCGGAGTAAAGAAATCACGTGCTCTGTAAACTTTAACCTCAAGAAAATGTTTGGGAGAAAGGAAGAGGGCAAGCCCAAGCAGGTAGAATATATAAACACAGAACCTTAACTCGCGGCCATCGAGTCAATGATGCCGACTCCTAGCGAGCCTGTTAAGACAGGGAGACCTGGCCCTGTGGAGTTCTGAAGCTGCAGTTCTTTACCGGAGTAGAAAGCTTCCTCAGCCTCCCGAGGAGCGGCTGGTGGCTTTGAACCACTGACCTTTGGATTGCAGCCCACCCCTCAACTGCTCCACCACCAGGGCTCCTCACGTGAAGACATCTTATTGAGCCCCCCATGTCCTAGTATGATCACTTCAAGCGGCAATCGGTACAGTAACAGGAAGAGTTATTTCGGGGCTCACTTTTTCCACGCTACGCCTGGGGGTGGAGGGCGGGGAGCACCGAGGAGCTAACAGTTCAGCCTTGGTTGTCTCGATCCGCGGGTAGAACTCACCCGGTGGTTCCGAGGCATAGAGCAGCCATCGGCTCCTGTCACGATTGTCCGAGACTGCCATGTGTCTGCGAGTGGATTCTGAAACCCAGTGGGACAGCGTAGAACTAACTACCTAGGGGTGGGGGGAGAGGGGTGCTGGTCCTAGTCTGTGATCTCTACAGGACAGACCGCCATGTGTTTTTTCGTCCCCGCAGAGCCAGCGGTGCGCTCCAAGCAGAGACCTTGCCTTTCAGAGCCAAGCACCTGACCACTGGGGCCACCAGGATGCCCTAGAAAGCCTGATGGGGGCAGTCGCGAGTGGACAATCAACTCCAAGGACCTCAGAACAGAAGCCTGGGAAAGCAGAAGGTGGGCGGAGCAACAGGGAGGGAGCAGACAGTTCCACCTGAGGAATCTGGTGGATGGCTGCCAGATCTGTTCCCTGAACTCTGGGTTCCCAGGATGAGAGGTTCTGGGTGGACTTGAAATGTGTGGTCTTCAAACATGAATACGTTAACATGAACCCCCAATGTCCATCTGAAGGGCAGAACTAGCTGCAGCTGGATGCACATGTGCCCCTGCAAGCTGAGAGAATAACGTGGCCAAAGGCCCCTTCCCTTAAGCCTAGGTTTCAAACACCCCGTTGGTGAGGAAGCAGGTTTTGATGGACAGAGCCCACTCTGCCATTCTAGGATTGACTCGTCCTTCTGAAAAAGAAAAGCTTTGGAAACCCAAGGACCACTTTACTTGCAGCACGTCTGAAGCAAGACTGGCATGTTCCAAGCGCTCCTGACATCAGCTCCAGAAGGACCAGGGAGGGCCTGGGGAGAGCTGGGTGGCCCCACAGGACAGGCGGGTCAGGCAGAGAGGGAGACCTGCGGAAAGCCCGAATCCTGGCGTGGCTGCTGGCCTTGGTGGGTCCTGAGCTCGCCAGCTCCGCTCTTCCCACTGCGTGAGACGGGCCCCTGCCTCTTCCAGTGTGAAGTAAGAGTGATGCACGGAGGGCTTCAGAAAGGGGGGGGGGGAGGTGTTAAAAGTGTGTAGGAACGGATTGTGATTGCGTAACTCATTTGAAAGGCGATTGAGCCATGGAGGGTGAGGTGCACTAAAATCCATGTGGTCATGACTGTAACTTTCTCCTTGACATGATTGAACTATTGAATGATATGTAAACTAGGTGCCAATAAACCTGTTGGTGGGGGGGGGGGGGAGAAGGCAGTGTGTGAGAAGGTGGAATTAAAAGACAATGGGATTTCCCCAGGAACATTTTGAAGCCCCTCGGGCACCTGAAGCACAAACTCAGACCTTAGATCCATTGCTGCTCCAGGCTACAGCAAGGTACTAACCGCCCCGGGCCTCAGTTTCACTGGGTGTGTACTGCACCGCTTGAGACTTCCAAGGGAACAAGCTACCAGGTGAGACAGGCCCAGCCAGGGAGAGTGGGACACCTGCTGTGTTGTCCCCACATTTCCGCTGAGCTTTACATTCTGATCACCAAGTTTGCCGACGGCTGTGGCTTACAGGGGAAGCCCAGCGTCCATTGGCTCTGTCTCCATGGGAATGATGCCACCACTGAGTGCCTGCTGATCTTTGACCAGCCACTTGAATAGCCTTGCCCTTAGGCAGAGTGCATTAGAAAGGGGATTGCCTTAGGGGGGCATTGAGCTTATGCTAATGGTGGTGGAGTCATTGGGAAAGGCTATCCCGGTGGTACCACACCAAGAGTAGAATCAATGGCGCTGAATTATACATGGAGGAGTTGTTGAACTGGAGAATGCTTTGTTGTGTATATTTTTGCCACCATCAGAAAAATAATAATTACATGAATCACAATAAGGACAGGAAGAAGGAAATCTAGAACTGATTGTGGTGGTAATTGTACAACTCTTCTAGATGTGACTGAAGAGCTGATGTCTGACAGGAGGGGGGTCAGTCTGAGGAGGGGTGGCCTGGCTAAGGGGCTTGCCTGGGCATGTTCTTATGGATCTTATCATCATGAGTCACATCCAGATGTCCTTGCTCGGCGAGCCCTGAACCAATCTTGCTAGCCATGCTGTCTAGTATAATGCACTTGTCCCTATCATGGTCTCAGTCTAGCTCTGTAGTCCCACCTGCAGTTGTGATGTCTCCATGATGTGCCACCAGTCATGCAGTTGTGACCATTTTCCTTGCCCTCCTATGCCCTATTTACTGGGCCAGTTCTTTTTTCTTTTTGTAATATTTTATTAGGGGCTCATACAACTCTTATCACAATCCATACATATGCATACATCAATTGTATAAAGCACATCTGTACATTCTTTGCCCTAATCATTTCAAAGCATTTGCTCTCCACCCAAGCCCTTTGCATCAGGTCCTCTTTTTTTTCCCCTCCCTCCCTGCTCCCTCTCCCTCATGAGCCCTTGATCATTTATAGATTATTATTTTGTCATATCTTGCCCTATCCGACTCTTGTAATCGGTTCCCTCTTTCCAACCCACTCACCCTCTACTCTCCCAGTATCTCCCCTCACACCCCTGGTCCTGAAGGGATCATCCGCCCTGGATTCCCTGTGCCTCCAGCTCCCATATGCACCAGTGTACAACCTCTGCTCTATCCAGACTTGCAAGGAGGTAGAATTCGGATCATGGTAGTTGGGGGTTAGGGGGTGGGAAGCATTTAGGATCTGGGGGAAAGCTATATTCTTCATTGGTGCTACATCGCACCCTGACTGACTCATCTCCTCCCCTAGACCCCTCTGTGAGGGGATCTCCAGTGGCCAACAAATGGGCTTTGGGTCTCCACTCTGCACTTCCCCCTTCATTCACTATGGGTTTTTTTTTTTTGGATGATGCCTTAAACCTGATCCCTTTGGCTCCTTGTGACTGGGCCAGTTCTCTGTAAACCTTCAGATGCTATTATGACCTCTTGCTAATAGTTTCCCTCCTCTGAATGATGTGTCTGGGTCCTGTGTGAAGACTTAATTAATAAATGTGTCTCTATAATTATGTAGATTGGCGGTCTCTTTTGTCCCCTACAAGAGAGTTAGGAGGTATTTTCTGCCCAGGATGGTTAGCCTGTTCCTAAAGATCCCTCCCACCAAGGGCAAAACTGAGGCCCACAGGATGCATGGAACTGGAATGAACCCCAGGGAGGTGGTGCCCAAGGGAAGGATTGCATTGGAGGGGCTCTGGACAACTTTCAGACCCCACCTTCCTCCTCCACCTGGGCTGGAAGGCCGATGACTTGATTTAGGGTACAAAAGAGACCTCAATCTCAAATAAAAATTTAAAGAGTGCATTTGGGGCATGACCAAGCAGCCCCCACCCCACCCCCCTGTGTCCAGTATGCTGACCTTCCACCCAGGATAAACCCAGGCAAGGCTGGAGATGGTGGAAGTAATCCACTGGCTAAGGCACTCTGCCGGAGGGCAAGATTATCCACATCCTTGTTTGAACCACCAGGGAAAAATTCACTGGCGGCTTCCTCTGTGTGGGAGACGCTGCCATCCATCATAGCTCTCTGCAAACGGGGTGCTCAGAATCTACGCCTAATGCAGGCTCGACAGCAGATGAGAGTCTTTGTACAGGAAGCAACTCGAAGCTTCTTTCTGGGGGATCCTGGTCATGGCTGCAGGGCTGGACTAGGGGGTAAGGGAGCTGGCCCTGATCTGCCAGGACCAAGGCCGTGGGAGAGGCCTGGCTTTGGACACAGACCTGCCTAAGTCCCTAACCCCATCCTCAGGCCTTGGGAACTGGCAGGGCCCCTTGATGGTGACCCAGAAACAGGGTTTGTCAGAGGCGACGGGCTCTGCAGCTGCCAGTCGGCCTGAGGCCTGGGTTTGCGCAGTATCGCTCACCATCCTGTCCACGCGCCTGCGTGCGTGCATGTATGTATGTGTGTGTGTATGGGTCGGGAGGTGGGGAGGCAGCTGGGCCTCTCCCAGCCCAGACTCACACTGCCTACCCAACACCCTAGGCCACTCAGCTCTGCCAGCCCCAGCGGGTCACAGAAGTCTCTCTTGGGTGGCCAGATTCCCCTAGTTCCAAAGAACCCAGAGGCCACCCAGTCAATTGGCAGTGAGGACAGACCTGTGGAGTGAAGTGACCCCACCCCCAGGGCTTATGGGGCAGAGGAGAGGCAGGGAGGGTAGGGGAGCAGGACACAGGTTGGGAGGTTCCCGCCAGGCTGGTGGCGAGTGTGGGCCCCCGGGGCCATGCCAGAGACCAGTCCCTGCCGCCCTCCCCCCTTCGCCAGATTCCAGCCCAGCAGGCTCGCCCAGCTCCGCCAGCGGGCCGCCCTCCCCCTCCCCCGCCAAGGCCACCTCCCCTCCCCCAGGCCACCTCGCTCCCCTCCCCCAACCAGCTACCTACTTCCTCTGCCCCTCCCCCAGCCCCTTTCCCTCTCATTCACCCACCCATTCACCAAACTTTTGCTGACTCCAAAAGGCCCTTAGGCCCTGATGCGGGGATTGGGGGTGGGGGGCCGTCTGGAGGACCGAACAAAGCCCTGAAGGACTCCCACAAGTCCCTCCCCTGCCCACCTCCTTCCCAAAGCTCAGGCCTTTACCCAGCGACCTCTCATCCTGGTTTGCTTTCTACCCCTCCTTGCCCGTTCCCCTGACTGTGGCCCACGCTCTCCCCCTAAGAAAGGTTTGAAGTGAGGGCTGGGGTAGCCTGGGGGTGGGGGCAGAGCACTAGACAGGGCCTGGTGCCCTGTTCTGAACCCTTTCCGTGGGACCTGGGACACGCCTCTCCGAATCCGGCAGGTCCGGCAGGTCTCTGGCTGTCACCCTCCTGGAATCTGCCAGAGCAGAAGGAAGGAGCTGGCTCCCAGCTCAGGAAAACCCAGGCTCAGAGCCGGAGTGAGGCTCCGGCAGCTCTTCTGGGGTGTGGTTAAGAATGGTCACTGGATGGGGTCACTGTTCCCCATCCCTGTCCCCAGAAGGCAAGGCCTGGATAGAGAGGAGAGAAACACCACAGAACAGCCAAGGTCCCTTCCCAATGGGTGTCATAGCCGGGGCTGAAACGAAGGGCTCGAGCCCCAAACCCTAAAACTGGCGAAGGGGCTGACTTGACAGGGACACCCGACTCGGGGTGTGGGACTTTGGAAAGCCCTCGCTTCCCTAACACTCTTTTTCCCTCTGGTTTCTACGGAAGGGACCTCCATTCACATCACAGCTGTTAAGTGAATTTCTTCTCTTTCTTTTAAAAAAACAAAACAAAATATTTCTTTTGGGTGACACTCTATACAATCAAACATCCATCCATTCATAATTCCTACAGGAACAGTTCGACCCGAAATCAAGAACAAAGTTTGCTAGATCACCCCTCTCACTACCTCTGCAATGAATGGTGGGTGATGATGGTTTCATTAATTGAGGAGCCCTGTCCCCTCAATGTCTCATCGGCAAACAACCAGTGCACTGCTTCAGGCTCCCCTAGCTAGTCTTTGTGCCTCCCACACCGTGATCAGCTGAGACTGCGCAGAGAAGGTGTATGACACCTGTGAGGATGGGTTGGTGTGGTTAGGCCATGCTTCCCCTGGATCCTGTGGTCGCCCTCCGTTTTGTGATGTGATGTAATCATCCTCCATTGTACCTGTCAATCCCGACCTCTGTGTGTTGACAGGGGAAAGATGTGACGGTTGTCTGCTTCCTAGGGAACTATGAGGCAGCCATCCTCTGTCCTACAGCGTTACCAAGCGTCACACTTCAGCAGGACGAAGGTAGACAAGGGCCCTGAACACCAGTGATCTGTGATATCACCTCCACCCTGTGACTCACACATCTTTCTGAACCGGATACGTGAACTATATGGAATACGTGTGTCTGAGAGCTATTCACGATGCAAGAATAGTATTAGTAAGAGAACACCCAGAGTGACATACGCCGTTTTAATGGCATACGATTAACTGGATTATAACATGTTTTCTGGATGCAGGACACGAAGATTTTTCACTACATTCCCCATTTTCTTCAAAAAGAACATTCCGCAGATTCTGTTACAAAGACAGTGAGCCGTGAACGTAGCTGTTCCAAAGAGCTGTTCTGTTAAATGGAACAGGAAAAAATGGACTTTCACAAATTTTGCTTTAAATTCCCACCCTTCGATGTTGATGCCTGTCTCACAGGAAATGTGATCACAAGACGCACGAACAGATGTCACAAAGGGAGATCTAGTGACCGGAAAACAAATGTCCCGACAGATTTATGACATTTTAGTTTTAGCAGTGCCCCCCAGCTGATGCTAAATTATAAGGAGCATATTGCACAGCAAAACTGCCCTGTGGGCTCCGGGAGGTCAAGGATTAAGTGAGGAGCGAACGCTTCCTCTTCCGTCAGGAGTGCCGGTGAGTTTGAACTGCTGACCTGACAGTTAGCAGCCCAGTCAGTAACCCACTGCGCCATCAGGGCACCGTGAACGATAGATCTACTTCCATACCAGAGAAGGACGATGAAAAAAGAAAGCAGCAAGGGAAAATGACTGACTAATCTTTCGTGAACCATGGTTGTATAGTGAGAGTTGTTGCGTCTCTTTACGGACAGAATAAATAAGTAAATAAATGAACATTCTGTTGTTCGGTGTGCTCATCCGTTGGCACTGTGTGTGCAGTATTCCAGAATGTGTGGAGTCAACATCAGGAAACATGCCTGGTATTTTCTCTCCCATTATAGAATCATACATGCCTGTAAGAGTAGTCGTCTGGAAAGAAAAAGAATAGTAGTATGATGGTGCCCGGCTACCAACAGATACGGCGTCTGGGGTCTTAAAGGCTTGAAGGTGAACAAGCGGCCATCTAGCTCAGAAGCAACAAAGCTCACATGGAAGAAGCACACCAGCCTGTGCAAGCACGAGGTGTCGATGGGATCAGGTATCACACATCAAAGAACAAAAATATCATATCATTGTGAATAAAGGGGAGTGCAGGATGGAGACCCAAAGCCCATTAGACATTAGACACTAGACATCCCCTTATGGAAGGGTCTCAGGGAAGAGATGAGCCAGTCAGGGTGCAATGTAGCAACAATGAAAATTACAACTTTCCTCTAGCTCCTAAATGCTTCCTCCCTACCCCACTATCATGATCCCAATTCTACCTTGCATATCTGGCTAGACCAGAGGTTGTACACTGGTACAGATAGGAACTGGTAACACAGGGAATCCAGGGTGGATGATCCCTTCAGGACCAGTGGTGAGAGTGGTGATACCGGGAGGGTAGTGGGAGAGTGGGTTCAAAAGGGGAAACCAATTACAAGGATCTGCATGTGACCTCCTCCCTGGGGGATGGACAACAGAAAAGTGGGTGAAGGGAGACGTTGGACAGGGCAAGATAGGGCAAATAATAATTTATAAATTATCAAGGACTCATGAGGGAGGGGGTAGTGGGGAGGGAGGGGGGAAGTGAGCAGCTGGTGCCAGGGGTTTGGGTGGAGAGCAAATGTTTTGAGAATGATGAGGGCAATGAATGTACAAATGTGCTTCACACAACTGGTGTATGTATGGACTGTGATAAGAGTTGTATGAGCCCCTAATAAAATGATTGAAACAAAAAGAGTAATCGTCATCTTGCTTGAATCTGTAAACTTAGTTTTCATGTCAGAATAAAACGACTGCCCTGCTGTGTACAAGTCTGTACTTCCGTCATTGGGATCAGTCTGCACTGGTGTCTCGGGGGCCGTCCTGCACCCTCCGTCAGGCATGGGCGCTGCAGTTGTGGGTGCCATCCAGCCAGTAGTGAGGCTGCACCGACGGAAGCAGCTCGCGGGCCTGCGCCATCCTCCCCATGTCTATGTTTGAGCCCCTGGTTGTACCCCCCCTGTGGAAGGTCTTCCTCTTTTCCCACTGCCCCCCGACTTTACCCAGCACAGTGTCCTTCTCCAGAGACTGCTCTCTCCTGAAAACACACCCAAAGTATGTGAGCAGAAGGCTCACCATCCTGACGTCTAAGGAGCCTTTGGGCTGGACGTCTTCCAGGCAGACTTGTTTGTTCGTTGGGCAGGCAGTCCGTGGTGCTTTGCATGGGCATGAGAGATCGCAGCATTCTTTCACAAGGAAGTTCTGTTGGGGAAGACAACGAGTGCTGCCTCGCACCTTCTTCATCCAGGTTCCGGTGTGTCATCGATGGTGGAGTATGCAGCGATGAAGGCTTGAACTCTGGGACTTGGGGGTGCTTCTGGAGCTCTGATGTCTCCGTGTCATTCCCTCGCGTCTTTCTAACATTTCTGACAAGGAACTTGATAATCAGTGCCTGGCAGTATTTGTCTCGCTGCTTTCAAAACCTTCTCTTAATGACATAGTGCCCTGTGAAGGTCTGGTAGAGGTCTGCGCATGGCTTTACATTTCCTTCTAAGCCCTGGAGAGCTTTACTCACCTGGGGAAATGCCGCACAGTTTACGCTACAGAACCAACACGAATGCACCCTGCTACTGGCATGGTGTCGGCACTGCTCTTGGCTTAAGGAGCCCGGTGAGACTGGTCCGGTAAGAGCAGACTGAAAACTACAGGTCGGTGCTTCACACCCATTTGCCGCTTCCAGGGAAAGATAAGATGCTGTTCCCATGACAAGTTCCAGCCTGGGAGCCAGTCAGGGTGCAGGGTAGCAACGATGAAACATATAAATTTCCTCTAGTTCTTTAATGCTTCCCCCACCCACCCACCCACCCACTATCATGATCCCAATTATACCTTGCAAATCTGGCTAGACCAGAGGATATACACTGGTGCAGATAGGAACTGGAAACACAGAGAATCCAGGGCGGATGATACCTTCAGGATCAGGGGTGAGAGTGGCGATACCGAGAGGGTGGCAGGAAGGTGGGTGGAAAGTGGGAACCAATTACAAGGATCTACATATAACCTCCTCCCTGGGGGACGGACAACAGAAAAGTGGGTGAAGGGAGACGTCGGATAGTATAAGATATGACAAAATAATAATACATTATGAATTATGAAGGGTTCATGAGGGAGAGGGCAGTGGGGATGGAGGGGGAAATGAGGAGCTAATACCAAGGGCTCAAGTAGAAATCAAATATTTTGAGAATGATGATGGCAACAAATGTAAATATGCTCGACACAAGGGATGGATGGATGGATTGTGATAAGAGTTGTCTGAGCCCCCAATAAACTGATTTTTTAAAAAATTTACAGCCTTGGAAATCCTAGATAGGGCCACTGTGAGTCACTGGGTTGTGATCCACGAGGTGTGAAGTTTGAGATCATCAGCTGGCTGTTCCTAGGAGAAAGATGGGGCTTTCTACTCCTGTGTAGAGTTACAGTCTCAGCGTCCCATAGAGGCTGTTCCACTCTGTCCTGTCAGGTCACCATGAACCAATGTCAACTTGATCACAGTGGACGCTCAGCTATCAAATCCAGCGCCCACTGCCCTCCAGGTGATTCTGACTCATAGTGGCCCTGTAGGACAGGCTAGAACTGCCCCTGTGGGTTTCTGAGACTGTACTGGGAACCCTTTGTCCCCCCAGAGTTAAAATACTTGTTTTTTAAATAATTTTATTGGGGGCTCATATAACTCTTATCACAATCCACACATATATCAATTGTGTCAAGCACATTTGTACATTCGTTGTCCTCATCATTCTCAAAACATTTGCTCTCCACTTAAGCCCCTGGCATCAGCTCCTCATTTTTGCCCTGCCTCCCTCATGAACCCTTGATAATTTATCAATTATTATTATTTTGTAATGCCTTACACTGCCGACGTCTCCCTTCACCCACTTTTCTGTCGTCCATCCCCTTATATGTAGATCCTTGGAATTGGTTCCCCCTTTCTACTCCACCTTCCCTCCACCCTCCCAGTATCGCCACTCTTACCACTGGTCCTGAAGGGATCATCTGTCCTGGATTCCCCGTGTTTCCAATTGCTATCTGTACTAGTGTACATCCTCTGGTCTAGCCAGATTTGTAAGGTAGAATTCAGATCATGATAGTGGGTGGGGGAGGAAGCATTTAAGAACTAGAGGAAAGTTGTATGTTTCAGCATTGTTACACTGCACCCTGACTGGCTCTTCTCCTTCCCACGACCCTTCTGTAAGGGGATGTCCAGTTGCCTACAGATGGAATTTGGGTCCCCACTCCTCACTTCCCCCTCATTCACAATGATATGGTATTTTGTTCTTTGATGCCTGATACCTCATCCCTTCGACACCTTGTGATCACACAATTTGGTGTGCTTCTTTCATGTGGGGTTTGTTGCTTCTGAGCTAGATGGCCGCTTGTTTACCTTCAAGCCTTTAAGACCCCATGTCTTTTGGTAGCCGGGCACCATCAGTTTTCTTTACCACATTTGCTTATGCACCCATTTGTCTTCAGTGATCATGTCGGGAAGGTGTGCATCATGGAATGTCAGGTTAATAGAACAAAGTGTTCTTGCATTGAGGGAGTACTTGAGTGGAGGCCCAATGTCCATCTGCTACCTTAATACTAAACCTATAAATATATGTACATTGATCTATTTCCACATCATCATATATAAATATATTTACAGATGTACATGACTGTATTTCAACCTCTATAAATGCCCTTTGCCTCCTAGTTCTTGCCTCTATTTCCTTTTACTTTCCTCTTGTCCCACTATCATGTTCAGTCTTCATTTGGGTTTCAGTAATTCCTCTCAGTCACATTGCCCTTGATCTATCCCTGCTAGGCGTCTTACACCCTCCATGCCTTTGATTTTGGATCACTTGCTGTTCCCTTGTCCCTGGGTTTGTTAACACCACCTCCCCTCTCCCATGTCTCCCCAGAACCGTCAGTCCCGTTGTTTTCTCCTCCAGATTGTTTATCCTGTTTATCTTATCTAGATAGACTTGTAGAGATAATATGTACAAAAACAAGACAATAAAACAAAGCAACAAAAGCAAACAACAACAAAAAACCAATGACAAAAAAATAGAAAAACCTGTAAATAGTTCAAGGTCTGTTTGTTGGCCTTTAGGAGTGTTTTCTGGTTGAGTCTGATGGGGCACCAAGCCCTGGTCCCAAAGTCTATTTTTGGTACTCCCTCAGGACTTCGTTGCTCTGCTCCCCTTGCTGTTCTGTTGCACGCCCTTAGTGTTTCTCCTCAGTGTGGTGGGGTCAGTTTGGGCACAGTGCCCACACTGTGTCTCAGTGTTGTCCCCCGTAGGGCTTTGGTCAGTGAGGGATGTCGTGTCTCATAGTAGGGCCGGCCCTATGGTCCTCTGTGTGCATTGGCTGCTCTGAGCAGGGATATTGTCCTCAAGGCTTGGTGGGTCAGGATGTGCTCCACTCTCTCTCCCTCCCCCTTCATTTGCTCCCGTGTGCTCTGATCAGACATGTCCCTCTCCCTGAGCTGCAGCTTCGGTGCTGTCCTCTGCAGTAAATTCTTCTGGGGGGAGGGTATTTGCTTATTTTTAACCAGATGTCATTTTAGACATACAATAAGGCTTCCAAAAGTTCAAGGGGAAATTCCATGATCTCTTTTTGTCGTCGTTGGTATTTTTTTGGTGGGGGTATATATTTTATTAACCCAAACCCAAGGACTCATTGCCATTGAGTTGATGCCGACTCCCAGCAGCCCTTCAGGTCAGGGCGGAACTGTTCCTGTGGGCTTCTGAGGCTGTGACTCTTCATGGGACAGAAAGCCGTGTTCTTGATAGGATGGCTGGTGGCTTTGAACTGCAGACCTTGTGGTTAAGCAGCCCAGCCAGTAACCACTCTCCTGGCAGGGCTCCTAAAACCCCATCTATACTATCCATCGATTCCAACCGCTGATGAGCCAGCGTGTCACCCTAGAGCTGTGTCCCATGGCGGCCTCCAATCCCATTTCCCCACCAACTTTCGGGTTCGCCCGCACGGACGACAGGCCACCCTTCCCTGCAGCGCGGCCTGCTAAACGTCAGTCGAACTGAGCCACGAGTTCAAGTAAACCCCCCAATTTCCATTCTGTGGGGACCCCCACACTGTTCCTTCCTTGAAAACCAAACCAAGCAGCAGCGCCTATTCGAGGATAGTTGTGATAACAACACAGTGCAAAGGTTCTTGCCGCTGATCGTCTTCCTTCATTTTTGTTTCCGTTTCGTGAGTTGAGTCAAGCCACGTGTCATAGATCGAATTGTGGTCCCCCAAACACGTGCGTCAACATGACGAGGCCATGATTGTCAGTGGGTGAGCCGTTGTGCACTGATGTGGTTTGGCAGTTTATATGATGATGCCACTCTCCCTCGTAATGTGGTCTGAAATAATTATCCTCCATTTGTGATGGGCTGCAAATCCTGGTCTCAGTGGTTTAAGCGAGGCAGGATATCAAGTACAGGACTAGGTGGCCTCTTTTTCGATATAGAAGAGGTGAAACCAGAGAGCAGGGGACCTCATGACCCCCAAGCAAGAAGAGCCAGGAGAAGAATGAGTCCTTAGGACCAGATCCCTTTTGCCGAGAAGCTTCTGGATCTGGGAAAAGAGTGAGACACGGGAGCGCTCTCAGGAACAGTGAGAGGAGACAGAAATCTTCCCACAGAGGTGACAAAGAGAACAAGTTCTCCTAGAGCCTGGGGTCCTGCATTTGGACTTCTAAGGAAGAGAGAATACATTTGTTTCTTTTTTATTTGTTAATGCGTAATGCTTAAAGCCTTTCACCTGTGATTTCCTGCTATCGCAGCGCTAAAGAAGTGCACGCCCTCCTGTAGCGGTCATCGTGAACGTTGCCCACTGGAAATGCCTTCCCGCAGCAGAGTCGCGGGTGTTTGCCATGCGGCCATCTCCCACCAGCATTTTCAGAAGATCCGCTGTGGGACCGACAATGACTTGGTCCCTTGGGGCTGGTGATTCATGCCACACGCAAAATCACTGCACATTCTGTTATTTATGGGGTCAGCAAAGGTGACCAGCTCAGATTCCGAAAGAGTCTCTTTTTCTGGCCCGTTGTGATGATTATGTCCTCCACCAGCAATGGATGCAGAGTTAGGAACAGAGTCGACTATATTTATGTCGCTTTTAACACTGTCACCACTACAGTGCTAATAGTGTGATGATTTGTACTCATTAAACTCAGTGCCCCACAGACGTCGCTTCCAACAACAACAAAGAAAGAAAGTGTCCCTTCTGACTCTTTACATTTTAAAAAGGGAAGTTGATTTGGTCTTTAGAGATTCACAAATCCTTTTCTTTTTTTACCTTCTGTGAGCCTGCGTGTTTGGAGTCCACGTAGTTGTTGCTGTTTCGCTTTACTTGGGAGTAAAAAGATGTCACTTTTAGAATTTGGACCTGCTGTGGCCAATAGAGAGAAAGCCGGTCTTTCTGGTCTAGAGGACTCACAGTCTTGGACACTCACAGGGGCGCATCTGCCCTGTCCTCTCAGGTTGCTATGACTTGGCCTGGACGGGATGGCAGTGAGTTTGATTTTCTTTGTAGCAAATAAATTTGGAAGAGTTGGAAATCAGTATAATTTATGAAAAAGGAGTGAATTTCTAAATCAAACCTGTCTGCACGTTGGCATCGATACCGCATTTTATTTCTGAAAATTGGCAAGCAAAAACCAAAATTGATTGGTGCCATATTAGTTTATTCCTCAGGTCTGCGGTCTCACTGCCATCGGGTCACTTCAGACTCATAGCAACCAAGCCCTCTGAGACAGGGTCAGATTGTGCTCAACCCCCACCCACCCCCGTGGGTTTCTGAGGCTGTAAATCTTTATGGGAATTGAAAGCCTCATCTTTCTCCTGTGGAGAGGCTGATGTTTTCAAACCGCCGACCTTGTGGTTAGGGACCCAACTCAAAATCACTACGCCCCCAGCGCTCCTGAAAGAGAAATAGCGCTTACCAGGCAGTCGGCAATAATTTCATTGTCATGGTATTTGCTGGTGGGACCTTCTCAGGCTCCCCGAATGTTTTTTGGGTCTTGAAAGAACACCGAGGAACTCAGGCACTTACTTTCCATCCTGTGCTGGTGCTCTGGCTTCACAGTTCACTGGACAGCTGCGACCCAAAAGGCGAGGACGATGGCAAAGAACATGATGCAAATACGAGGGCGCGCTCGATCCAGGCCCCGTGCCCAGGTGCTCCATGCGGGAGCAGATCCATCACGAGCCGTGGGATTAGCGGGCCACTCGTGGGAGTCTCTGGGGTCAACGAGAGAGAGAGAACTGGATGGGAGGTTATACTTGATTAGTCTAAGGCGAACAGGAAAATATAGTGGGAGATGCCTTTACTTGCTAAAAGTGAGGAAGAATTATTGACGTACTTGCTGAGGAAGATCAAGGATTGCAGTCATCAGTCTGGATTACAGCTACGTGCAAAGACCCGAAACCTCACAACTGGACCCACAGGCAACGCCATGATACAGAGAGAAAAGGTGGACGGGGTCAAGGGTTTTGTCTTGCTTGGATCCACCACCCATGCTCACGAAGCAGCAGTCACGAGAGCAAGCGCTGGATTGCGTTAGGTCAACCTGCTACACAGGGGCTCTTTAGAGTACTGAAAAGCAAGGCTGTCACTTTGAGGAGTACGGTGCGCCTGACCTGAGCCATGGTCCTCTCCATCGCCCCACGTGACTAGGAAAGGTGGACACGGAATAAAGAAGACTGGAGAAGAAGGGATGCATGTGGATGGCGGTGCTGGAGAAGAAGATTGGAAGTACCGCGGACTGCTCAAAGGACACACCGATCTGTTAGAAGAAATATGGCCAGACTTGGTCTTACACACTTTGGGGGACATGGCATTTTGTAAGTGGAAGGGCAGCAGAAAGAGGAAGGGTCTCAACGAGACAGATTCACACGGTGGTGGCAGCATCTGTGGGTGCAGGTGCGGGGACCATTGCGAGGCTGCTGCGGGATTGTGCCGTGTTTGCTTCTGTTGTGCGCAAGGAGGCTGTGCGTCGGAGTGGACGCAACGGCACACCTGACAGCAGCAACAACGGCATTGCATCCAAAATGCACAAAAGGGTATCCACTTCAGTCCCATGAAATGATTCCTTTTCCCTGTGTGCTGGTGTTTTAGGATACAGAAGAGACCCCCATCTCAAATACAAGTGAACCAAACCCAGCCAAACTTACTGCCACGGAGTCACCGCTGACTCGTACCGTTTCCCCGAAAATAAGACAGTGCCTTATATTAATTTTTGCTCCCAAAGATGCGCTAGGTCTTATTTTCAGGGGATGTCTTATTTTTCCATGAAGAAGAATGCGGTACACATTTATTGTTTTATTAAAAGAGATCTCGCACTTCCTGTCTGCTCCGGCTGCGCTGCGGCCAACAGTGAGCTGTGCAGCGGTGGCCGCGTCTATGGTCCAGAGTTACAGTAGCTTCGGGGGGGCTTATTTTCGGGGGGATGCCTTATATTTCAGCGAGAGGCAAAACTGTAAGTAGGTCTTACTTTCGGGGGTGTCTTACTTTCGGGGAAACAGGGTAGCAACCATCTGTGGTTTTCCGAGGCTGTTAGCTGTGCCCAGGAGCAGAACACCCATGTCTTCTTTCTCCTGAGGTACTGCTGGTAGTTGCTACCTGCCGACAATGGGGGTCGCAGCCCAACACGTAACCACCACACACCAGGGTTCCCACGTATGATCGAAAGGGAACATTTATTACGTTGTAAAAGAGACAAAGACACAGATATGTCCTCCGGAGGAGGGAGGCCACAGGTATGAGGCCAGAATGAGGCACCTGAGGCTTCACGTTTGGGAAGGCAGGTAAATAAGGCACAGAACACAAAGGGCGCTGTCACACGTGCGTGATTGTGACAGGTCCCCGTGGGGCTGCAGAAGCAGGAACAAGACCACGATCAGAGCACATACCTTGTTAGAGAGAAGGGCTTGCAAGATTGGGGCCAGGTCTGCTGGCCAAGGTTGTCAGGGCACAGCCATAGGGGAGCACTGGCTCATGAACATACGCCCTCCTGCTCTGAAGGAATTCAATGGAGGCTTTATCGGAGGACCCTGAACATGGATGTCGGCCCGTCACTGCCATCCATACCTTGTGCAAACACGGGTGCTCGGTATGTAAGCTCTCGTGCAGGGTCTTGACGTTGGGCTACCAGAACACCCGTTTTGTGGTTGTCCGAAGCATGAGCTTCCCTTGCTTGTTGGGTGACGCATAGGAGCGAGAAGGAACCTGCTTGCCACCAAGAAAGAAGAGCCAGGAGCGGAGAGCATCGTCTGGACTTGGGATCCTTGCGCTGAGAGCCTCCTGGACCCATTAGCGAGCTCTCACACCCGAGACAGCAGAAAGGGGCAAGAACAGATGGTGATGGCACAGCAGCCACAGGGGATGGCGAGCTGGGCTTCCCGGCCCACGGAGGGAGAAGGCTAATGACCTTTGAGCAGGACACTTATTGGTGGAGGGGCCCCGCCTCTGGGGACTTCGAGGCAGAGCTAGCCAGGCCCAGTGGCCTGAGCATGCAGTCTTAGCTACGGGGCTAGAGGACGGCTTGGGTTCCGGACTGCGGTCAGCTCAGCCAATCAGCGTCCACACTCAGTGCAGCATCAATATGGTGACTTTCCAGAGCTGAGGACAGGCACCACCAGCAGGTAAACCCACCCAGTCGGAAGCATGCACTCACGGACAAGGCTAGGCTTGCCATTGAGTGAACGAGAGAGGTGAGCCCCTATGAGCCAGGTTTCAGGTGGCCAGGGCTGCAGCACCTGAGCACTGACTGGCAGAGCTAAAAGCGCTTTCTAACGCTGAGCTGAGCAGAGGTTCAGGATGAGGGACTGAGGAGCTAAAAAGGCCAGAGAGAGGCTCGCCTACGGCCATGGCTGGGAGGAAGCTGTCCGAACTAAAGAACTGTATCCTGATTCATTCAGGATCCTGTCTTGTAGCCTTACTTCCTTCGTAAGTTCTATATGCATGAATATTCTCCGAGTTCTTTTCTTTTTCAGGATTAGCAGCTGATTTCTGTGTAGCCCGACAGTCTTGTGGGAGGACGGCTGGTCTCAGAATTGGTCAGAATGCTGGAGAAAGGTTCTCCTTCTCAGGAAGCAGCCTTGGGCTGCTGACCTTACTCTCGACCCTGCCTTCTGAAAAGAGGGAGGCCGAACTCCCCGCCACACCCTCTCACAGGGTGCTTTCCGTGGACTGCCCTCACAGTGAGCTTAGAGAGGGATTTCTGTAGGGAGGGTGACCCTTGGGGCAAACCTTTTGTCTCAATTGGGCTAAAGTGTGGTTAAGCTCATAAGGAGCTTGGGCGGCACAGAGGTTACACCTTAGGCTTCTAACCACAAGGCCCATAGTTCAAAACCACCATCTGCTCAGCAGGAGAAAGACCAGGCTTTCTACTCCGAAACGCAGGGAATCCAGGACAGATAAACCCCTCAGGACCAATATTGGGAGTAGAGATACCAGGAGGGGAAGGTGGGGGAGAAAGAGGGCACCGAGCACAAGGATCTACATGTAACCCCCTCCCTGGGGGATGGACAACAGAAAAGTGGGTGAAGGGAGACATCAGACAGTGTAAGGCACGAAGAAATAATAATAATTTATAAATTATCAAGGGTTTGTGAGGGAGGGGGTAGAAAATGAGAAGCTGATATCAAGGGCTCAAGTAGAAAGCAAATGTTTTGAGAATGTTGAGGGCAACAAATGTACAAATGTGCTTGACACATGGATGGATGGATGGTGATAAGAGCTGTACGAGCCCCCAATAAAATGGTTTAAAAAATTAGTTCTCTTAAAAACAAAAAGAGTTAGTCTCAGAAACACACAAAGGCCGTTCCCTCGGGTGAGGATGTGTTTGGGAGTCGAGTGTGCTTGGCAGTGAGGGCTCAGTTCCGGGGGTGTGTGACTTTGGGGGACCCTTCCATCTCAAGGTACAAAGACTTGTTTCTGGCCATTAGTTGCAGGGGTTCCCCTAGTCTCAATGGAGCTAGTGAGTCTGGTTTCCACGTGAGTCTGCTGTTGGGTTTCACCCTTTGCCCCCCTGTGATAAGGCTCCATCTGTCGGGGTCTCCATCCAGACGTACGGTAATCGCTGGGCCCCGCCCAGTCTTCCAGCCTCATGGTAGTGGAGTTGGTAGTTCGCGGAGGAGGTCATTACACCTGAGGCCCACAGCCTGCTTCTGCTTCCGTGTCCCTCTCTTCCTCTTTGCTTCAGGTGAATGGAACCGGTCGAGCAGACACTCCCAAGCCTTTCTAAAGACCCCGGCTCCAGTCGCCCACCCGGAGGCCAAGCCCCCTGCTGTGCGGTGGATTCCAGCCCACGGTGACCCTGCAGGACAGAGCAGAACTGTCCCCTTGGGTTGCCAACATGGCAATCTTCCGAGACAGACTGCTTCATCTCTCCCCGGCGGAGCGTGGAGTCGCTCCGTCACTCAACACGGAAGGTAACCACTGTGCCACCGTGGCTTCCGGGAGGTCGGAGAGAACCTTTGAAAATGACACATCAGGGGCAGAGTACCCAGTAAGCAGGCGAAGAGGGCTTCCTCACTCACCTGAGGGAAGACCTCTTCACAGGGGTCTAACCTCACACCGCATCTCTGGGTAAAGAAAAGACAGGAGCATTCTCTTGCTCTGCTGAATGCATACATCTTATGCTCCCCGGGTGCACCCCAGGAGCCCTGGTGGCCACTGGGCTATACCCTGGGCTCCCTAACCGTGAGGGCAGCAGTTCAAAAGCACCAGCCACTGCACAGGAGGAAAGTGAGGCTTTCAGTTCCGGGAAAGACGCACGGCCTCAGAGCCCCACCGGGGAATGCCACCCTGCTCCCGTGAGGCCCCTGAGGCAGAACTGACTGGATGGCAGGGCGGTTGTTTTGTTAATGTGCAATTAGGGGAGCAGGCACCACTGCTCTGTGGTGCACCCACCTGCCACCCAGCCCGTGCTCTCAGCCAACGGGACCAGGTGGTTGCCAGGCACCCTCCAGCTCTGGATGACTAAGCCTGAGTAGTCGATGCCCCATGGTTATAACCGACACTCTGAAGGAACAAACCAAAGCGTCTCTCAGGACAGGGGGACGGGGGCAGATTCGAGGCAGTGCTCCCTGGAAAGGAATCAGTACGCAGCAGAGCGCGTGAGCACAGAGGTTTTTAGGAGACGAGAATCTCCCAAAGGTGCAGAAGTCCTCCTGGCTAAACCGGGCTGGGCCTCCCTGCCACGGCCAGGGCAGCGTGCTGGCTGCTGTGCCCTTCTCCCAGCTCTGAGATTTGGAGAGCGATGTCGAAGCCCTGACCCAATGGCCCGCGGTGCGGCTTGTACAGCGAACAGGAGCCACGCAGGATGCTTCCTTCGACGTGTTGTTTTGAGCTTGGGCACTGGGTCCCACACGGGTGAATCCCGTGGTTCCTTGACGAAGGAGCGTGGGGGGTGCAGTGGCTGCTAACCACAAGGTTGAAGGGTTCAAGCCCATCAGCCGCCTCGTAGGAGAATGTTCTCTCCTCCCAGAGAGACTGATCGTCTGAAGCCATCTAGAGGGCAGAGTATTGCTACAGAGTTGACACCACCAACCAAATAGCAGTGGGATTCTTGTTTTAGTGGACCTGGCGTTCCAGCGTGTGTGTGTGTGTGTGTGTGTGTGTGCGCGTGTAAGTGTTGGGGGGGGGCAGGGGGAAAGAGGCATCAACACAATGTAAATACAATCGCCAAACCCCCTTGTCCTGGAGTTGATTCTGACTTGGAGGGGTCCATTGGGAGAGAACAGAACTGCCCCCACGGCGTTGAGGTTCTCTTAGAGAAGTAGACAACCACAGCGGGCTCCCTCAGAGTGGCTGCTGGGTTCGAAGCCCCGACCTTTGGGTTAGCCACCCATCCCCGAGCACTGTACCACCAGGATTCCTCAGTAAGCACAACGCAAACCATCTAGTCACGACAATATTGAAAAAGACAAGCAAACGATGTCGTGTGCTCGAAGTTCACCACCAAACCCCAAAGGAACTCACTGCCGTTGAGGCTAGGCTGGCTCCCAGTGGCCTATTGGGCAGCGTACAACTCATCTTTACGGTTTCCTCTCTCACGGCCCTTGAGACGGTTCAAACTCATAGCGACCCTCCAGGGCGGGCAAGAACGGGCCCTGTGGGGTTCTGAGGCTGTTGCTCTTTATGGGAGTAGAAAGCCTCCTCTTTCCCCCAGGGTGGGGCTAGTTGCTTAGAACTATTGACCTTGGGCTTGGCAAGCAAATGCTGAATCCACACACCAGGGACCTTCCTTAGGGTTTATGAGACGGTACATCTTTACAGGAATAGACACGTGTTATGGGAAGAGAAAAACACAGTGCACGAGGGAATGCAGAAGGAAGCAGGCAGTTTTGCACAAGGTGACCCGGGCAGGTCCAACTGAGGCAGAAGGGACCCGACACCTGAACCCAGTGCAGCAGGGAGCCGTGTGGAGTCCGGGAGGGAGGAGGGGACCAGTGAACGGCTGCTGTGTGTGTGTGAGGGGTGGGGTAGTAGAGTGGTCAGTAGGTAGGAGGTGAGGTCAGAGGCACAGGTCACAGGAAACTTGAGGATTCGGGCTTTTAGATCACGTGAGATGGACATCCTTGGGGATTTTGAGCAGAGAAAGAATGACCTACCGTTTAGGTAGAAAGAGATTTAATACTGGGAATCGGGGGCTGACCAAACCTCCAAGCAGCTGGGAAATCAGGAGCGCCCTTCAGAAGAGCTGGGCCTTGACACGGGGACAAGAAGCCTTACGGTTAGTGTTTTCATTGGGTTTCATGGTGCATTTATGCCGTGCATTGAAGACCCAAGCTCACGGTCATCAAGTCCACTCAGACTGGCAGCGGCCAACACCACAGCACAGAGGACTAATTGACTGGTGAGTTTCTGAGATGGTAACTCTTTAAGGAAGTAGAAAGTCCCATCTTGCTCCCAAGGAGTGGCTGGCGGTTTCAAACTGCCAACCTTGTGTTTACAGCCCAGTGGCTAACCACTACACCGCCAGGGCTCCTACTGCCACCACACCTGCCTCTTGACCCCCACAAAGCTGTGACTGAGCACAGAGAAGGCTGCAGAAAAACCTCGAATCTTCACAACCACCGGGAAAGGTTCCCTTTATTGCTCCTTCCCCCATGTCTTTCTTTTGTGTGACCCAATTCACACCCTAATGCAGAGCTTCCGTGTTGAGTGCCAGTGCACCTTGTCACAGCCCCCAGCCCCCCTCCCTGCCCCCCCGCAGGCCAGATGTCCTGCTGTTCCCCCCCCCAGCTTCCAGGCCTCCTGGGAGGCTCCCTGCACCCCAGACCCTGCCCTGTCTCACATCGTGTGCCACTCTGTTTGCCATCCATCCAACGGACAGGAGGTGGCATGTGTCTGTTCAGTTCATGGTCCCTTCCCAGAGACTGTCAGGATGCCTGGGGGAATCCACCTGGCCAGACTGGAAGAAGGTAACCAGCCTACCCAGCCTGGGAATAGGAGTGGATGAGGGAGACTTATTCAGCCTCCCTGAGCCTCCACGTCAGCACCTGCAGAATGGGATCAGTGCCCTTACGAGCTGGTAGGGCTGTGGTGGGATGTGGGTGAACACAGGCACTGAGTATGTGCTCATCAACTCCTCTTCTGACCGGTCTTAGCTGAGGTGAGAGAGGAGCTGGGGTTTCCTGGGAACCCAGCCTTGCAGAAAGCCAGAGGTCCACAGCCCCCCTTGGGGTAGGTCAGACACTGGCTCACAGCAAGTGGGGCTGAGACGCGCTGCAGCCTGGCCTGGGCCCTCCCTGTCACTGGAGGGTTTTCCCTCGAAAGTTGGAACCCGAAGAGGCCCTCCTTCCATGTCGGCCTGCCAGGCTTGCTGGCAGCAAAGCCTGTGGTTAGCAGGGCCTGAAGGCCTGATCCTGCCAGATGACCTGATGGGCTAGTCGCTGGATGCCTCTTGGGAAGAGTGGCCAGAGTGCATGCTAGGAACTGGTGGCCAAGGGGATCCAACATCCCAGGCCAGTCTAGGTCGTTACAGGTTTAGCCTGTTCTCTGGTCCTAAGTATTAATAACATTCCCCTTCTTACTCTCCACCGTCTTCACTGGCTGTCATGGATTGAACTGTGTCCCCACCTACCAGATATAGAGGAAGCTTCAAAAAGTGTTTTTAAAAAATGGAATTGATGAACAAGAGCCATCTAGCTCAGAAGCAACGAAGCCCACATGGAAGAAGCACACCAGCCTGTGCGATCACGAGGTGTTGAAGGGACCAGGTATCAGTCATCATAAAAAACAAAACAAAACAAAACAAAACCCTTACCATAGTGAATGAAGAGGGAAGTGCAGAGTGGAGACCCAAAGCCCATTTGTCGGCCACTGGAGATCTCCTCGCAGAGGAGTCTAGGAGAGGAGATGGGTCAGTCAGGGTGCCATGTAGCACCAATGAAGAATACAGCTTTCCCCCAGATCCTGGATGCTTCCTCCCCCCAGCTACTATGATCCGAATTCTACCTTGCAGGACTGGATAGGGCAGAGGTTGTACACTGGTGCATATGGGAGCTGGAGGCACAGGGAATCCAGGGTGGATGATCCCTTCAGGACCAAGGGTGTGAGGGGCGATACTGGGAGGGTAGAGGGTGAGTGGGTTGGAAAGGGGGAACCGATTACAAGGATCTACATGTGACCTCCTCCCTGGGGGACAAACAACAGAAAAGGGGGTGAAGGGAAACACTGGATAGGGCAAGATATGACAAAATAATAATTTATAAATTATCAGGGGCTCATGAGGGAGGGGGGAGCGGGGAGGGAGGGGAAAAAGAGGACTTGATGCAAAGGGCTTAAGCGGAGAGCAAATGCTTTGAAAATGATTAGGGCAAAGAATGTACAGATGTGCTTTATACAACTGATGTATGCATATGCATGGATTGTGATAAGAGTTGTATGAGCCCCTAATAAAAAAGTTTAAAAAGATGAAAAAAATGGAAAGAGAATGAGGTTGTGTCAACTAAGTGCACACGGAAGAAATATACGAGCTGTGTGATGCAAGGACTGCAAATAATAAAGCCCAAATCTGAAGGAGGGAATCGTATCAGAACTTACATTGTGAACAATCAGTTTGCAGAGGCTATGGATGACAACAGAAACCCAAAATCCATTTCCAGGATCCACACATGGATCGAGTCTCAGGTGAACCCTCTGACCGCAGCCAACAAGAACAGCCTTCCTGTCGGACAGAGAGCCTGGGAGAGTCAGCTAGGACGGATGTCCTCAGGTGAAACGTAATGCTCCACCATCTGAGCTCCCATTTGACCCGTCTCAAAGTTGTCTGAGGTTTTAATCTTTTCCGCTTTCTCTGATGGAGGCTTTTCCGTTTTGTCTAGTTGTCCTTAGTCTTTGTTTGCTTTGCATAACGCTGTTTTGTTTTGTATGATTTTCCGCATATGAAATCCAGGTGAGGAGGCTCTTTCTGGAGAGTAACTGGAGGGGGGCAAGGCTGGGGGGGTGGGGAGCTACAACAGAATGAGAAGAACAGGTTCTAAAATTGATTGTAGTGATGACTGATTATATGATCGTAATGTGATTGAACTATTACGTTGTATGATATGTGAAGTACATGCCAATGAAACTATTAAAAAAACTCAAAAAGTTAACATTTTC
The DNA here is from genome assembly GCF_050624435.1 of Tenrec ecaudatus. Lineage (NCBI taxonomy): Eukaryota > Metazoa > Chordata > Mammalia > Afrosoricida > Tenrecidae > Tenrec > Tenrec ecaudatus. The sequence goes on from NC_134536.1 coordinate 165,173,094, forward strand.
TTCTCAATCATTTTACTGGGGGCTCTTACAGGTCTTATAACATTCCATACATCAGTTGTATCAAGCATATTTGTACATATGCTGCCATCACCATTTCTAAAACATTCTCTACTTGAGCCCTTGGGATCAGTTCTTTTTTGCCTGCCCTCCCACCCTTGTGAATCCTTGATCAATTATATATTATTATTATTTTGTATCTTACACTGCCATTGGCTCCCGCCATCCACATGCCTGTTATTCATTCCCTTGGGGGGGCTACATATCCAACCTTGTGATGGGCTCCCCCTTCCGTCCCTGATAATGAGCATTTCGACCGGCTCACTGGAACCCCTTTGTGGTGTCCGAGGGTCTCCTTTTGCAGTCTTCTGCAAACTGAGCGTTTGGTGGGACCACTGAGGGATGATGGGACACAGGCACAGGGGGAGAGGGGAAAGGGACCCCGAAGGAAGCCTGGGGGTGTGGGGTGCAGGGTGTCAGGACAGTTAGCAACATTTTGAAATAAGTGTGTGATCATTACCTACTTCCCTCCTTGTTCGTGTCTGTGCGAGACCCAGCATTGGACAGAGCTTGATCAGACCCGATTGGTATGTTCACTGCCTGGGAAGAGGAGAATCTTTTCTTCACTTACATCATGTATTGACCCAGTTATGAGGATTTTTCTTAACATTAAATGATATTAATAAGTATGTTAAGAGGATACAACCCTGATATATGCCTTTTCTGATCGGAAACCATGAGTACTCACTCGTTCTCTGTTGGCACAATGGTTTGGCAGTTATGTAGTTTGGCTGTTCTGTATCCTGTAATTGCCCCTGTACTTGATGGGCCCATCAGTTGCAAAGATATTACAGCCCTCATCTGACACAGGGGGAATTCTCCTGAGGCGTAGCCTGGAGCACCTATTATCTTGTAAGAGAGAAAGAGAGAACCAGCAGAGAAGGAGGGAGGAGAACAAATCCTTTGGGTTCAGAGTCCCTACACTGAAATCCTCCTAAATCCACAGGAAGGCTCTGGTGCAAAAACACATGGAGATCTCTCCAAGGGGGAGAGAGTGTTTCCCCCTAGAGCTGGTGCACTGAACTGTTTTGTAGCCTCTTCCACCGTGAGGGAATTCATTTCCGTCTGTAAATACCATCCACTCGTGTCTTTCTGTTACAGCAGCGCTTGACAACGAAGACTCTGGTCGCTCCTCCTTTTCTCAGAACTGCACTTGCCTGAGAAGAGGGAACATGATAAGGCAACTTGTTGGCTGGAAGGGATGTTGTTAAGCAGAGACAACTTGTGTCCCCAAGAGAATGCCCAGGGAGCCTGCATTTCCCAGGCGGGCACATCAGGAAGAATGTCAGAAGATTAGGTAGAAATGAGTTTAGCCTTCGGCTGTCCTGAAAAATAAAAGTGGATCTGACCTCTCAGTTTCCTGGACATTCCTGTCGGGTTCACTGATGTGTTTCTTGTGGCGAAGACTAGGTATCAGTGAGGTTCTCCAGCCCTGTCGGGGGCCTTGACCAACTTGGGTGACTTTAGGGCTAAGCGTGGTCTACAACAGCAGCTCCTTCCCCGATCCCTGCCTTTCCATCCAGGCCTGTTCAAACCTGTCTCTCCCAGAATTTCCTAATAGCCACAGGCTCCCAAGCTCTCCTTTGGCATCTACCTGGGTCTTTCTGTGAGCACCCTACCTCAGTTAGTGACTGGAGTGCAGAGAACTTGGTTTTATTATTGATCATGCACCAAGAGTTTGGGTCAGTTTCTAATACAACCTTCCTCCCTCCCCAATCTCACTGCTACTGAGTCACTTCTGACTCATCGTGACCCTCTAGAACGGGACAGAACTGCCCCTGTGGGTTTCTGAGGTGAAATCTTTATGGGAATAGGCAGCCTCATCCCTAGGTGGTTTTGAACTGTTGACTTTGCAGTTAGCAGCCTCACTCGTTCCCCACCACTCTACGGGCCCTCAAGGGAATACTGACTGATCAGTGAATGCACGAATGCGTCCTGTCTCATGACGCCTCCTGGATTAACTCCATCGCGATCTCTTGCAGTCTTGGTCAAGATTTCCCTGCACATGAAGTTTGTCTTCCTCATCGTGGTCCTACTACCGCTCAGCTGACCCCTTTGCTTATTCATACCTATTTTAAAAGACCAGGAGTAACTCCAGGACGCCTGTCATTCAGACAAGTGAGGGTTGGCGGCAGCAGGTAGAGCGTTATTTGGGTTTCAAGGTGTGGGTAACCCTGACGGAACAGCCTATTGCCCACAGGTTTATTTATACCTGCCTCCTTCCAGAGAGGGTTTAGGTGGTGTACCGAAATACACAGTGAAGCAAAAACAAAAACACCCTCAAGCCAGGGAGGAAAGAAGGATATGGGGGTTAAATATGAATAGAGAAACTATCAAGTTGGCTTGCTCAGCGTGGGCCCACAAGTTTCCTGTGTCCTATAGGCCACCGAGGGCCGAAGTTCATCTCCCGCCCCTCTGGGAAGGCACCCACGGCCAGGGGCGGGTGGCCGAGGTTGTGTGTAGAGAAGGGAGCTAACAGGACCTTCGCTAGCCTGTGACCATCCTTGCCAGAGCCTAGGTGGCTTTGGGGAAGGCAGTGTCCAGACATCCTAAGGCTGGGTGTGTGTTTGCCCCAGACGTGGGGTACTTCGTTGGTAGCAGTGGCCTGTAACCCTGGGGTACAAGGATGGGCGCTGAGACCGCGCCACCTTGGCCCTCCAGCCAACTCTTGGTGCGGCCTACTAAGCGCGCGCTCCTGACACAAGGGACAAAGATGGAGGGAGCCCGCGCTTCACCCCGCCCCACCCCCACCCACCGTCTACAGACAAAGGGGCAGGCCGCCCCTCCCCCAGCGTCTCCCTCGCTTCCTCCTCCCCTCGCCTCCCCCGCCCCTCAGGCCGCCCCACGGTGACTTCCTCTCCCTCCAGGGGCGGCCCCGGGGCTTCCCAGCCACTGCAATCCACCTGGGCGCAGGGCGGGGAGCCCGTGCGCGGGGCTCGGCCTTCCGGGGCCCACCCCCGGCCAGGCTAGGGCTAGGCCCAGGCCCGCGCCCTCCCCTCTGAACCCCGCTTTCCCGGGCCGGGCGCCTTCCCGCCTTGGCGCCCCTGCCCCCACCCGCCCGAGCACGTGTCGCTCGGGGCCCCCAGCGCCAGCCCCCTGCCCCCGGGTGGGGGCAGGGCCCACTCCGGCCCGGGCTCCCCACCCCCACCGGAAACATTCCTGAAACATTCCTGAAACCGGGAGGCCCAGCCCCTCCAGCTCCCCAGCCCGCCTCCACCGCCCGGTCGCCTCCTGAGGAGGGGGCTGGGCTGGGGCCCGGGCCGCCCGGGGAGGAAGAAAACCATGAGTCACGGCCGCCGTGTGTCACTGGGCCGCGTCGCCAGTCCCTGCCTCATGGAAGGTGCGGAAGGCCGCCGCGGGGTGCTGGGGTGGGGAGCGCGCCCCCCGAGGGCCCGGGCTCGGCCTGCTGGGCGCGCCGCTCCGACGGCGCCCTTTCTCCCGCCACCGCCATCTTCCCGCCCGGGCTTCCCACAGGTTTCTGGGCCGCCGGGCGCTGAACGCAGGCCCTGCCCTCAAAGCGCTTGTTTGCCCGCGCGGTTTCACTCAAAGGCACGTGGAAGGACCCTCAGCAGGGTGCTGGGACCCCCACGGGGGCCGGCCTGTCCCCCGGCCACCACGCAGGCCCACGCCTCGGACGGGCTGGCGAAGGAGGCGGCCGTCCGTCGCGCCGGGAAGCGGGCCCTTGACTTGACAGTGGCTCGCCCGTGGCCATGCGCCCCTTGGACTCCACCAGCGAGCCGCGCGCAGGCTGACGCGGAAGTGCACGACACCTGTGCGCCCGGGGGAGCCCTGGGAGCGGCGGGCGGGCGCGGGGCGCAGGGCCAGGCCTCGTGCTCCGCGACAGGCTCGCCGCCCTCCCTCCCGTCGGGCGTTTCGCGCGCATGGACGGCCTCCCACGCGCCGAGGGGCCACGGCCCACGTGCGCCCAAGGCCCCTGGTGGCGACTGCCGCGGGGCGCCCGGAGCAGCCCTCCCCGCCCTCGCGCCCAGCTCCTTCCGGGCTTCGCGCCGCCATCCCAGCCCTGCTGGGGGCGGCCCGACCCGCGGGCCTCGCGGTCCGCACGCAAGGCCCGCGCGCGCTCGCCCCCCGCCGTCGGGGCCGCGAGCCCCGCCCCCCGCGGCACCCACCCTCGCGGCGGCGGCGGCGGGCGGGGCGGCCGCCCTTTTAAATCCCCGGGCTCATTTGCATGGCCCCGCCCCTCGGTGACTCGGCTGGCGCGGGCGGGCCCGTCCCCCCTGCCCCTGGGTCGCTCTTTTTAAGCTCCCCTGAGCCGGGGCTGCGCTCCTCTAATTGGGACTCCGAGCCGCGGCTATTTCTGGCTCTGGCGTGGCTCCAAGAAGGCGTGAGTTCGCGGCCGCTCCGGTGGCTTCCTTTTTTCCCCTTCTTTTTGAATATCTAGAATTTAATGAAATCATTTATTTGCTCAGGCCGCGCTCGGGCCGTGCCCAGCTTCCTGCCCCTCGCCATCCTTCGGGGGAGGGGGACGACGCCCCCCCCCGCGGGATGTGACATATAAATACCCCACGGGGGCCAGGGCGGCGCGCACGCGGCGGCCGGCAGATTCCGAGCGCCTCTGCTCCCCTGCTTTCAGATCCGCATTTGCTCCCGGCGGCAGCGGCGCAGCCAGGCCGGTCCTCGGCGCCCAGCACCTTCGCTCCCGGCAGCCTCGAGCGCGCAGCACAGGCCGGCGGCCGAGCTCGCGGTGAGTGGTCCCCGGGGGTCGCGGCGGCGGCGGAGGGGGGCGCCCCCGCCCGCAGCCCCCTCTGCCCGCCGCCCGGGGCTGCAGCGCGCGCCGCCGGCTTTATTCCCAGGCCGGGGCAGCGCGAGCCGCCGGCGGGGGAGGGCCGCGCGGCGCGGGGGAGGGCGGCCGGGCCCGGCGGCGCGGGGTGGGTGCCCGCACCCCTTCCCCCGGCGCGGCGGGCGCCCGGCTGGGGGTAGGGACGCGGGAGAAGCGCGCGGTGGGGGAGGGGGCGCGCGGTGGCGGCGAGCGCGAGTTGTGCACCCGCTGCACCTCGCGCGGCGGCCGCTCTGGGCCCTGGCGGGGCGGTGGGCAGAGCGGCCAGCTGCGGCCCCGCGGGAGAGTTCGGGCGGGGGGGTTCCCGGACGCCCCCCCTCAGCCTGGGAAGTTCTGGAAGTGGGGGGGATGGGCAGACACCCCGCAACCCGTTCTTAACTCCCCGCGGCCATTCTCCTGCTCCCTCCTTCGCGGATGAGGCCGAATCGAGGGCCTGGGTCCGGGGCTTCACCCTGACCCCACTTCTGGCCCGGCCCGCGCCTCTTCAGCCCCCAGGGCCCGACCTGCCCTCCGCCCCCACAAACTGGTTTCTCTGCTTTTTCTGGGCTCTGTCGGAACTAGTCCCTCTGACGCCCCGTTTTTGGGGGGTGCGTGTTTGCTGGAGGGCGCCGAGGGAGGTGGCTTTCTTCCTCCTGCGCCCGCGCGCGCCAGGTTTCCTGCCCCAAGGCGGGCTTGGGTGCCCCCTCTGGCAGGAAATGGGGCCGGGTGCACCCGCGTGGCGGGGCGTGCGGGCCGGGTGCGCTGCTTTCCCGCGCCCGCCGAGCGGCCTGCGCCCCTCCCCCCGCCCCTGCTGCCCGCAGGTCTCGAGCCCGGCCCGGCCTGCAGTGGTCGGCTGCACACAGTGCCGAGTCACCTTGCAGAGTGGTCGTTCGCAGGCGGCGGAAGGGGATTTGTAGCCCGTTTCCAGGTGGAGGAGAAAAGTGGCGGGCTGCGGGGGCTGCGAGCTACCTACCCCTACAGCCCCGGCAACTTCCTGTGCGACCCTGGGCAACGCACTCGGCCCCTCTGGGCCACTTTTCCACCGGAAAAACATCTAGTGGGAGGCCTCCCAAGAAGAGCCCCAGTCCTTCCTGCGGACGTAGCTAAACACTGGTGGAGCGCACAGTGTATATAGAGACGTGCTTGAGGTTCTTGCAGGTTTATTCCGAATGGAGGGATTGAGGTCAGGCCTTTGTACATGTGGCTTTTCCACGCCTGCCCTGCCTGGTGCTTCAGAAGCAGGTGGAAGAGATAACCATTTCTTGGTCCCGCGAGAGAAGGCCTTAGACTTTCACGGTGCTGGGGAGTGGGGAGGAAGGGTGGGTGGGCTAAAAGCAGCTAGAGGTGCGTGTGTTGGGGGATGTACCTGTCTAAGCAGCCAGGGCCACCAGGCAGGCTGAACTCGGGCCCTGGGAGTCCTGGCTCCCCTGACGGAGCTGGATCCTCCTTCTGCGAGGGGGGCCTGGCAAACCTCATGTGAGGTCAGCCCTCATTTCGCTGATTAATTTTGATGTTTAGTTTTTAAAGGAGACCTGTGGTGTAATGTAAGATTCTAATCATTGCCTGTAATTACAGAGCAGGCCAAGCCACTAATGACGGAGCACGATAAATTACCAACCACCTTGTTTAAAAGGGTCTCCCAAGTCTGAAATATTATAAAATGGAATAATTACCAGACAAAGTCTTACCGTCTGGAGGGTCTCTTGAGGCTTGAGGATGTGGGCCTTGGGCCTCCAGAAATCACGAGTTGAAGACGGGGAGTTTTCAAATGTTGATGCTCATTTCTTTTAAAATGAAGGGTTGAGCACATCCTGCCTTCATGTAGCACCGTTGAGACAAAATTGTTAGAATGCCACTGGATGTCGGAAACTATAGTTCTGCCCCGTTTTATAAATGAGATTACAGAAGTTGAGGCCAATGGTAAATACCAGTGCGAGCCCCGGGCTTGCCAGTTTCCCTGCCAGTCACTTGGGGGAGCTGGGGAGGGGAGCTTCTCTGCTCCCAGGAAAAGGGCCTCAGCCTCGGGATGTGCTTCCTTGCACTGGGTGATCCCTGAGCACTGGCCCTCCTGGAGACCCTGGGGCTGCCTAAGTTCTGTCATCAGAAGTTTGTCTCCGCTAGAGAAATCACTGTCCTTCTGGACAGCCAGCATCAGGAAATTTCCCCCCGACTCTTGAGTGTTAGGCCCAGGAAGAAGTCCACCTCTCAGCGCTGAGCTCCTTTATCTCCTGACCCTTTGGGGGTTCAGCCCTTTCCCTGTCTTGACCCCCTGCCTTTGACGTTGCTGACATAGCCGCCAACCAGGGTCCTGTGACGGCTGTGGAGTGTCAATGGTGGACCTATTGACCTTCCTGAACGGGTTGGGGCTTCGGAAAGTTTTGTGGGCAAGTGGAAGAAAACGAGAAAGGCTTGTCAGCAGGGTAGCCCCTTGTCAGCAGGGTAGGCAAGGCTGGGTGTAAACATGGCCACCAGCTCCCTTGGCTGGCACTTGCCTTCCTTTAGTTCTTTGTCAGTAGTGCCAGGCCAGAGGAGACCGGAGGGCACCAGACCAGTGTTGTACTGCTAAAAGGACTTAATAAGGGAGGGGGCCGGCCAGTGTGTCAGACCCAGGCATTTGCCTCAGAGTGGCCTCAACCCCCACAGGCAGGCAGGCTGTGGGCTGGCCTTGCTGCACGGGCCCGGGTCCTCTGGGGGTGGAGGTGTTGGGCCACTGTTGTTGTCCATGGCCTTGCCTCAGCCGGTGCAGGCAGGCGTTCAATCTCAGGAAAATTACCGCCGCCCCACCCCACTTGCTTTTCTAGCGTCGGCCATCGCTCCATCTGCTACCTAGAGAAGAGAAGATGAGCGAATCAAGCTCAAAGTCCAGCCAGCCCTTGGCCTCCAAGCAGGAGAAGGACGGCACTGAGAAGCGAGGCCGGGGCAGGCCACGCAAGCAGCCTCCGGTGAGTCCCGGGACGGCGCTGGTAGGGAGTCAGGTGGGTGTCTGCACCTTTGCTTTACCCTTTGGGCTGGGCCAGGGGGGAGGTGCAGGTTTGTAAGAATGGGCATAGAGGTGTGCATTTCTGTCCGTATGGTTCCCCCCCCAAAAAAAACAAAACCAAACCAAACCCTTATACATTCTGACCCTGCCTGGAACCTCCTGACACCCCCGGGGACTGAGGACCACGACCACAAAATGAGTTTGTTAGAAAGTCTGATCCAGAAGGGACCAGAAGTCACCAGACCCCCCCTCCCCCAGTGTTGGTGTGCTATTGATAAAGATTAGTTGTAGATCAATGTGTGGTGAAAATAGTAAATGAATGAAACACCTGGGTAAAGCCTGGGGCTGTTGTTTATTGTTTGCTCCGGTGCATCAAAGATTGCTCTGGCCAACTTGGCGGGAATGTTTTTAACCTCCGCACGTCTCATCTTGGTCCAGGCCAAGCCCGAGTTCCCCAGGCTCTGGGCTTGTGTATGCTGGGGAGTTGGTTAGGTGCAGAAGGGCCCTCAGAGCCTTGGTCGCTCCCTTGTGAGCACCCAGGAGTGAGAAAGCTAGCATTGAAGGGGCACCACCCTAGGGAGCCATCCATTGGTGGGAGAGAGATCTTGGCTTTGCTCAGAGGTGGCCGCTGGCACTGCTTAGTTTCTGCCCTTTCCTGGGAAGAGGTGGAGAGAAGGAAGAGCAGGGCGGCTCATCCTTTGCACACTGGGCAGGTTCATCCTGTAGGCTCAGTCTTCGAGCTCCGTGTGCACCAATTTCTGCACCTTTGGGTTACAGAAGCTGGGCGGGCGCGGGGCGGGGGGTGGCTCCTGTCTTCATTGCCTGCTGCCCTACAACAGGATGCATCCCCTTGTCTGACCTTTACACTCCTTGACCTCTGGTCCTGAAGGCTTCTGCTGGCAGCCTCAGATTGGGGGTGGGTGTGCAATGGCTCAGTGAAGGTTGGGCGAGCAAACCATCCTATAACCTGTCCACAGGCAGCCACGCTGGGAGCTAGCTGGCTACCTGACTGCCCTGCTCCCCTGCATTGTGTGCAAGCTTATGACTATTTCATGGTGGGTTCCTGGGTGCTGGCTATGAATTCCTTTTCCCCTGGGAGGCACCCTGGGTGAGTGGGTGGCCCAGGCTTGCTGGCGGAGTGGACCTCCCTCTTTCCCTTCCCACATTCCCAGCAGCCTTGGGCTTATGTACCATCAGGGGCTAGGGGTGGGCAGAAAGTGGGGGCAAACCACATAATTAGTAACTTCACATTCCCTGCACTATGGAAGGTAAGCCACCATTTTAGAGATGGAGAAACTCAGGCTTGGGTATTAAAGCATCCTGCCCCAGGTAATGCTTGCAACTCAGTGACAGGTGGGTTGGGAAACTGCCTCAACAGTGCTTCTTTCCCAGAGGGTCTTGCTACCTCCTAGGGAAGCAAGGGGGAGGGGTGTGGAGCCCCTTGGGCCAAGCTGGCCCAACTGAGGCTTGCCCGCCTGGACTTGGCAGTTCTTGGCATGGCTTGACCCTGCTGGTGAGGGCACAGTCTGTATCTTCCAACGGGATTGGGGTGTGCCCATCTCACGGCCTCCTTTGCCCTTGCAGAAGGAGCCCAGTGAAGTGCCAACACCCAAGAGACCTCGGGGCCGACCAAAGGGGAGCAAGAACAAGGGCGCTGCCAAGATCCGGGTAAGGCTTGAGGCCCATCCCTCCCAGGGAGCCCCTGCTGCCGGAAGGGGCACAGCTGTGGGGAGGATAGGAAGGGACAGGCTGTCCCTGAGATTCAGAGTCCCCACTGGAGACAAGCGGTGACAATGGAAGTCTCATTTCTAAGGCCTTGAGCCACAGAGGTGGGGTGGATATCAAGTCAGAAGCTTGCTCTTGCAGCTTGTAGGGACGGGATGGGGAAGAAGGTTCCATTCTGTCCCTGGGCTCTGGTAGGCGGGTCAGAAGTCACCGGGGCACCCATCTTCTACAAACCCTTGTTTTGTTTGCTGTTTTTCGAAGACACGACTCATTTCCTCTTTGAGTCATGGGTGGAGGAGGGAGTGGGTGTGGGTGGGGGGCAAATGGCCGGTCCAGTCATTCCTAACTGGCCTGGGGTGGGCCTGCTGGCTTGCGTGTCCTGAGCTGAAGTGGGGGTTACCTGCTGCTGACCCTGGGGCATCGGGTGAGCCTTTGGGCAGGTGTGGCTGACTGTCCCTCACTTGACCCTTCAGAAAACCACCGCCACAGCTCCCGGGAGGAAGCCGAGGGGCAGACCCAAAAAGCTGGTAAGTGGAGAGGCTGAGCTGCGCAGGCACCTGAGAGGGGGGGTCTTCCTCAGGGAAGGGGGGGATGGCCACGACTGAGGGTGCCCAGGTCTAAACCAGCTGCCTGTCTGCATGAGCAGTGAAGGCGTCCAGTGTTGCTGTGCTAAAGAAATGGAGGCCGGGGGTGGGGGGAAGGGAGGTCGTCTCCACCTTGGTATTGGCTGAGGGAGCCCCTCCATCCCACCTGGTGGGCTGCAGCTGGGGCCACACTTCCGGCCTCCAAGCAACCCCCTCAGCTTCCCAAAGCGCCCACGCCCCAGGCTCAGCCACCTCGAGGGTGGGTTAGTAGGGCTCTGGCTGAGCCCCAGGAGTGAGTAACAGGAAACCAGCTGTTTTGGAGTTTGTGCCTGGCACGGGCTGGGGACCCATGCGGTGTCCCGACATTCCCGCCCAGTGAGTGAGCCCCAGGCCCCCCCGCTGCCCCTCCTGCCAGCCTGGGACCACGTAGCCCCCCTGGCTCCCACCCCTGCCTCTGCAGGTTGTCAGCCACTGCTTCCCCATAGACCACCCCTACTACCCTGAGCAGCTCTGCTGTGCTCCCCAATGGGCCTGGGGCTGCCAAGGAACTGGCTCCTGGCTCTGGGAGTTCCATGTGTGGTTCCCCCCCCCTTTAAATCCTTCCTTTTTTATGAATGAAGCCGGCCATGGAGGCTGCTGAGTCATCCACACACTCAGCCCTGACTCATTCCAGAGCCCGGCCCCAACTCCTGGGAGGGAGGAGGGAAGCACGCCTGCCCAGCCAAGGGTCCCTCCCAGGCCTGGGGGTGGAGGCTCTCCTGCTTACCACCCTCCTTCCCACAGGAGAAGGAGGAGGAAGAGGGCATGTCGCAGGAGTCCTCTGAGGAAGAGCAGTGACCGCCCACCCGTGCAGCCTGGCCGGACCCCAAGGAACCTTTTCCTTCCGGGACTGGACCGCTTCACTCCACTCCCACACCCCGCCCCTGCCCCCTGGGCCCACGCATCGTCAACCCCTCCCGGGCACAGCCCTCCCTCAGCCACACTACACAGCACACCAGCCATTGGAGGCCCTTCCCTTGGCTCAGTGGGCAAGCAGTTTTCCTTTGGCTCAGTTCCCAGCGACCGCCCCACCTGCACATACACTTGCCCTCCCCGACAAGGCTAATGGCCCACTTAGCTGCGCTCCCCCCACCCCCACAGCACCTGCTGCCTCCCTGTCCTCAAGGGTCGGGGAACATGGTTGTCTGGACCCACCTGTTCCCACTTGCCCCTCTGGCTCCCCACAAAGGGGCCTGGTGGACTCCCCTGGCCTTAAAGGGGTCCACACCCAATCTTCCCAACACCCCCATTCCACCTTACTGGCGGCAGCAGGTGTGGCCCCTGTGTGGGGGTCCTCTGCCTGAGTGTGTCCCCAACCTACAAGCCCTTCCTCCATCCCTATACTAGTGTGGCCTAGGGGCACAGGAAGGCAGGAGGGACTCAGCCACCCCCACCCCCACCCCATCCTGCATTGCTGGGGTCCCAGGTGAGCTCACAAAGGCCCAGGGTCCCTGTGGCAGCCACTTGTCTGCTTACACTCTAGGCCTCAGTTTCCCCCATCAGATGGGGCCCTAATACCAAGGAGCTCACTTTGACCCCCTCATGCCCCACCCCCAAGGTTCTGGTTCCATCCTCCCTCTGTTCACAAACTACCTCTGGACAGTTGTGTTGTTTTCTGTTCAACGTTTCATTCTTCGACACCCGTCATCATCATCATCATCATCATCGCTGCTGCTACAGTGCCAAACGGTCATCCTCCTCGCCCCCCCCCCCCCAGGTCTGCCCTCCTCCCTCCCCCAGGATGCTGCTTCTAGGGGAAGGGGGCCAGGCCCAGCAGGCTGGGTGACTGACCAGCCAGGCCCAGGCAGGGTGGGGGCTTGCCCCTAGGATGCTGCAGCAAGTGAGGAGGGGTGTGGTCCTGGGGAGGGCACAGGGCCGCCCTCTCGTTCTGTGGGGAGGGGCAGCCATTCTGTCTCACCTGGGGCCCTCCTCTGGTTTCCTATTTGCAGTTACTTGAATAAAGAAAAATATCCTTTTCTGGCTTGGCTTGGTTTGTGTTGGTGAGCGACACCCTGGGGCCTGAGGTGATAGGTAGGGCTGGGAGTGGGTCTTGCAGGGGAAGGTGTTCTCTCAAGGGGAAGGAGGCCACGCTGGGTGTGTCTCCCAGGAAGGAAGTGGGCATGGCCACAAAACGTTTTATTTACAAAATATACAGCAAGTCCTCCTGGGAGTTTACATCAAAGCCAAGTTGGGGAGAGGCAGTCTTGCCAGGGCAACGGTTCTCTTTCACAGGGGTTGCCCGACTAAGTTATAAAGTAGCAACTGAAATCATTGTATGGTTGGGGGCTCAGCACAACATGAACTATATATAAAAGGCCCTAGGAAGGTTGAGCACTGCTGCACTGGGGCAACCCCAGGTTATGTCAGTCTGAGCCTGGGGGTGTAGGTCCCCAGGCCTTCCAAGACCATTCCATCCTAGCACATTAACATCCCCTCCCCCCAAAGCTCAGCTGACAGGGCAACTGAAAGAAGGGCTGCCTGTGAAGTAGGCATGGGAATGGGGTTTTGGGGTGAATGGGAGAAGGGGTTCAGTACTGCGTTCACCCCAGCAGGGGGCTAGGTGGGTGTAGAGGGAGGGGGTGCAGCAGTTACAGGACCAGACACTGCGGGGGGCAAGGTCCAGATCAGGTCTTGACATCCAGCAAGGGCATCCTCTTGTGTTGGTAGCTGCTCTGCCAGCCATGGCCCACCTGCAGGACAGGAGACAGGGCTGGGCCTGGGGTGCCAACAGCACAGCTTTTCAAGGAATGCTCCACTAGTCACTGGGCAGACCCAGGCTCTGGTTTGAGAGGAGACTGGACGTCTGGAGCCTAAGCCACCTCCCAACGCTGCCTGGTTCTCCCCGCCCCCAAGCACTCACCTTGAGGACTCCGACGTCAGCAAGCAGCTCCTGCTCAGCCTCGTGCAGCTCTTCAGCAGGGTCGTAGCTGTACATGGGGAGCAGGTGGTGGCGAAGCCGGTCCACCCTGGGAGATAGGAGACCAGTGTGGGAGCCTGGCTGATGGCCCTGCCTCCACCCTTCCTCCCAGGGTGAGCAGTGCCCATTCCTACAGTGGCCTCTCCCCAGGAGGTAAGCTGAGGTCAAGGCAGGGAAATGTAACTTCAGTGTGGGTGGGGTGGGGGAGGGGACTTTAGGATTATGTGGAGGGCTGGGATGCTAGGGGGTGAGATTTCAGCAGGATGATGGGGAAGTTGCGCTGGGGCAACTAGCTCACCCACGGGAGACTCACCGCTTTTTCTTCTGTATGTACATTACCTGCAACAGAGAAACGGCACTGGGGAGGTGCAGGCCGGAGCCAGAGCGGAGCTCCCCTCTACACCCTCTCCCCCTGAGACAGCAGGATGGCTGAGGGGCCTTGTGCAGGTTGTACACGCCCACTCTGCACGCAGCAGAAGCATGTGGGCGTGCATGTGTATCTCATGCAGGCTTACCACAGCCACCACCACCCCGACCAGGGTGATGAGGAAGAAGGGCCCCAGCACGTAGCCCACCATGGAGTCGCTGTTGGCCTGGGGGACGGTGGGCACCGTGGTGTTACTCATGACATCAGCAGTGGCGGCCCCAGCCTGGAAGGCCAGGTAGTCAGCATGGGCAGTGTGGCGCCTCGGGAGGGCGCCTCTCCCGGGCTCCCTGCAGAGGAGGGTGAGAGGTCATTCACTTTGCAAGGCTGGCCACCCAACTTGGGACACCCCCCCAACCCCCCCTGGAACTGGAGGTCTAGAAATTGAAGATCAGACCCTGGGACTGGGAAACCCCCAGGTCATGCTGAGGGTACTTCTCCAGTAACTGAATGCTGGGGGGCGGAGAGAAGGCAGCAGGTAAAGGCCCTGCCCCAAGGCTGAGTCTAGCTCCTATCCAGCAATCAGGACAGAGCCCGGCTTTGCTGATCAAATGCTTGCCAGCTTGGGAAGAAATTAATTTGGCTCCTGGTGGTTGTCCTTGCCCTCCTGGGCCACTGGACAGGTGGTACCCACCCAGGCGGCAGCTGGGAGACACAGAAAGGCTTGGCCTGCAGCCTAAGGGTGAGGTGACAGCAGTTCACAGAATTCATCTCTGTCCAGATCTAATCAGACTTTTCAGGCCACTGGCTGGCTCTGTGACTGGGTTCTCTGCCCTCCTTGGCCCTGGTGTCACCTGAGATATTCGAGGGGACTTAAAAAAGTTCGTGGAAAATGCAATGAATGAAAAGATACGGGGCTTTCCCCACGAACATTCTGAAGGTCCCTCATGAGCTGGGATCCCTTCTCTGCCAGTATCATGTGCCCCGGGGAAGACAATGCTGTGGTTGCGTGGAACCTGCACAGTGATGTCACTTTGTGGTCCCCACCCCAGGCTCGTCCAGGTCCCTCCTCTCCTGCCTGGAGTGACAGGAGGGGTCAGCACCGAACCTCACAAACACACAAAGTCCCTGTGTGGGAGGGCTGCGCTCCGGTGCCTTCAGGCGCCATCCAGTGTGAGCTCCCTGCCCCGTGTTCGTGGGGCATCGGCTTGCCGGTACCCAATCGCATGCTCAGCGCTCCGGTCGAGGGGGTATGCCGGAGAGTGCCATGCGAGGGCGCCAGGCCGCCCCTATGATGCGAGCCAGTAGAGGTTCCCACGCGCTGGGAGGCTCAGGCCGGACAGGTGGATGCTTGGGGCCGAAGAGAGGGGCCACCCTGCGTCCGGGTATCCTGGCATCACCTGTGTCCCCGCTCAGCAGCCCTACAGCCCCGCCAAGCCGACCATGCCTTACCTCCCACCGCTGCAGCCCCGACAGGAACGCCCTCGTTGGCTCCAAGGCCCCGGAAGAGCCACGAGCCGCGTGATCAAAGGACCCGGGGAAATGGGCGGGGCCTCAGCGCCAGGGCGCAGCCAATCCGTGACGGGGGGCGGGACGGCCCGAGACCTCCGGCGCCGCCAATCCCGGGGCGGGAGGGACGGAGGGAGGGGAGGGGCGACGCAGCCCGGCGTGGCCGGGGCGCAGGGCGCAGGCCGCGGCGGCAGGGGGCAGCCGAGGGCCGCGCGGCGGGCGCGCGCCATTTCCCGGCGTCCCCCGGGGCCAGGCCCCATGCCCGGCGCGCCCAGGAGAGCCGGCCCGGCGGCGAGGGGCTTGCGCGAGTCCGCGGTCTCCCCCTCGTTCCTCCGGTGGGAGGCCCAGGACTGGGCAAGCCAAGGGCTGACGGCGACGCCGGGCGGTTGGCCTGTGCCTGCCGGGAGCCACAAGGCTGCCGTTAGTGTTTGTTGAAGCCTCTCTC
The DNA here is from genome assembly GCF_050624435.1 of Tenrec ecaudatus. Classification (NCBI taxonomy): domain Eukaryota; kingdom Metazoa; phylum Chordata; class Mammalia; order Afrosoricida; family Tenrecidae; genus Tenrec; species Tenrec ecaudatus. Next base: position 165,188,488 of record NC_134536.1, read on the forward strand.
CGCCCCAGTGCTGGGCCTTTCGACTGTGCCCAGGGGACAGACCCTTCATCTTTTGTGCCTCAGTCTCCACGTCTGTAAAATAGGCTCTTGGGAAGATTACATGAGGACCATGAAGTCTGGAATGTTAACTCTCTTCTCTTTCCGGTTTATGAAGCACAGACAGAGCAGGGGGACCAAGTCCCCTTGGGTCGCAAGGCAAAGTATACAAGGTTAGAGCAACGATTGTGTGATTTTAAAATTAAACATCACAATTGGGAAAATCAGTTCACAATGGCGGCTTGGTATTAATGGCAACACCTGGTTGTGACATTTAGACTTTTGGCGGAAGCCAGCAATGTCCAAGGGATTTCAATTACTTCTTCCATCTGCAAGCGAATCTGGGATCAATCCTGTCTGTCCATGGCCTTGTACCAGCCCCTATCGGACCCCCAAATCATTTTTGCCACATGGCTTTTTGAGAATGTGGCGTTTGGCTGTGTTAACAAATGCTCTCCTTAGACTCGGTGTGCGTTGTACTTTATTCCCATAATGCATAACCTACTTGGGAACACCAAAGACTAGTAGGTGATATTGAGTGACCAAGAATGGAGATGTCTGGGCACCTGACCAGGCTTAGAGGCCTTCCTGGGGCCATGGGTGGTGCTGGGGATTCAAAGGATGGATTATCTGGGTGGCCCTGTTCTAGCAGAAGAGCCTTTGGGGAGCTGGGCGCCAAGTCTTGTCCAGCAGAAGCACCCAGGGTAGAGGAATTGGGTCTGGCCAGGCAGCCCCAGTTCCCACAGGTCTTCCTCAGAGAAGGCTGGATGAGGGCAGGGCTGCTGCTGAGGACGGCCCAATCGGAAACTGGAGGGTGGGCAGGAACTCTGGCCTCTCACCTTCAGATGTTACCATCTAACTGGGGTGGGGAGTTAGGGATGGAAGGGAGGAAATGAGAAATGTCTGTGTCTAGAAGCTCCAGGTGATTTTTCCGGATGCTAGGCCTTTGGGTGTAGGTAGACTACACCCTCGGGTGGAGTGTGCCTTGCCCTGCCAGGGTCTTGGGGGACAAGCAGTGGGCATTCAGAACTGAGGATTTGTTGGCCTCCCACAAAACTAGCCTTCGCCCTCATCCGTAGGGCTTCTTACCATACCTCTCGAGGCCCTTCTGGAAGCTTATCCAGTGGTTATCGGCTGGTGTAGGGGAAGGGCTGGGTCTTGAGGTAAGAGACTCAGTGTGCATTGTACTTCTTTATTCCCAAAATGTAACAGACTGCGTACTAGGCATAGCAACTCATAAACAGGCAGGAGTTGAGGGTGGGGTGGGGGGAGCGGTTTGCGAGTGCGGGTCTGTGAAGACGTTCCCAGACCCTTGGCTTGATCAGTAGCAGGTTAGACAAGATGTCAGGTGGGCCTCTTCCTTGACAGCTCTATTGGCAGCTGTTCTAGGCCAGGTTTACATCTGAGGCCTGATTGCTTCTTATGATGAGGCTTTGGGTTCCACGAGGATCCCCCAATGTCATGGATTGAATTGTGTCCATGATTCACAACTGGGCCATGATTCAGTGGTTTTAGCAGTTATGTAATGATGTAACCATCCCCCCAGAATGTGATCAAGGCAATCAGTTGTCAGGTTGGCTGTCACTTAACTCGGGTCTGTCAAGACACGATGTTACAGGGACCGCACTGGGGGGTGGGATGGTGGGGCACATCACCTTTTACAAGAGATAAGAAGCAAGGAGAGAAGGAAGTACCAGGAAGAAAGAAGAGCTGGGAGCAGAGTGTGCCTTTGGATCTGGGTTCTCTGTGCTGAGAACCGCCGAGACCCAGGGGAAGATTGAGGCTAAGACACTTGGAGACCTCCAAGGGATGCCGAGTACACAGATGTTCAAGGGAGACAAAGACCTTCCTCCAGAGCCAGTCTCGAGAGAAAGCCTTCCCTTCAGGCTGGTGCCCTGAAGTAGGACTCCTAAGCTGAGAGACTGAGTGTCTGCTTGTTAAAGCCCTCCACTTGGGCTGCTTCTGGTTCCATTAACTAAAGTGATCCCCCTTTCCTCAAGTCCAGCGGGGGGATGCTTCAGCCCTGCCTATACAGCTAGGTGATGAGTGAAGACAGGGGTGGTGACTGGGGTTAGGCTGCCACAAGCCAAGGAATGCTTAGGACCTCCGGAAATGAGAAGACATAAAACTTTCAGAGTATGACCCTACTGGACCTCCAGCCTCCACAAAGTGTAAGAGAATAGATTTTTGCTGTTATTTTCAGCCCTTCCTCTTGTTACAGCAAGACTAGGAAAATGAACACAAATACTCACAATAAATTGACTTGACACTCCACCCAATAAGGGCAGAATACACACTCTTCCCTGATGTACACAGAGCATTGCCAAAAATAGCCATCTTAATAAATTACGAAGGACTCAAGTCCTATGTTCTTAGATGACAATGGAATTCAATGAGAAATCAGTCAGAGAGCAAGCCTTGGAAACTTCCCAAATATTTGTAAAAGGAACATCTGGATCAAAGAAGAAATTAAACAATCATTAGAAAGTATTTTGAATGAATACTGAGTAAAAAACACACCCGATTTTGTGACATGTCTCTGAAGGAGACATCTAAGAGATTTTACAGTGCTAAGTGACTCTTAGATTTTAAAGTCCCAATGATCTCCTTTTCCATCTTAAGAAACTCAAAGAGCAAATTAAAACAGAGGGAAGCAGAAGAAAGGAATTGACACAGATCAATGCAGAAGCCAGCAACATTGAAAAAGAGAAATGCAATGAAGCCACAATCTCATTCTTGAGATCAACAAAGCGGGTAAACCTCTAGCTCCACTGATCAGGAAAGGGAGGAGCCGACCCCACTACTAGAGTGGTCAGCATCACCGCAGGCGCCACAGGTGATGTGAGAGTACTGTAAGGGAAGCCCAGCAATAGCTCCGTGCTCGTAGATTTACCACCTAGATAAAATGGAGAAACGCACCAAAAGGTACACACTACCAAAGTGCATTCCAAGAACTCAATCATTGGAATGATTCTCTATCAAAGAAATGAAGCCACTTACCCTTCCCTTAGGGACAATTTTAGATCCAGATCACTTCTCTGAGAGAATCTAACAAATACTGACGAACAAAACCGTTACCAATAGACATGATACAGAAACTAGGGGTAATTAATAAAATAATACGAACAGTACAAAAATGCTTCTAAAAATTCAGGAGGGGAGGTACTTTGTGACTCATTGAGGCCTGTACTATCCCTCATAAACTTAAATACAAAAATTCTAAACAAAATTTTAGTAAATGATCTATTAGAAGGATAAATGAGCATGACCAAATGGGGCTTCTCTCAGGAATTCAGGCTAGGCTTAATATTTCTTAAAAAACAATGCAAGTCATCTTCTGAACACACTAAAAAAGAAAACCCATAAGACCATCTCAATGGGCGAAGAAAAATCCAGCATTTATTTCTTTTAAAAAAAAACCTCAGCAAACAAGGAACAGAAGAGAACGGCCTAACTTGATAAAGCGCACCTATGAAATATCTAAAGCTAGAATCATACCTACTGGTGAAAGACTTGAATACGTTCTACCTAAGATCAGGACAAGATAGGGATGTCTGCACTTCCCACCACTATTTAACATTGTGTTAGAGGCTCTAGCCAGAAAAAGAGGAGGAACCCGGGCAAGTTGGACATTGAGTAAGGAAGTCAGAAGAGGAATCGATGCATTTGAATTGCAGAGTACTGGAAGTGCCGTGGTCTGTTCATAGCACAAACCCATCTGTCCTGGAAGAGAGTACGACCTACGGCCAGAGCGCTCCTTAGAGGCAAGGATGGCGAGGCTTCATCTCACATGCTTTGGACATGTGGTCAGGAGGAACCATGCCTGGAGAGGGGCATCATGCTTGGTAAAGTGGAGGGGCAGTGAAGAGGGGCCCTTAGGGAGATGGATTGACAGCAAGTCTCAACAATGGGCTCAGGGATCGGAACAACTGTGAGGCTGGCAGTGTTCCGCATAAGGTCCTGGAAGCAGCACAGAAAAGTCCTCACCGGTGTCGATATGAAAATTCAGTAGCAGCTATTAAAACATAGAGACAACTCTGACCTTATTCTGATCAAGTTCCCCCAAGTGAAAAGAATTTCTGTGACTCCCTCATCCTTCCATCCTCAAATAGCCCTAACTGTCCCTCTTTTCCATTAATCTCAACCCAAAGGAGGCTTCCCCTGCCCACCCCAGGCCCGGGCCTGGCAATGAGCTCATGGGGCTGGGGAAGTTCTCCGCATCTTGGACGGAGTGATCACAAGAGGCACACCCAGGGGATTCTTCCACTTGAAAAACCAGAAACAGCTGGTGAAGGGGCTTTGGAAGGAAGACCCCACCCCAAGAGTATTTGTTCTGACTGGTCAATGGGTGCCACACAGACCATCAGCCTTACCTCCACCAGCTCCAAACTTTCTCCCCAGGGTCCTGGGGGTGGTGGTGGTGTGTGTGTGTAGTGCTGAGGACAGGTTGACACTGGACGCGCCTTCTCTTGTTCTGTGGCCCTAAATGCCCTTTGGGTTCCTTACGTTCTCTAACCCACATTTCCCAAGCGCCTGCTTGGCACCACTTTGCTGGCTATCACGGGGAGGGAACAGTGTTTTTCTTGATGGAGACAGATCCTGCGGGCCACACGGCCCAGTCCGGGGTGAGGGCACCTCTAGGATGGCCCTCAAGGAAGGCTGCGGCATGTGTGCTTTGGGCAGGTGTGAAGGCATGTAATGTACCTGGAGGGCTGCAGGAAGTCCTCAGAGGGCACAGGAAGAGAGAAAGCTAGAGAGGTGAGCAGGGGCCTGGTCACAGGGAACATTACATACTACTCGTAAGGAGCTGACTTGATCCTGAAAACTTCTGCTTACCTACGTGTTTAGGAAAGCTCAAAAGGACAGGGAGGAGCAGCCTCCTCAGGAGACCACAGCCAGACCCAGCCTCGAACTCCTGATAAGGCTGGAATGCCTCCTGGCCCGAACTACAGTGATGGCTGTGGGAAGAGGAGATGGGGCTGACGTGTTAAAGGCGAGGCTGACTTTGAGCCGTGAGGGGAGAGCTGGGGTAAGAGAGGAGGCTGAATGACAAAACCCATCAGCTCACAGGTCCTGTATCCTTGGAGGAGCCTATCAGGAAGAAGGTAGATATTAAGAAATGCTGTGGAACACCCCACCCAGCAGGAAGCCTGGAGGCCCACTTGGAAGACAGGGCAAAGGCTGAGCTAGGGACACCACAGAGGGAGCGGTCAGAGGAGACATCAGATGAGAACAGCTAATTGGCCTCTGGACTTGCCAATGTGGGGGCCACTGGGGACCAGTGGAGGGGCGTAGAAGCCCACAGTGACCTCAATCTGCACTCAAACAAAACCAAACTTGCTGCCATCAAGTCATTTCTGACTCATAGCAGCCCGTAAGATAGAAAAGGACTGCCGCTGAGGGTTTCTGAGATTGCTGGTCTCTGCGGGAGCAGAAAGCCTCAACTTTGTCCCACTGACTGGCTGGTGGACTCAAACTGCTGCCTTTGCAGTTGGAAGCCTAACTTTTAACCCGCTATGCCACCAGCCCCTTCTCTATGAGAGACAGATGAGGCGGCTCCTGTGAAGACCGAGTCTCGGAAGTCCACAGGGGCAGTTCTACTCTGGCCTGCCGCGTTGCTGCGTCAGCATCGACTCAATGGCAGTGAGTTATGGTGTAGGCCAAGAACCTAATTTTATTTTCCATTTGGCCCTCGCTCATCGGAGTAGCCACCTTCCCTCACCCAGGTGCACGTCTCCTCTGTAGGTGGGGGCCTGTTACTTGCCCCAGCCCCCAATCTAGTACCTCTTCTCCTCTGTTACCCACTGGCCCCTGTGCATCTGTGTTCTCATTGCTACAGCTTCCCACCAAGTCCTGACACTGACGGGGACAGGGCACTCCCCACTTCTCTCCTTCTCCCAAACGGTCTTGGGCACCCTGGGGACCTCTCGTTTTTCACAATTAGCTTGCCAACCTCCTTCCCAAAGCACTTAACATCTAGGCCTCCATTTCCTTTCTCACGGGCTGGTGTGGACAACAGGGCCCATGTCTTACAGGAGGCCAAGGGGAAGCCGACAGGCACCCCGTGTCTAGGCCTCACTTCTTTGCACGCCACACATGGGGTGGTGGTGGTTAAAGCAAGGGCAAGTTTCTGGCACCCCTGTTTCGAGCAAGCATGTGGGTGCCATCTTCCCAACAGCAAGCACACCCTCTGTGGCTCTGGGGTGCATTTTGGTGGTTCTCACCCACCCTGCACACCCAAACTGAACCCACTGCCGTGGAGTCCGACTCCAGAGAGGGCGTCCGAGCCGTCAGGGAAGCAGACCACCTCCAACTCCTCCCTCAGAGTGTCTCATAGCCCGGGGGTTAGCAGGCCAATGGTTAACCCAGAGCGCGCCAGCAGGGTCCCTTCATAGACTGCAGTCTAGCGTCAACCCTACTTTCTGATGCACGCACTGGGAGACCCCAAAGTTCGCCAGGGCGCCTAGTGCGACAGCCTGGACCACGAGGGGCCCACAGTCCATCTGACAAGATCATCTTTCAGCAACACCCAGCCTGATGCCATCGCTGCTGCTTCCAGAACACAGTTCAGGCTCTGCCTGCCAACCCACCTGACCCCAGCACCCGGACCTATCGGGTGTCAGCCCCAGCAGGTCCCTGAGCACAGGGCCTGTCAGCCACTCATGTTCCCCCCACAACCAGGGCGCTCCTCAGCTGAAGCCCCCACTGGGAAGGCGTCTCTGACCTTGCTGGGAGGGCCTATTCCTCCTTCAGCCCTCTCAGGCCTCTGTGTCCTGGGACCCTCGGTGTCTGTTTCTGTGAACTTGGCATACCTCAAACAGGCAGTGACCACGCCTGCAACATGGCACCACACACCCGTCTCTATGGGACGCTTGCAGGGCAGACGCCGGCCCCATGGGCTAGGAGCCAGCCGGAATGGGAATTTACTAACGGGGCCGCTGAGCGAGGCCCTGTCTGGACCCAGTGGGCATGCCTTCTAGAACACCGGGTGGCCTTCTTCCCTTCTGTCAACCTCTTACCTCCAGCCAGTCCCGTTACCCTCCCGCCTGAGCTCTCTCCAACACTGCCCGCCCCCAGGATGTGTCACCTCTCCCACTTCATGCCCAAGCAGGTGCCTTGGTGAGGACTGTGTGTCCTGGATTAGCACTCTGCTGGTATTCAGGGCACAGGACACAGAGCCTCATGGCTGTGTCCTCAGAGGCAGAGACATTAGCTGGGTGTCACAAGACCAAGGAGAGAAAACGAGCCCTTTACACCTCAATCTGTCTGCAGTGCAGAAAGCGAACAAGGCCGTGGCTTTGAGCACAGGCTCTCCTGGGCACAAGTACCAGGTCTCCAGGGAGGGTGGGCAAGGCTCCGGGCGCTGCTCACAATGGCACAACACTGGTGTACTTTGGGCCAACTCCCGCCCAGCCGTCACTTGTGCTCGGAGCTTTGGGGGTCGATCTAACTACAAGATGTGAGTGTAGGCTGCTGGGAGACCGGACTGCAGCAAGCTCGTTCCAAAACGTGCACCCACCTCTGAGACTGTGATGGAAACCAGCAACAGCAGCTCCTGTGTCGGCTCACCAGTAAAATGGCCCACAATGATCTGACAGGGAGGGCGGCGGACATTTCTGGAACACCCACATCCCAACGAGAGGGTTCTAGTTGGTGGCTTCCTGGATGGAGTAGTGCATTTGCAGCTAAGCTCTTTCCCTCACCAGGTGCTGAATCTGGCAGAAGAAAGCTCTGATAGGGGAAGGAGTGGTCAGCACTAGATGACCCAAGGGGAGAAAGGGGCCCTGGCCAACTGATGGGGGATTTGCCTAATGGCAGAATAAAGTCACCAACTTTCTACTTTGGGCTATAGCTCAGTCTCTTGTGAGTTAGGTTAGTAAGAGTCTTGGCCCCCAGGAGTGACCCCCTGGATACGCCTAACCACTACCCAGTTCTCAGGCTGGCTTACACAATCTGCTAAGCGATGATGCCATCAACAGCCACACCCTGGAGAAGCCACCTGGCCTTTGGGCAGACGTCTATCTTCTCAGTGACACCATTTGCTCTTGGTCTGCTCTCTGCTCCTGGACTGCTCCTCTTGGCCCCTTCCTGCTGATTCGCCCTCAACATGGATGGCGTCACAAGACTGCCCTGCTCAAGAAAGCTGCATAAGCTGAAAGCCCAACCCCTCGGTATGGTTACTGTGGGCTTCCGTAGATTGGCCTCATCTACGTTTTCATTAGAAGTGAAAATGCTCTTCCTTCTGTCATCTGGCTTAGGAGCTGCCTTAGTGCCGTTCTCCTCCCCCACAGCCTGCCTGGTTCTGAGCCTTTCTAAACCAGCCAGGCCCTCACCCAACTGCTGCTCTAAAACAGTTAAGCCACGGCCTGCCGCCTTGTTGTGCCTGAGTCTGCTCATCTTTTCCCCACGTGCTTCTTTGGGGTGGGTCTCACTACTGCACAGGGATCTCCCTGGGCCCCTCGCAACAGGACTGATTAAGAGGAAGCCAACCAGCCCACAGGCTCCCCCTTCCCCACTTGATCCTTCACAGGCATCCCCCCAAACAAGACATTGTCCCAAAGCTCCTGAAGAGGAGGGAGTTTGTAAAAGCCCAAGAGGACTAGGCCAAGGACAAAGCTCTGAAAGAAGAGACCAGACTCTGGCAGGGATGTGTGTGAAATACTGGATTTTATTGATTGGCACAAGATTACAACCTACAGTTCCAATGCCCTTCCCTCCTCCCACATAGCTCAAATGGAAAGAAACTGAGTCACACAGGGAAAGGGGCCGCACACTAACAGGTTAAGCACTGTACAGAAAGGAGTGGGATGGGGACTTAGGGGGAGGACCAAAGCTCCATCTAGACTACAGGGGGGAATGTCTGCTCTCTGATGGCTGCTGCCACATCACAAGGGACGCTTTAGTATGGAAGGGCAGCTACACACAGCCAGCCAGCAGAGGAAAGCGGGCCTCCCATGGGTGGGCATGGGTCTCAGACCACACCAGAGGGCGGGATCCTACTTGCCTTTCTATTCACTCTCCTCCATACTGGACGGCCTCACCAGACCTGGAGGCACGCGCCCAATGCAAGGGAGAGGCAGGGAAGGCGGGCCAGACATCTCCCTCAAGAAAAGGGACCGGGAAAACACAGCCCTCACCTCTGGCCTTCTCTGGACCCAACCCTGCTCCCCCCAGGTCAGAGCACTGCGAGGCCTCCCTTACAAGGACTGGGATGCTGCTGGGGAAGAGGCCTGGCCCCAGCAGAAAGGAAAGCCCGATTTTCCATGCAGTGCCAAGCAAGGCTGTTTTGGAAACAAGGGAGGGGGGGTGGAGGGGAGAGGTCACCCCCCCCCCCCAAATGGGAAACAAGTCTATGCGCCCGTGGGGTGAGGCATTCTGAAGTCATGGGGCAGCCCTGGATGGAGGTAGGGCAGTAGTATTCTCATATCCCCGCATCCTGAAACCCAGTAGCAGGTTGGAAAAGGTCTAAGGAACATAACCAGCCCTCCCTCCTTCCCTGCAAGTGCCATTCCTTGGATTCCTCAGGGTCTGTTTTGAGCGCAGCAAGGGCTATTCTGGACACCCCTGCTCCAAGGCTGACTTAGCCTGCCATGCCCGATGGCCCATGTGCGACCCTCTCCACAAATATGACTCGTGCTGCCTAGGCACTGCCTCACACACTCGGCCTCTGTTGGCCAAGGGACTAGGTGATCTGATGGGAGGTCCTTTCTGGGCCCCTACTGCTCTGCAGCCTTTACTGGTTGGGACCAGCTGAGCCTCAGCTAAGGCGCAGAAACACTATGGGGAAGGCGCAAGGACGTTCAAACAAACTCAGATACCCTGTGATACGTGGGAGGAAGCAGGTCTAATTCTGAGACAGGACTGGTAACCTTCTGACGCTGATGGCAGATGGAGAGGAGGTGATCCGAGGGGGGATGCAAAGCCCTTTGAAAACCGTTAGGCCGTTTGGATACCATGCCCTGCAGCAGGCAAACCGCCGTCACCGTGGCTAAGCCGCTGGCGAGGACAGAAGACAAGCCCTGGAACAAAGGCTGGGCAGTCAGGAGCTAGGTGGCAGATGCTGTTGCTAGCGGGCGGCCACTTCCTGTCCGACACTGACTGAACTCGCTCTGCACAGCCTCCAAGGACTTCACTTGAGCACCTGGCAAAGTGGTAGCTCTTTCCTGTGATGTAGGCACCAGTGGATGTGTGGCTGTGCTCCGAGTTCCAGGGCCCAGTGGGAGCGTTACTGCCCCGCACAAGCTCTGCCGGCCAATCTCTCTCCCACAAAAGCCACGCCACCACCAGGCTCGCATCCCTGCACTGCAACCACCGCCACATCTCTCCACCACAACACAACTGAAGCTCATCAATGAGGTTTGGAGGGGGTGAGTGCCCTGGAAAAGTGCGGAGGAGAGATGTTCACAGCCGCATGGTAAGAGCTCTGATACCTGCCATCTCCCTTCCCTTCTCCCCTCCCTCGGGCTTCAGGAGCACAGGCCCTCGATGGCCTCCCCTTAACTCAGTGCTCAGCTCCTAAGACCTGCCTACACCAGATGTCTCTGGACCATTTACTACCGACACGGTTTCTCCCTAATAGACAGAGGCTAACACACCAGGGTTAAGACCCTGAAAAGGTTCCCCCTCCCCGCCCACAGCCCAATGGGGCAGCTAAGAGAGCAAAGAGGCTACAGAGCTCCGCCAATGCTTTAAGCTGACATTTTCAATTCTGCCTGAAAATGCTTAGGAAGACAGGCTCGTGGCCGGATAGCTTCCTGGAGCGGTGTACAGGCAATTTCACTAGTGAAAACATATTAGAGGATTTGGATAAATGCACCTTGCCTTCCTTCCCCTACGGAGCGCCAATGACCCAAGACTGCTCTAAATGCCCGGCTGGACCGGCTCAGGTGGCGGCAGCAAAGCAGTCTGCCACAGCAGGTGGTGTGGCAGAGGTCACTATTTGGGAAGCAGTGTGTCTGCTTGCAGTGCAGCGAGCTAGCCTGGCAGAGGTGGCGGTGCCCTGGGGAAAACGGTCACCGTGCTACTGTTTGTGCACAGGGCCTTTCTCGAGGGGTTTATGTGTGTGTGTGCCCATAAGAAGTCAGATCAGTTTTGGGGTCAGGAATTGAGAAAGCGAATAGAAGCAAGTTTTAAGTGATGAACTGCTGCAGGACAGAAGCCATGGCTCTCTCCACCTTCTAACCTTTTGGGTCAAAACACTGCCTTCTTCCGTCACGTCCCTCCCTGGTCTGCCGTGTCCCCAGCCAGGCTTCCTCCCAGATGGACTGTTTCCGTTTCTAAGACGGCGCAATGCTGCACCCAAAGCTCCCGGGTCAGGGCGACCTTTCTCAGAAAGCTGCTCAGCGTGGCCTGAATCAACAGCCCCCTTGATGAATGTCTGTGAGGAGCCCGGGAGGACACACGAGTTGATTATCTGGAGGGGAGAGGGGCCTTTTCTCAGATGTCCTCATTAGGTTTCTCACATCCCTTGTCTGTATCAGAGTTGCCAGGGCCAATGGTCCGAGGGTGAAGCTGCCCTTTCAGGGCCATGGAGGGAGGCTGCTGGCCCCACTGGAGAGGTGCCCAGAGTCGGCGGGCTCCCAGGGCCTGCAGTGACCTCAAGCAACCCAATACAGGACAAGAGGGGTTGATTTGTTTTTAAAAGTTCTTTTTAAGTGGTGCGGACCACACTCCTGAAGTGCAATTGTTACCCGACAGCCCCACTTGTCTCGCTGCTTTGGGTGACATGGAGGCTGAACCCTTGGCCTGCAAGGACAGTGACCATGGCAGCCAGAGCAAGCCTTCCCTCAGCTGTCCTGAAAGGTCAGGCCTCTGTCCACAGGGTGCACCCAGCGTGCTGAGCCGGGCTCTGGGTCTTGTCTGTCTTCTGAGGGCATGAGGGGGCAGAGCTAGGGCTCAAAAGCAACGTCCACCTCCTCCGCTGGGCAGTGTGACCTGCAGAGCCTGGGCTGCCCTGCAGGGCTTTGAAACATGGGGCCACAGGAAAAGCTACATGCCGTCCTTGTCCTTAGTCTCTTCCCCCAGAGCTGCCTAACTACCGCTCAGCCCTGCACGGCTCCTCTTTTTTGTCAAGATGTGGATTATTTTCTCAAGTGCAGATGGGGCCAGCAAGGAGCTATGTTATCAATTACCCACAGCTCACATTTCCCTCAAAACACAAAGGCCTCCAGTATCTCCCACAATTCTCAATCTCCTCTCAACTAGGGCAGCTAGAGGAACATTTGAGAAATGCCGAGATCACACTGGTGGCAAAAATCACGTGGTGCTTCTTACACCCTTCTCGTGAACCAGGAGGGAGGGTGGCCCCAGTGAGGCCGTTTTGAGGAAGAGGAGCAGGAAGCCGACCAAGGCCCTGTCCGGCTTCCCGGCAGCAGCCTGCCCCAGAGACCCAGCATGCCGCTAGCAGGGAGGTTTGAAGCACAGCTCCGTGGAGAAGAGGATGGAGAAGGTTCTCTTCTTTTAGAAACCACAAAGGGTGATTTTTTTTCTTCTACGCAAGTTTTCAGAGCTTATGCGAATTGACTCCTAACATCACAAAAGTCACTATTTATTTGTCACCAAGGAACTCAGCTATAGAGCAACCTATTTACAACTGACTGCAAAACACTCCCAGGGGGCTGAGAGCTGCCTCTGCTCCTCAGAGGCCAGGTCTCCCTGGTTCCCTGGAGACAGGGACCTCAGGGCAATGCAGAGGGCGGAAATCCTGCTGTGACACCACTCTCCAGGCCAGTGGTCTCGGAGGGGCCCAAACGCCCACCCCTTTGATCCCACCAGATGGCCTGGCTCAGACTCAGCAATGAGGGAACCCTCTACATGCAGGGCAGATGGGGCAGTGACCACGTGTAAAAACAAAACAGAAGTACAGCCAACTCATGAACTGTTCCTGTCCCATTTGCCCTGTGAAAGAAAACAAGGCTTGTTTCCTGGGTGGTAAGGAAATAGAATGCAAACGTGTGCTCCTGGTACCGCTCTCTCAGGCTTACACATGCACACCCCGGTCCAAGAGAACAGCGCAACCTCACCGCTCTGTTTCCAATGGCTACAATCCACACATGCGGGGGAAATAGAAAAACAGAACTTCCTCTTTTCTGAGTCGGATGCCCTCTGCTGGGGTCTTCAGAACTGAAGACCTCACACTGGCTGTACGGGAGAGCCATGCGACCTGCGATTTCATTGGGCCTGAGCAAGACGAGCAAGGGCGGAATCAACGGCACACCTCTGCCTAAGCGAGCGCCCGTGCCCTTCTGTGACAAGAAATGCTCTCGAGTAGTGCAGTTTTTGTGCTTCCTTTGGGGAGAGCCAGGCAGGTTCTGGTACTCACAGGTTTACCAATCCATCACCTAAGGGGTGTGCTGCCTGCCTGGGAAACAGCCACGATGCGAGGCCTCAGCGCAGCGGCTCCTCACAATCCTAGTGCAGCAGGAAACGCCCCGCTCCCAACAGGTCCAGGCCAGACAGCCTCCTGGTCAGTTACAAAGCCATCAGCACCGTCTCTCTGGTAACCGGCACGCATAGGGTCCACTCGGGTCACTGGAGATACTTTCTGGGCACCATCGCCTTCCTGACCCAAAGACACCATCGGCGGTCGGAAGCAGACCTTTGGGACGGTGTATTGTCACACCAGCCTAGTAAAGCTGTCTCCAGGTCATTCAAACACACACGCTCACAATCAACACTGCTGTTCAGGGGATGTGACTGGCTGCTTTCCTGTAAAGCACTTTCAACCCAGACCATAAAGGGACAGTTTAATAAGAACGCTTTTCTTTTAGAGGAGTTTACCTTCTTTTGCTCTTGATTCATTTGGACAGACCCTTAGGCTGCTCCAAGTCCGGCAACCAGGCGCAGTGTGCTCGTTCTGAAGGAGGTCTTGTGGACCTCCTGGTGCTGGTTCTAGCTGGGGGACCTGTGCCTGGAGGGGCGAGGCCGGGCAGCTAGGGAGAAGGCCAACACAACGTGCAGCAGCACTTTTTCATGCCCACCAATTCAGGATGCCCAAATCCAGAACACTAAGTGCCCGGCCAACCAGATACAATCTTTCCTTCCTTTCTTTCAATGAGCGTTTCTTTCAGAGAGAAGAGCAAAAGTGTTTGGAAGTTCAAGTATTACCAGAAATTTCAATGGAGGGGGCTGCGGCTTTAATTTCACACTATGGCTCTGTTCTGACAAAGGCGGTGACACCAAGAGCAGAGAGACACACTCCTGTCCAGAGCCAGGGCCCATCAGTGCCCGGTTCCCCCCGCCTCACCCTCTACCAGCTAAAGACTCCTCTCCTCTTACTTAACAACTAAAGGACACTAGTGACAAAAGAAGCCAGTAGGACACGGGTATCAAATCCACAGGGAGTCTCTGCAGTGCGCCAGTGCCAGTGCCTGATGGCGTCGTCGTTCCTGTCCGGAGGAGGCATCCTCTCTTAGCACTTCTCAGAAGATGGCCCTTTCCGACTGCAGTGGGAGGCAGACTTTAGTAGGTCTGAACAAAGCCACGGTGCAATGCCAAGTGCTGCAGGGTCACCAAGCCCCTGTGGACATCTGGACTTTTCCCCCGTGCACTTTCTAAAACTTAGCACAGTTACCCAACACAGGGACAGGGCTGCAAAACTGCACTTGCAAAACACAGTCAGATGCTTTAAAGAACACAGACAATAAATACCCCGTCAGCATGGCCTAAGGCATATATATGGACAAGATGCTGGGGGGTGGGGGGTGTGGAAGGAACAACTCCAAACCAGCAGGATAGAAATGGTGCTTGACGTCCTAGTTCTTTAGGCAGTCACCCCAAGAATTCTGTTTCCATCCCTACGGTCAACATGGAGGGCAGGCTTTAAGAGTTATCACTGTGTTTGTCTAGATCTGGGCTCAGGCTTGGTAATTAAAAAGCAAGTTGGTTTCTTCCGATTCCTTCTTAACGTGGAAACAGGTCAGAGAGAAGGCCACGAATGCCTGAGTGCTAGGAAAGCAGCCACACTCATCCCCCGGCCTCCACGTCCCTCTGGCCATGACCTGAGGACAGACAGGAGACGGGAAACCTGGCCCTGCCGCCAGCATTGAAGGACGCTGTAAACCCAACACGCAAAGTAACTGCGAGGCTGTTTTACAAATAGCCTGAATTAGAGGGGAAAAAAGAGGAAAAAATGAAACAGCTATATTCCTTCTTTCTAACTCATTTATTTACATATTATATGCTAAGTATATAATGTGTAGATAAATGTAACCTGTAGTGAAAACCACCATCCTACTGGACAGAAACAACACATTCTAGGACAGATTCTTAGAAAGGTTTATCTCACATTGGTATCTTTTAATAATAATAATAAAAAAATTAAAAATCAAAGAAAAACGTCTGGCCAGGTCTGGGATGAGACAAACAAGAACTGCTTCAGAATCCAAGGCAGAGAGGGAAGGCTGCTTGCCTCTCTCCAGAGAATGGTAGGGATGTTTAAAGGGAGGGACCGATCATGCACCAAAAGTACTTTACAAATTACCCTCACCCCCACCCCCACATAAAAAGAGAAGAAAAAAGCCCACCACTTAACACCAAACAGCAACATGATCAGCACCCCCTTCTTGGCTGCCCGGCATGCCTTAGTGGGGAGAGGAGGCCTGTGAGGAGAGGTGGGAAGAGCAAGGGCGGGAGGGCAGCACTGCGTCTCAGTCCGTGTCCCGTTTCCACTCTCTGGCCGGAAGTCTTCAGTCATCTGATGCCGGGCATGGAGCTCTGAGCAGACACCGAGTACGCGGTGGCGACCACAGGGGTGCCGTTGTTGGCCGAGTAGCCTTGCCTCAAGGTTTCAAAATAGGACGCCTGCACCGGTTTGTGGTACTGCAGCACTTTAATGGCATCTTCGATTTTAAACCATTCCCTCTTCCTTCCTGTGGTGGGAGGCCCAGAGAGAAAGAGATGAAGTACAAGAGAAAATGTAGAAGATTACATTTTGAAATAGTTTCCTTCTTACAAAAGTAAGGTGAGCACACCGTAGAATGTACAGACACGCCGAATGTAGAATAAGACAGTGTGACATCTGAAAACTGCAGTTAAATAGTGATTGTGCTGAACCTGCCCTCCAGCGATAACCACACCAGTGGGCCCTCAATCTGGGGTTTCCACAGCTCACCCAGGAAGGGCCCGAGCCTGGCCAACGTCTCCATCTCCTGCAAAATCAGTGTCCAGAACTACTAGGACAGCTGACTTTCAATTCATAATTTATCTTTAACATGTTTTGTGAGAATATATTTACACATTAGAAAGCAAATTAAAAAAAATCAGAAGGAAAAACAATCTTAACACATCACTATGAAGGTTTTAGTCTATTTTCTTACTTTCCCCTAAATATTTATTTTAAAACTCCTTCATTAATTTTTTTCTTCTACTTAAAGGGGGAAAAAAGCCAGTGCTTAAAAAAAAAAAAGCCGAGACAATGGGGGAAAAGGAGAAAGAGTATAAATGAGTATGAATAAGAAACGACCACTCAAAACCTTAGTGCGTTCAGCGTCTCCTTCACGTAGACTGGAAAAGTACTCTGTGCGACTCTAACTAGAGCACTTTGTGGCGCTCCGAAACTTCTGACACAACGCAGGGGTAGGAAGGGGCTCTCAAGCTGGGCTCCCATCACACGGACCACCGATCCAGCACAGCTTGTTCTATGCCCCGATTCCCTCATCATCAAACAGGGGTCATTAGTAGTACACCTCTCGCAGGTCTTCGGGAGGAAAATGGACTGTATCTATGTAGAGTATCTGAATAGAACCTGCCACTTATCCTTTACTGCGTTAAGGACCAATGTGTCAGGTCCAGAGGCTTGTTCCCTGCACTTTCAATTTCGTCAGGATCAGCATCTGATGCAGAAGCAGGAGAAAGTCTTGTTTGGATATTGACAGAGCACTGGTACCTTGAAGTCGACTGTCACAAGAATGGGACTCCCACCCGCAGAGAGGGCTCTGAAGATGGGCACTGTGCATCCTCGCACCAGCTCTTCCTCTACAGCCCTATCTGTTTCAGTGGGCCCTTGGTGAATTCATGTTCCTAGGCATACCGTACTACTAGGACCCAAACCCACCAAGAGTGGAAGGGTGGTGACTGCCCAGATCAACACTCAGGGGCAGAGCACTGGTTCACGATACAGGCAGGGAGGGGCTTAGGGCACGGAAACTAAGCTTGTCAACTGTTATCAGAAATTTAATTAATATTACACTTTTCTAGAATCTACTTTCCTTCAGATGTAAAAGATTGAACCAACTCAGTATTTGGTTCGAGATAGACACGGAATCGTGATCGAAGACATCACCAGACATGGCTCATGATGGATAGGAAGGAGAGCACGAACAGACCTGCAGGCTGCTTCCCTCGCTCTAGTTCTGCTAACCCACTCGGGGGACAGGCTCGTCCCCCTTTGCCCCAACATGATGACCAACCTCAGAGCAAGCCCATGGTCCTGCTCGCACCGCAAGTCTCCAAGCCTCGCGGTGGGCCTGGCTTTGGAGAGACCTGTGATCAGGACTCACTGTCTGGAAGGATACAAGTAGAACACCTTTTGGGGAGGCTATATATGGCTTTTTCCAACTCAATGCCACTGAGCCAATTCTGACTCACTGTGACCCACAGAGCAGGGTAGGACGGCCTGGGGGCTTTGGAGTCTCTAACTCTTCTGGGAGTGGCGAGCCTCGCCTGCTTCTGAAGAGAGGCTGGGAGTTTCCACAAACTGCTGACCTTCTAACTGGTTAGCCGCCCAACTTGTACCCACCACACCACCAGGACTCCTAAACACCTTGCTTTTAGAAACATTAAAAACAAACAAACATTGTTTTCATTTGTTGGGTCTTTCATAGTATTCCCCTAACCCCCCACCCAAAATATTAATTTCCTTAAGTTCAAAAATGCCTGGGTTCGTTAAAATTCAACACACCCTCTCTAGATTCAGCTTCTGGGTAAGGCTTGTGGCAGCAGCCATGGCTGTCGGGTGACAACTTACCAATGCTGACAGAGTCTTCCCAGTCTTCCAGCACTTCTGTGACAATAAGCACATAGACATAGGTGCGGTGCTTCCTCTCCTGGTTCTACAAGCAGAGAGAGCAAGAGCTGGTCCCTAGGCTGAGATGACAGACACACCCTCCCGCACTCATGTTCAGAAGACCCTCACACAGGGGGCTCCTACACTCATGGAATGTGCTAGATGGCCTATTTAAAATATGCCACACTTTGACCCGAGTATGCTCTTTGGTGACATTATACATAGACACATGCATACATATATCCACAGACACATGTGTGTTTCCTTACTACTCCTCTAGGTGCATATTTCCAAGAATGCTGAATGTTCTTGATTGACCTCTCAAAAAAAAAAAAATGCACCGTGTGAATTCGAGTAGCAAGAACCAGAAATCTGGAGAAGACATTGTGTCCAACAGTGGCACCACTGTCAGTGGTGTCGGTGACCTTTGAGACCTCACCCCACTCCCCTTTTCTTCAAGCCAGGCCTGCGTTTGTACTTCCTCCACGTCCCTCCAAGTATGCAGCACAGGCGAGATCCTCCGTTACAGCCACTTAACCTTCAAGTCTTCTCTGTCTACTCTACACTTACCTACCCCCCGACAGCTTGGGAGAAGAGGGAGCGAGACTACACGGGAGAAATGCTACTCACAAGCAGCTTTTAGGATTAAAATAAGGAAAGCCAACCATTGGTTTGAAAACTCAAAGAACCCAAAAAGGCAGCTTTCCTCGATGAAACCATATATGGTTACTAATGTGATACTACTCTCAGCAAAAATACTCAACAAACCCCTAAGAAGCCCCTGGCAGGGGGTCAACTCCAACTCAGAGGGACGGCGAGGCGGCCTGAGCGCCTCGGCGACGCAAAAGGGAAGTTCTACTTTGTCCTCTGGGGCCGCTGGCAGAAGATGTG
The DNA here is from genome assembly GCF_050624435.1 of Tenrec ecaudatus. NCBI lineage: Eukaryota > Metazoa > Chordata > Mammalia > Afrosoricida > Tenrecidae > Tenrec > Tenrec ecaudatus. Next base: position 165,207,419 of record NC_134536.1, read on the forward strand.
AGCAGTTACCTCAAAAATTCCGACCAATCTTCCCAGTGTCCCTTTTACTCCGGCCTGAAAAGTAAAAAGAAAAGGAACACATTGGCATTGCAACACTGCTGGTTCCATTCTGAAGTGTCCTGAGCAATTCTAACGAGGCTGCAGCGTGGGAGGACTCCAGGCCGGTGGCGAGCCCATGAAGATCATGTCTCATCTCCTTAGTGCTGCGGTTCTCAACCTTCCTCATGCCGAGACCCTTTCATCTAGTTCCTCGTGAGGTGGTGACCCCTCGACCATAACACTATTTTCGCTGCTACTTCATCACTGTCATGAATTGGGGGACCTCTGTGAAAGGGTCATTTGATCCCCAAAGGGGTCGCAACCCACAGGCTGAGAACCGCTGCCTTAGTGCAAAGCTGGCCAGAGAGAACGAGATGACCAAGGACAAGAAGTTATACCAAAAAAAGAGAGGTTATAACAAAGACACGACGTTTTCAGGTATTGTTTCATTTACTTATCTTTCAGTCAAAACACACACACACACCACACCCCCAGAGCAAGTAAAAAAACGCATTGCTGCCAAAACATGGAAATGTTTAATAAAAATGTCAAGCGACTGTTTCTCAATATCGCCTTCATCCATCCATGTCCATACACTTGTGAAGGCAGTGTTTCCGTCTTTCTAAGCCTCCTCCCAAGAATTCTGTGTTTTGACTTACACCATGTCAAGCAGCAGCGAGGATCTTCAGGGGCAGGCTCAGGCTGTGGGCGCGTGTAAGGCCCTTGCTGCCCTCGAACAACTAGCAGGGCACCGTCCTGGTGGGGGACATTTTTTGGTGTGACTTTCCTAGTTTTTCCTCATCAATGTAATTTTCAATCTTCTTAAAATTTTCACCTAATAAGCTGCAGTGATTGTCCTGTATCCTTGGAGAACATCGATCAAGAAGACTACCCTTTTGGAAGCCCCAGGTAGTTACTGTAATCTTTTGAGCTGCCTTGAATGCCAAGTCAATCTCCTTGGAAAGCACTGTTTTGGTTGGATCTTTTTTGGGGGGAGGAAGGTACCCTAAAGAGGGAGGAGTTCAGCTGCTCCTTTGGGAAAGGTGGGGGCTTCTACTCTGATAGAGAGTTAGTCTCAGGAGCTCACAGGGGCAGTTTGACCTTGTCCTATAGGGACACCATCATCAACCTGACGGTGAGTTTGCTTGCTAATTTGACCCTAAGGAGACTAAGGCCAGCTACCAGCAGCCATCTACGGGTCACATAAACGTGGGGAATAAACGCATGCATGACTTGGCAAGGAGCCCTGGCAGGACTATCAGGTAAGTTATTGGGCTGCTAACTGCAAGGTTGCAAGTTCAAACCACCAGTGACTCTGTGGAGAAGGATGAGGCAGTCTGCTCCTGTAAAGAGGACAGTCTCTGCTTTCAAGTTTTGGGTTAGAATCTTACGAGGGGACCTGCAGGGTCAGAGCAGCGACTTTGACAGCAGAGGTTGAAATCCTGTATCAAGTGCCTAGGAGTCATAGGGACTCGGTCGCAGTGGTTTGGGTCGTGGGATGAACTGGAACCCAGTAGCAAGACTTTCTGACTGGCCCGCCCATTAAAGCCCAACTCTTGCACGCGGCACGGTGGGTGCCGAGGCATAGCAATGAACAGGCTTGGGGGTTCAGCACCCCTGGGGCAGGACCCATGTCAGACTTGCATTGGGCTGTGTGCACCAGGTCTGGAACAGAGCTCAGTGTCCTGCAGTTCAGTCCGGCAGAAGTTCACAAACACACCACGGTCATTTCATAAATGATATATGTGATTTGACAGAGATGAGGAGAGTGGCAACTTCATGCATGGCCTTGACCTTTACTTCGTGGTAGAATATGAATGCACCAAAACACGGTTCATTCCAACATTTTCGATCCAGTGACGTCAACTACAGCATTAATGTGTAACCACCACCACAATCTATTTCCAAATGCTTTTCATTACTTGTAAGAGAAACTCACTCTTTTTGTCCACCACCTCCCATTCCTCCACTAATCAACTTTGTCAAATTAGAATTCTTTCATAGGAGTGGGGCTGTACAGTACTTGTTCTTCTGTGACTGACTTGTTTCATCCAGGATATAGTTTTCAAGGTGCGTTCATACTGTCGCGTGTATCACCACTTCATGTTTCCATGACTATTCATTGTGTGTAGGGACCGCAGAGGTCTTTTCTCCATCCATCTGTGGACAGACATTTCGGTTCCCACCATTTGACTGTGAACAGAGCTGTAACAAACACCAACATACAACTGTTTGCGTCTCTGCTTTCAAGTTTCGGGTTAGAATCTTACAAGGGGAACTGCGCGGACATCAGAGGTCGGTCGTTACTGCGCCCCTTCCGAACCTGACGCCACATGGCTCTTCATACAGTCTATCTTCTTGTGGGACCAGCTTTCGACATTCAGACAGTTAAAGCATACAAGCCTGACACCTACTTTCCTGCTCTAAACCCTCCCTTTGCACTATTTGAATGACCGTGTCTTGGTGTGCCGACAGGCTCCATATGACGACAATGAAGGTCTGCAATTCCAAACTCTTCTCAATGCCATCCACCTAGGTTGTGACCTACCATCGCTGGATGTCTTTGCATAGTCACTAAGACACAGGTAAAATGTTCGTACTGTTTTCAGCTAAGGTATCTCCTACACTAACAATGATATGCCCTGTTCCTGTCCTCTTTAGCATATGGCTTGAATTTCTGCAGTTCCCTGTGTGTGCACAACTGTCACCATTTTAGAATGCTCTTCAGTAAAATTGTACATGGCTGTGGCATTGTTTGATAATTTCTAAACTTTGCTGGATCGCCTTTTTGTGGAATGGGCACGAATAAGGATTTCATAAAGTCGATTGGTCAGATAGCTATCTTCCCAGGTGTCCAGGCTTAGATAAATGAGTAATTCTAGCACTGCATCCATTTGTGAAACATCTCCAAAGGTATTACGTCACTTCCTGGAGCCTTGTGTTTTGTCGATGCCATAGCATTGTAGCTTAGACTTTCCCCTACAATATCTTAATTTCTTGCTGCTGTGCTACCTCCTGAAACGATTGTCAATCAATTCTTTTTGGTACAGTGATTCTTCTGTGAATTTCTACCATCTTCATTTGATGCTTTCTTGGTCGTTTAATATTGACCTATAGAATCCTTCAGTAAAGCAACTTGAAACTTAATTTTATTTTGTTTTAAAAACAATTTATTGGCCTACAATCCACAAGTTGTACAAGGTAATAATTTAATCACATTAAGCAGTAGCTTAATTTTTTTCCTTTTCAGTTTGCTCACCTTGAGAAATGCCGAGTGCCTCCTTCCCTTCTGGTTTTCTACACTTGATCGTAGCCAAAAGGCCAAGAGGCGATGGACAGTTCATGATAAAGAGCAGCCTTCTCAAGCCACCCTTTGAAACCTTCTATTCTGTTCTTTACTGTCAGGAGCATTTTTTAGGATTTCTTCTGACATGCATTTTAGTCTTTTAAGTGTTCAATGCATCAGAGCTATTCCTGAGATAGCCTCTAAATTCAGACAGAATATACTCAAAGGTTATCTTTCGGCTCTCAAGGACTTGCTTTCATTTTCTTCAGCTTCAAGTTGAAATGTGCTTATAAGTAACTATTGATCTGTTCCATAGTTTTCCCCAGCCTGGTTGATTGTATATATACACACAGACTGATAATATTGAACTTCTTTCTCTTTTCACAGATGTAGCTGATTTAATTTCTGTATATTCCATTCAGAAAGTCAAGGTGTGTAGCTGCTGTTTATACTTTTGGGGAAAAAAAAGGACTTTCAAAGAATAAGTCACGAGTCATGCTCCCTCCACGTCATTTCTATCAGTAAGGTCATATTTTTCCTAACTATGGATCTTTCGGTTCTAACATTAGCACTGCATCACTAGTAATTTAGCACTGCATTTTTACGGCGTGTGATAAATTTCAGATGGCAGAAATTGATAAAAACCTCCTGCTTCACCATCACTGGCATCAATGGTTGGTCTATTAGCTGCGCTTCCTTGTAGGTGCATGGACTGGATCCTATCACTGCTGCACTTCTGGATGGGTCTCGAAGTGTTCTTGCTGACAGTGAACGTGACACTGCTCCTTCAGCTTGTCATTTCCAGTCTACTAGATCAAAAATCTTCACAAGAGGCCAATAAGCAACACCAAGATGAATCGATTAAAGGACTAATATTGGTCAAGGATTTCATTTTACTCAGATCCACAATCAAAAACCATGGAAGCAGCCAAGAAATCAATGAACAATGTACTACACTGAGCAAGTCTGCTGCAAAAGTTATCTCTAAAGTGTCTAAAAGCCAAGATGTCACTTTCACGACTAAGGAGTGCCTGACCAGAGGTACGGTATTTTCAAAGACCTCACTTATTTGTGAAAGCTGGGCAATGCATACAAAAGACTAACGAACAATCCATGCGTTTCAATGATGCTGTTGGGGAATATTTGAAGTTCCATGGACTGTCAGCAGAAAGAGCACAGCGGTGTTGGGAGAAGTACAGCCAGCTTACTCCTTAGAAGCAAAGACAGACACTGCATAGCACATACTTTGGACATGCATCCTACATGGTAAAGCAGAAGGTCAGTGAAAAAGAGGAAGGCCTTCAATGAAAATGGCACACAACAGCTTTCAATCTGTTGTACACAGGGTCACCATGAGTCTGAACTGACCCAGAGCACCTAAAAACAACAATAGTCATTCGATGTCTAACCTTCTGAGGCACTGACAAAACTGTGTTCCATAGCATTTGCACTTCTACTTGCAACGGATAATGGTTCTAAGATGTGAACACTTGTTTCCTGATTACAGTCACCCTAGATTGGTAAAAATGGTGCCTCGTTCATTTTCTTTTTTAATTGAGGTAAACATGTAAGTAACAAAACATTTGCCATTTCAATATTGTACTGCATGTACAATTCAGTGACACTAATTATGTTCATTTGCATTTATGGGGGTTGAGGTGCATTTCCCTAACCTTGAGGCACTGGTGATTTAATGGTAGAATTCTCATCTCCTGTAGGAGACCTCTATTCAATTCTGAGCCAAGGGGCATCACACAGACCCACCACCTATCATCAGTATTGGGTTGCTAAGATGCTGAACACACCTCCTCAGTGTCCAGTTTGAGGCAGTTCAGAAAAAAGGTGGGGCAATCGACCTCTGGAAAAACAGGCAATGAAAACCCATTCGGCCCACCAAGCCTTGAGGACAATATCCCTGCTCAGAGCAGGCAATCACAGAGAGGACCGACCATATGGCATGCCCCACTACGAGACGCGACATCCCTCATTGATCCATAGTCCTACAGAGGACAACACTGGACGCACAGTGTGGGAACTGCGCCTGATCTGACCCCACCACACTGAGGCAAAACACTAAGGGCGGGCAAGAGAACAATAGGGAGAGCAGAGAGGAAGTCCCGAAGGAGTAGCAAAAATAGCCTTTGGGGCCAGACTCCACCGGAAAGCACTCCTAAAGGTCAACAAACAGACCTTGAACCATATACAGACTTTTCTTATTTTGGTCATTGGTTTTGTGTGTTGTTGTTTGTTCTTTTATTGCTTTGTTTTGCTGTCTTGTTTTTGTGCATATTATTATCTTTGCAGGTCTATCTGGATAAGATATGCTGGATAAACAATCTGGAGAAACCAACAGGACTGAGGGTTCCAGGGGGACATGGGAGAGGGGAAGGTGAGGGAAAGGAAGTGGGTGTTAACAAACCCAGGGACAAGGGAACAAGTGATCTAAAATCGGTGGCGAAGAGGGTGTAAGAGGCCTGGTAGGGCTTGATCAAGGGATCAACCAAGAGGAATTACTGAAACCCAAAGAAGGGTGAGCATGATAGTGGGACAAGAAGAAAGTAAAAGGAAATAGAGGAAAGAACTAGGAGGCAAAGGGCATTTATAGAGGTCTAAATACAGGCATGTACATAAAAATATATTTATATATGATGATGGGGAAATAGATTTATGTGCATATATTTATAGGTCTAGTATTACGGTAGCAGAGGGACATTGGGCCTCCACTCAAGTACTCCCTCAATGCAAGAACACTTTGTTCTATTAAACTGCCATTCCATGATGCTCACCTTCCCAACACGATCACTGAAGACGTTTTGAAAAAGCGGGTGCATAAGCAAATGTGAAGAAAGCTGATGGTGCCTGGCTATCAAAAGATACAGCATCTGGGGTCTTAAAGGTAAACAAGCAGTCATTTAGCTCAGAAGCAACAAAGCCCACATGGAAGCACACCAGCCTGTGTGATCATGTGGTGTCAAAGGGAACAGGTATCAGGCATCAAAGAACAAAAATCACATCACTGTGAATGAGGGGGAGTGCAGAGGCGACCCAAAGCCCATCTGTAGGCAACTGGACATCCACTTACAGAAGGGTCTCAGGGAGGAGATGAGCAGTCAGGGTGCAAGGTAGCAACAATGAAACACACTACTTTCCTCTAGTTCTTTAATGCTTCTTCTCCCCCACTATCATGATCACAATTCTACCTTACAAATCTGGCTAGACCAGAGCATGTACATTGGTAGTTAGGATCTGGAAACACAGGAATTCAGGACAGATGAACCCCTCAGGACCAGTGGTGAGAGTGGCGATACAAGGAGGGCGGAGGGAAGGTCAGGTAGAAAGGGGGAACCCAATACAAAGATCTACATGTAACCCCCTCCCTGGGGGACGGACAACTGAAAAGTGGGTGAAGGGAGACGGACAGTGTAAGATATGACAAAATAATAATTTATAAATTATCAAGGGTTCATGGGGGGACAGGGAGGGAGGGGAAAAATGAGGAGCTGATACCAAGGGTTCAAGTAGAAAGCAATTGTTTTGAGAATGATGATAGTAGCATATGTACAAATGTGCCTGACACAATGGATGGATGTATGGATTGTGATGAGTTGTATGAGCCCCAATAAAATTATTTAAAAAGAAAAACAGGGCTGGAAACACAGGGAATCCAGGATAGATAAACCCCTCAGGAACAATATTGCGAGTAGCCACACCAGGAGGGGAAGGGGTAGGTGGGGGAGAAAGGGAGAACCATTCACAACGATCTACATAAAACTCCCTCCCTGGGGGACGGACAAGAGAAAAGCGGGCAAAGGGAGACATTGGTCAGTGTAAGACTTGAAAAATAATAATAACATCAATTATCAGGGGTTTGTGGGGGAGGGAGGTAAAAAAAATGAGGAGCTGATACCAAGGGCTCAAGTAGAGAGAAAATGTTTTGGAGATGATGATGGCAACAGATGTACAAATGTGCTTGACACAGTGGATGCATTTCTTGTTTGTGATGAGAGTTTTATGTGTCCCCAATAAAATGATTTAAAATAAAAGAAAACCCAACTCATTCATAAGCTGTGATCATGGGGATGGCTGGAAGTCAGGAAGAGTTCTGTTCCATGAGTGGGGTCGGCCAGAAGTCTGCAGTAACTGAATGGCAGTCACTAACAAAAACCACTGATTAGATCTATCGTCATTTCACGGACTTGCTGGCCAGCTGTATGTCATTACTGGCAAATGGTGTCATCTGCCTATTTTTGGATCAGGTTGTGTGTCTTTTTGCTTTAAGATTTGCAGAGCATCTTATAAGTTGTCTCTTCAATTGGCAGATAAAATTCTTCTGATGCACAAAACCTTTTCATTTTGGTCAAGTACAGTTTACCTAGTGTCGTCTCTTGGGCTTCTGGCATTCCATTTAGGTTTCCGTTATAAAAACCCCGGATCCTGAGGCATCCCGCGTTTTCTTTCGTGAGATTAACAGCTGTAGCAGTTAGGCCCTTCTTAGTCTACACTGGTATCTACCTGCCCTTTGACATCTTTTCAGTTGTGTCTCGTGTATCAGAGTGGAGTTTTTCAGTCTATTCCTGTTTGCTTATGTTCTTTTCAACTGTATCTAGGGTAGGGCTATCCCATCTCTAGCTTGCTTTTCATTTAATTATACTGTTTCATTTCAACCTACTTCCCCCTTCATTCCCTGTTTCTACATGCCCACTTTCTTTTCCATACCTTTTTGTTCTTTTAAAATTGAAGCTATGGTTTCATTTTATTTTAAGCCTCCTGAGCTTGTTTGTTTCCGTTTTTGTGTCAGTTTTGTGGAAGTTCATTTCATCTGAAGCGTATTCACGGTCTTCTGATTGATGAAGGGCTTCCTTCTCATTACGGCCGTTTCCCCCAGGCTTTCTAAAGGCTGAGTTTTAAGATGATACATGCTTGGGCTCCTGCTCAGATGCCATAAATCAGCTGAGCCACAGACTCTAAGGGTGACTCGGCGTCATCGTGCACTGCACCCGTGTCCTCTCCCTGCCTGGACCCACAGCTTGCTGGAAACTAGGAGTTCTCCACCATCTCAAGAGGAACTCTTGGACCCCCTCAGTCCACGGAGTTAAACTCTGATCTTCAATGGTCTTTCTGGTCTTGAGGTCCTGCAGTTTTGCTCTTTCACAACCAGGGAAGTACTCACTTTATTTGTGAGTCTGGCTATGTCTCTGTTTTGTCTGTCTTTGCTGAGTATTTGGACAGACGAAATGAGAAGATGAACTCATGGTGCCATCCCGGCTTCCTGTTAACCTGTGTTGCTACTTGTGCAGTAAGTTAAACATTAAAGCAACAATACTTTCTAAACAGAGCTGGTGTTACATTTTTATACAATGAGCACACACGTGAAGTTAGCACTTTAAAAGCTCTTGAGCGATACCAAACATAAAAGGCTCAACTACCAGGTAAGCCATATTTTGAAATGACTTGTGGGTATTAATCAGCAAGGAATGAATTCCCTTTCTCTGGTCAGGGTGTTTGTGTCCACCACTGTTTTACATCCGTTCTTTTCCTATGTGGCTTTCAGTCTGCTTAAAAGGAAAGGTCTTCCTTTTCTCATTCAATTTGCCTCCTTGCATTTTCACAAATAAATTGCTAAGACCAGCTGCACTACGCTTTCCGACTCAGTCAGGGAGGCTGTTTGACCACACGGGGCGAGCCGACGGCAGCTGGTCAGAGCATCTCCTGAGCCACCACCCGTGCTCTCGCCCACCGCTACTATCCAACTCATTTTCTTTCTGTAAGTCACAGTTGGGGAAATAGAAAAGGCACCTTTCTTTGTGAAATGGATTAATTCTTTAAGAGTCTATTAATCTTTAATTTGTAAGAGCAAATCATAGTTCTATTTGTCCTTTGGTCTTTCTTTCGGGTTCTAGACGAGTATTTGGAGGACCTGTTCGGCAGAAATTTATTTAAAGTGAGCCTAAGAAATATTCCAACACCCACCCATTTTATTTTATTATTATTATTTTATTAATCATTTTATTGGGAGCTCCTACAAATATTATGAACAATCCATAATTCAATTAGATCAAGCATAATTGTACAATTGCTGCCACCATCAGTTTCAAAACATTTTCTTTCTTCTTGAACTCTCTGATGTCAGCTCCCCTTTATCCCCTCCCTGCCCCCCAGGAGCCATCATCATGATTATTTTTGCTCTCTCTTACACCATCCAATGTTTCCACCTACAATTCTGGTATTCGTTCGGCTTGCATGGGTTTATACAGTCATCGTTGCTATCTGCTCCCCCTTAACATTCACCCATTTTAAAGCCAGGGAGTAGCAAGCAGTCTGCTTAGGAAACTCTCTTTTACAAAGAACCTTTTTCTTCCTGGGTTGGCCATTTCCACTACGTAAGGTCTTTACAAGTCATGGCACGGTGCTGATAAAGAGAGCATCTGTAAGCAAAGATCCTCTAAGACAGAGTTCCCTTTATGACCATTTTGCTTCGCCCCACCTTCCCCCTAGTCCTGAAAGCAACTTTCAATCCCTAGCTCTCTCCAGAGTGCTGTCCTGGCAATCTGAGAGTGGTTATTTTTATCTCTCACGTGATTGCTGCATGCAGGTCCTGGTAGGTGTCAGGGTCACGCCTGACAGATTGTTGGCTCAGACATTTGGGGCTAAGATTTGATTCTGGGTATAAGTAAGTTTGGGCCAGCTGCTATAGACCCATCTTCCCCCAAATCCCATAGAAGCAGTTTTAACTTCATTGGAATGTCAAAAGCTCCAAATCCCGAGGAGCGTTTATTTGAAGGCCGCTGTGGCTTGCAGCAGATCCCTTTCATTACTCGGTGAGGTGGCGTGCTCTCCTGGCAGAGCGTCACAGCATTAACTGTAACGCTTTCACAGCTAGTCAACAGTAACAATTTGAGCAACTGCCTACTTTTAGAGCCTCCAAGGGCTTCCCTCCAGTTTAGAGGATTATCATTTTTGTTGTGATTGGGTGAAAGTCTGAGTACATTACAGCTTCCCCATCAACAAGTAACACTCACTCTGTTCTGTGATCTTAGTTGTAACAGCACGCCTGGGCCCCCATCTCCATTTGTCCTTCCTTCCTGCCCCTCTGTCTCAAAAGGCTGGGTGTTGTGAGTACTGTATTGTATTGTTCCCCTTACAAGCCTTTTGTTTGGTTGGAAGTTGATTCCAGGAGGTGGGTTCAGTTCCAGGATGGACAGTGTCTAAGAGTTGAGGTTGTAGGGGTTTCACCAATCTCTATCAGACCAATTTAAGTCTGATTTTTTTTTTTTTATGATTTTGGATTTTTGTTCCCCATTTTTCTCCTACTCTGCCCAGGACCTTCTACGTTTATCCTGGTCAGATGGGTCAGCAATGAAAGTCAGGCACCATCTAGTTCTTCTGGTCTCAAGCGTCATGGAGGTTGCAGGTGGTGCTGTCCATTAGCCCGCTGGGGTAATTGTTTCCTAGTCTTTGGTTTTCTTACCATTCTGTCTTTGTTCTAGGTGTAGGGAGGCCAACAGTGGTGTTTTAAATGGCTGCTTGACAATCTTTCAAGATGCAGTCAGTACTCACCAAAGATGGATATAGATTGTCTTGGTGGACCATGTTCTTACCAATTGACCTAAATTGCCTCTCTACACCAGTGTTTTCCAAAGTGGGTAATACTGTCCCATGGGGGCACTGGAACAATCCAGGGGGCTGCAAAAGCAGGTATCAATATTTTATCCTAGATTGATGATATAGTGTGAAAGTTTTTAATTGCTGGAGGAAGGGGGGAGGTAGTGAACTAATTTTTTGTTTTTGAGTAAGAGGGCAATAGGCCTAATTGTGGGAACCTATGCTCTAGACTACAGCCTTAAGCCCTCAGGTCCAGTGACTCGGTCCCTTAAGGTGTTTGGTTATGGCTAGGACAGTTTCATGTAATAATGCTCTACTACAGATACATTTGCAGTAAGTAAAATACACATGGAGATGTATACTGTGCCAAAGCTATATGCACATTGCAACTGTCTACTTAACCAAAACCAAAATAAATGTGCTTTCTTCTTTGAAAGTGCTGTACTGGGACTGAACTATTTCTCTGAAAAGGGCTGGGCTGACTAGGGAGGTCTCGGCGAGTCTCTTTTTCCTGGTAGTCTCCCCTCATGCATGATTGCAGTCTCTGGGAGGCCCTAGATAGCTAGCATGGTTGGGGTCTCGGGATTTTGAGAGAAAGCCTGATTCCACCACACTTGGGAATACCATTCCCCTTGACTGTATTCAGGGGTGTGGTATGTGGCCCGGTGCTGACAATGGCTCATGAGAGGCCGTCTCTTGGGGGCTCCTGGGAATGATGTTCCACTGTGATAAAGAGTCACACAGCAAGAAACCTTACTCTTCTTTGTGCGTGTCAAGTGGGGACCTGAAACTTGGAGCTGCTACAGTCATCTTGTGAGCATGAGCAGAAGGCCAAGAAAGCCAACGGGAAACTGACCCAGGATCAGGTGCCGCTGAGCTAGTGAAGCAACTCAGAAACGACCAACCTTAGGCTTCGTGTGTGAGACTACGAACCAGCAGGGAGGAAGCCACCTTTAGTCGGGTATTCTGTTACTTGTAGCTGAAAGCTGCCCCGGCATCCTCCTAAGGTGGTGCGTTCCTCAACAAAAATTCTCAACATGCAAGGAAAACTGTCGGATTGAAAACTTCCTGCTAAAGAAACAAGACCAGCTCCAAAGGAGCTCAGACAGCAACTCTACTCCAGTGCAGGACCGAGGAAATACACACACACAAACTGGCCAACAGTTTCTGATGTACATACCTTCCTGACATCCGGCAAGCCTCACAACTACAAAAGGCAGGGGTCACGGTGAAGATGGGATGGAAACTGGTAGGAAACCACTCCACTGCTCTCAAGTTGATGTGGGCCCAAGGGGACAGCACATGACAGGGCAGAACTGACCCCGTGAATGTCCAAGGCTGAAGCTCCTCTGTCTTTCTCTCGAGGAGCTGCTGGTGGTTTCGAACTGCTGGCCTTGCAGCTGGCAGCCCAACTCGAAACCACTACACAACCAAGGCTGCTTGGAAAGCAGTGGAGAGACAGTGTAATCTCACAAGATTGTTTTTTCTATAAAGCATTTCAAATACTGGTGAAGGTAGGAAAACAAATACTGATGTCCCAACTATTTGACTTTATAAATGCCACGTTACACAGGGTTTTTATGGAAAAACTACTATTTGGTATAACGGAAGCCCAGGTGCACTCCCCACTACCTGCTAGAAGCAGCCACTCATCTGAAGTGGGGATTTATTACTCTCCTTTCTGCTTTTGAATATTTCTATTAATTAGCACATTTAACTAACTGGAACCAAGTTAATTTTATTTAACTTGGAAACCCAGCTTTTTATATGAGCCACTCAGCGCCCTTTCATGAAGAGTCAGAAGCAAAGTCCTGGCATTTACTTCCCCGGTGGCACAGCGCTCAGCACTTTGCATTTACAAACTCACGGGATTAGAAGGAAGCTGTTAGGTGGCACCTCCCCCAGCTAAGTTAGACCTCCCAGGGTCAGTGATGGCAGTTTCCAGAGGCTAGGGTCGCTTTTAATAGTGCTAAAGCCATCGTGAACTGTGCTGGAGCCAACAGAAAGCCAGCCGCGGCCCCACTTCCTGATGACTGAAAGTCCTTTCCTGGAATGTGGAGCTGGATGGGAAAGCACATACAACTGTTTGGAAGAGTTTTCTGGACTCAGTTCATGTAGCAGAAGACGACTGGCTTCTCTCCCAGCGATTCAGCCTCTGTTCAGGGTTCCAACACAAACCAGCTCATTTACAGGGCTATACTCTTTAAAGGGGAGATTTGAATCTCTAGGGCAACGAAATGACTCATCATGGGTGGCATTCAATTATGTACATGAATGCAGATAAGCTAAATCAAGTAAAATGATATCATCATCATCTTTGGTTTCAATACTTTTGTTTGAGTCAATGGTTCAAAAAGTCTTAAAAGTAGTTATTTGTCGGAAAAGTGAGCTAAGGGAGTACCTTGGGAAAGGTTGGTGGTGCAATGATTAAGTGCTCGGCCGAAGAAAGACCTGCAGCTATGCCCCCATGAAGATCACAGCCTAGGAAACCATGGGCAATTCTCCTCTGTCGCGTGAGGACATAAAACAGTGCCCCAAACGAAACTCTAGTGTCAAACATTTATCTATAAGTAAAATAATACGATGAAAGAAAGGTCTTCAACCTAAAACTGTTCCAACACTTCAGGGTTTAGTGCATCCTCACCTGTGATTCCGGCAGAATACCCCTTTTTTCTAGGCCCAGGACCTAAACCTCAGTGTATGTGATTCCAGAGCCTTTACCAGCCATGCTGCTGGAAGAATAAAGTAGGGCACTTCCTGGAGGCCAAGCTTATTTAAATAGAGCCTTATTTTTTGGATCAGCAAGTGTTAAAGGGCACATTACATAAATCTCTTGCCTGTTAGAGCACTAAAAACCTGAATAGTCTGTATGAAAACCAACTTTAAAAGGGGCAGGGGTGGGGGTGGAGGGCACACAAACACTAGAGAAAACCGTGTCTGTGAATCTTAAGTAATTCTGGTGTTTTTGCCTGACTGTGGTTGAGTCTACTCTTACAGGGCAGGAGAGAAGTATTCTATAGGTTTTCTGAAGCAGGGTGTAGAACAATAACCCAGCTTTAATTCTACAGGCAGAATTGGTCATTGCTGTTTGAATTGACAAAAGGAAATTTCAGTTTTGCTAACTATCACCAGAAAAGTGATTTTCTCTTTCTGAGACAGTTCATGTTGCATTACTCAATTCATTCAGGAGAGATGAACCATTTTTGAAAACAGCAACAATTTTCAATCTACTGCTATATGGCATCATCTATTTATATTGCATCTAAGAAGGTATTTTGTTGTTGTTGATAATATGCAGAGCAAAATAAACACCAAATTCAACCATTTCTTCATGTACAATTCAGTAACACTGGGCTGTTTTCAAGATCTGCAACCATGCTTATCCTCCTCTGCTGAGTTCTTCCTCCTGCATTCATGCAAACTGCCCCAAGGCTCCTAATCTTTCAAGATGGTACTGACATTTTGATGCTATGTACAAAGTTCTTCAAAATCAAAAACAAAAACTCAAAGCCATCGACTTAATTCTGACTCAGTGACCCCATAGGCCAGGGGAGAACTGCCCTTGTGGACTTCCGAGACTGTGACTCTTTACGCAAACTGAAAGCGCCATCTTTTACCAGTGGAATGGGTGAGTGGTTTTGAACTGGTGACCTTGCAACCGGTTAGCAGCCACACCACCACCAGGGCTCCTGAAAAAGTTCTTAGGAGAACATGATATTCAAGACAGATTTTCTAGTTCAGTTCGACAAATCACTGGTTTTATGAAGACTTCAAGAAACATTTTTAGTTTAAGGTTTAAAGATTGATCTCAGGAGAGCATCCTCCTTTAATGGCTCTAGAGAGTTTGGATTTCATGGGAGTTTAAAACTATTCTGCATTTTCCCCTTTTTGATCAGGATTCTCTGTATAATCCTTGATCAAAATGTTCAGTAAGGGTGGTCAGGTGCCATCCACTTGTCCTGGACTCACAGCAAAGGTGGCAACGATTCACTCTATTCCCGACTCTCCCTCTTTGCTGTACAAACAGGTTAGTTATGCATGAACACATGCTTACAAGGTTTTTGTGTTGTTTCGTGAATCATTTTATTGCGGGCTCCTACAACTCTTATCACAATCCATTTATCATCCATCCGTTGTGTCAAGCACATTTGTACATTTATTGTCATCATCATTTTCAGAACATTTTCTTTCTACTTGAGCCCTTGGGATCGCTTCTCATTTCTCCATGCCCCTCCCTCATGGACCCTTGATAATTTATAAATTATTATTATTTTTCCATGTCTTACACTGACCAATGTCTCCCTTCACCCACTTTTCTGTTGCCAATCTCCCTGGGAGGGGGTTATAGATAGATCATTGTGATCGGTTCCCCTTATCTCCCCTGCCTAATCCTCCTGGTATGGCTACTCTCAACATTGGTCCTGAGGGGGTTATCTGTCCTGGATTCCCTGTGTTCCCAGCTCTTCTATGTCTAGCCAGATTGCTTACAAGGTTTCTAAGACCATAGGCACTACGCACGGAATTGGGAAGTACAACAGAAGAACAACACATTATTGGGCCAATTAACTAGGATTTCCAACGGGGTTTTGGTTATACATTAGGAGCCTCAGCAGCTACTCCACCTTATCCCCAATGTTGAAATATATCATATCATTTATTCAAATCCAACTTTTTATAGGGACAGCACCCCCCCCACACACACACTTTTTGGGGAACTATTCTAATAGGTGTACAGTGGCCTTTCATTGTAGGTGGCATTAAAAGTCTTTTCCCCAAAAAGTAAAGTTACTAATTTAGATACTGTTAGCAATATATAAATATACAAAAAGGGGGAAAATAGCAGAAAGGTTTGAACAGTATAAATTATATTTTATCAAAAGTGCAGACTTAAATTATATAATCTCTTGATGTCCTTTTACAACAATGTGCTTCTATGACCTAGTAAAAATAAATTCCACTTAACAGTATAGTCCCTATATAGCAGGCACCCCGCCCCACCGCCAATGCTCTCAGTAAAGTGCTGCCCTCAAAGCTTTGTTCGTCATACAGTCATAACCAGTCTTATCTTCCTCGTTTAGCTGCCACACATCTGTGTTAGAGCATGTCATGTAGACACTCTGTCCAAGTTGGGTGAAAATGATATACTCTCCTTCTTTAGCTGCCTCACTCTCCATTGTAAAAACCCACTCTGAAAGCTTAGTTCTTTTGAATGCTTTTATGATCACCATAGGGTCTAATACAGAGTCCTACCAAGCCCCTCAACTGACAGAACTGGTTGTTCAGATGATTCCCAATTGCCCACTGATGGAGCGAAGCAAAAGAAACGTTTAGTGGTATTCAAGGAGGCAACTAACAATTGCTACCCTGTGTGAAGGGCAGGATTGCTTAATATGGACAAGGTCTACCTGAGCATTAACAGGGAGGAGATAGGAGAAATGTATTCATTTGGCACTGATATGTTTGAGCCTGCTCTTTTTATAGTATAAAATACATTACCTCTCTGTTTTCTGAAACTGCTAATGTCCCATCAATACCACGGCATTTCATAAACATTAAAAGGCACTTATATTAACCATTAAGAAAAACCAGTGGGATGGAGTATTCTTCCCGGCTCAATGTTTTAGACTATGCATTTCAAAACACATAAAACTTACTTTAAACAAGACAACAAAAAAAAAGAGGACCTGATGCAAAGGGCTTAAGTGGAGAGCAAATGCTTTGAGAATGATTGGGGCAGGGAATGTATGGATGTGCTTTATACAATTGATGTATGGATTGTGATAAAAGTTGTATGAGTCCCTAATAAAATGTAACAAAAAGAGGAGAAAAAAAAAGAAAATGATTAGGGCAAAGAATGTACAGATGTGCTTTATACAATTGATGTATGTATATGTATGGACTGTGATAAGAGTTGTATGAGCCCCTAATAAATCGTTTTAAATAAATAATTAAATAAACAAGACAACAAAAATTACTCTTAGAACACCCAGAATATAAATCCTCAGTCTCTGGAAGGGGGTGGGGGGTGTCTTTGGACCAATCAACCAAACTAAAATTTTAGTTCATAAGAATGTCTTTCAATCATAAAATATGAATGCAAAAGAAATCTTATTTTTTATAACCAGTAATTTCTTTTAACACCACAATACAAAGCCACAGAATTTAAAATTCTTAAAGAACCTGGGGTTCATAGAAAATACATTTGTGGGGGAGCTGATACCAAAGAGTGCAAGAAAGAGAATGTTCTGAAAATGATGGCGGCAGCAACTGTACAATCCTGCTTGATCTAATTCAACTATGGGTTGTTCTAATCTCTGTGGAGCTCCTAATAAAATGGAAAAAACATACATTCTGTGACCCTTGTTGATGGTTAAGATCTAAGTGTAGGGCAGGGAATGTATGGATGGTGGTAAGAGTTGTATGAGTCCCTAATAAAATGTAAAAGAAGAAAAAAAATGATTAGGGCAAAGACTGTACAGATGTGCTTTATACAATTGATGTAGGTATATGTATGAACTGTGAAAAGAATTGTATGAGCCCCAATAAATTGTTAAAAAAAAGATCTAAGTGTATTTTTATAAAAACATTGATAAGATGCTTTTAATTAAATAATATTTAACCTCATAATTTCCTCAGTAAATTCTATTTATATTTAACACCTATAATAATTTTTAAAAGATTTCCATGTCCCTGTAGACAAGGCATTGTTGAAAAAGAGTTGTGGGAACTATCTTAAAAATCTGTTGTATTTAGACTTCGGTTTTCTGTGATCCTTTCTAACTTTCCCAAGTTTTTCTAGCCAGTGAGTTAAACTGCTGGTCATCGCACTGAGGATCAGGAAGGAGCCTCTGTCTGATCTTTCACTGTCTTGAGCATGTATGTACTCTGTCCTCCCTCCTTTCCTCTTTACAAAGCACCGACTATGTGCTAGACAGTTTTCAGGTGCTGAGAAATGGCAGTCACTGTGAACAAAGGGACACAGAGTTAGAAGACTGGGCCAGGCTCTCCACGGCTGCAGCTGGAAGGGAGACAGGCTAGGAGGCAGTGGTGGCAGAGAGTAAGTGCAGAAAAACCTGCGTCCTCTTTCTAGTTTACATTTTTTTATGAACCTCTCATTTGATATTTAAGAATACTTCTGATATGCGCACGCAGTCGCAGAGGAAAGATGCCAGGCTAAAGCTCACACCGAAAAAAACGTGCTCCTGCTGGGGAGGTTCGTGACATTTATCGTTTTTCCTTTCCCGGTTTTGAGCATGTTCGCATTTAGTAAAAAGCATGCACTAACTTTAGTGTTGTCCACCTTTTCCTGCTACTAGAAACAATGGGCCACGCTAGTGGTCAAGCACTTCATCAGTGATCAAACTTGGCCACACTAGTAGTGTCACTAAGTACTTAAAAGGAACACTTAGGCCCTCAGAATAAGAGATTCTAGTGTTTCTTTTTTAAGATGAAATTTCCTAGGTCAGAGCACCTGTCCATACAGGTGGCAGTAGAGGGCAGTCACTAACACGCCATGTCACAGAGCGAAGCCACCCTGTAAGCTGACAGCCTGGGAGAGGCCTTGCTCTGGGGCACAGGCTTGCAGTGCACTGCGGCCCCGGGAGCACAGCGGAGTGCCACAGGCGCTGCAGCCAGGCCCTTCACAGGGGCAGCGTCGGTGCCACACTTTTCTTCCAGCCCTTTCCTGCCAGGGACAGGAGACTCAATGCCCAGGCACTCCCTAAGGGCGTGAAAGCTATCGTCGGAGAACTGCTGGATTTGTCCCGAACTCACAGCCACCTCTGCCGCACAGCAACTAGGGCAGCTGCTTCACTTTATACTGAGGGATCCAAAATGAACTTTTCTTACAGTATGTTCTTTAACTTCTACCCTGTTTTCGTGTCAACGTGTGTCCACCCTCCCATAGGGAGGCTTTTCTGAAGTTTTAGCACTGCGGCACATCACCCCCAAATTAACTAAGATCAGAACATGACTGTGTTAAAGGACATGACGATTCTTATCTATTACAGGGCCATGGCCAAAGGACCTGTAATGACTCTGGTAAAACCTGCTGCCATCAGGTGGATTCCAACCCTAACGACCGACCGCAAGGGCGTGGTAGAACTGCTGTGGGGGGTTTCCAGGGCTGTACACCCTTATCTGGCTGCAACCCTTACATGCCACAGAGCTCTCTTACTGAGTGGTGGGTCTGAACCATCAACTTTGTGGTTGGAGCTAAGTGCTCCACCACTGTGCCTCCGAGGCTCCTTCAAAGGGCCTGGCTTACATGAGCCTTCCCGAGCAGTTTGTCTTATACAGAGTGGTGCCTGCACATAATGGTCTCTGGCTTAAGATGCTGAATATGGTTGGCACACAGTAAATACTTTAATTTTCTACCTAGTTTCTTGTTTTGGAAGATTTCCAACACAGAATGCTTACTTTTCAACAAACACATGAGCCCTGGTGGCATAGTGGATTAAGGGTTGGGTTGCTAACAGCAAGGTTGGTGGTTTGAACCCACCAGCCACTCTGCGAAAGAAAGATGAAGCTGTTTGCTCCTGGAAAGATGTTGGCCTCTCTTGATTTATAGCAATTCATATACATCTGGATAAGTTTTAGCATCTTAATATTGCCATTAAACAACAAAATATTTCCAGTGTTTTGCTTTCACTTACTATTCAGGATATTCACCCACCCCACACCCCAAAAAAAGCTCTCTTCTTCCATGACTGATGTTTATCATTCTGAAGTTCAAAACAAAGAAAAAATTCAGAACCGCTCAGGGGACTCAAGAGTCACTTAATTGGGAACAGACATTTTGGCTGCGTTTTATGATTTACCTTTTAGGATATTATTGTTGCTATTTTCTGTTAATATATGATTTGTATTCACATTAAAAATAAAAAATAGAAAAAGCATGAATTTTTTTTTCACAAGAAAATCGGCTTTCAAGCTTCTCTGGAAACAGCAGAGGAGCTGATCACATGGAGCCTAACTGCCATTTGCTGATTACTGGGCCTGGAAGCAGGGTCCACCCTGCCAACTAGGGCACGCTCTCAGTTGTATGCCAGGGCCAGGTCCATAGCCCCATCCCCACAGCCTAATGAACTGGTACTTCCTCCATAATTCTCTAGATTGCTTTCCTTATCCTGCTGAAGTTATAAAAAAGGATTCTTGTTATTCACAATTAAAATTTGTACTATTAAGTGACAGGTATTTTGTGGTGAAAGTTCTTGGATTTGGGGGACAGAAACAAGACCCCTTGTACTTCCCCTCAGAAATGACATCCATTGCTCCTCACTTTCCATTCACAGCTGCTCAGACTGGGCCATAAAGTTAGGATGAAAATACAACACAGCCACACTAAACCTGCACTTCTTTTCCACTCCAAATAGAGTTAAGCATTTAAGAGCTTAAAAAAAGTGACAAAAGAATATCTTAAATTATTCCTACACACTCGCAGACTTTCAAAATGTCCCTTCTGTAACATGAGACAAGAAATACCATTTCCTGTTAGATGGTTCTGAGAGGCCACATGAGTTTTCTGTGACAGGATACCAGGAAGTCTCAAAAAGTTTGTAGAAAAATGAAAATAAAAGGCAATGGAAATCTACCAACTTTTAAAAATCCCCTGTGTAGATAGATAAGAAAGAACAACGGCATTTTACAGTGATAGGGAGGTGTATGGGTTAAGTTTTAGGGAAGATACAGATATTAAAATAAAGTTTACAGCTGTAAGAGACCCCAATAAAATGGTTTATTAATTAAAAAATAATTAAATTAAATAAAGTTTACTGTGGCATTCCCACATTCTTATCTGAAACTACAAATGGGATCGAGGAGGTTTTGAGGGTGTCTTTGACAGAGCAATGTAAAACAGATCAGGGGTAACTGTGAAGCAGCACTGAACTTCTGAGGTGCCATCAGAAGGGCAACCATGATCCCTGGCATTAGAATAAGGCATCTAGGGATTTCATAAAACTTTCATCAGGGGGAACAAGTCAAACATGTGTGACCAAAAAATGCCCGCTTTATGTGCAGTACAAACTAACCTATGGGCATTCCCAAGAAGGCCCGTTTATGTGGCAACGCACAGGAGAAGAGCTAGCAGAGTGGTCTAAGAGTGTGATGCCAGGACCTGTCAACACAAAACAGAGACGATGTTAAAGCTACTCCTATATCACAGACTAAGTCTCTGCATACCCACCAAGGTTGGCGAGTTTATATGCTGAAAATAGTCCAGTGGGTCGTGTTCAGATGTGAAATAGCAGGAAAACGAAAGTGGCCTTTAGCTACATAGTCTCAGTTCTCATCACGAATAACCCTTCTCTAAAGAAGGTCCTCATCCTTGTCATCCATGAAAAGGATGCAACTGAAGGGATGCACAAGATTTCCTCCGTCTGCTTGTTTCCTGAGGTTCTCTAGCTTTACAGATGAACACTTGGCTTGGCTGGGCTGAGAATGGGTTAAGATAAGGATGACGCCAATAGCAATTCCCCACCAGTAATGTGACAGATGAACAGAAAACAGTGGTTGGACTCCACTTTTCTTTCTTGTCAGCCAACAATTTTACCTTCCCACTAAATTAGCACGGGGCAGTCACATATAAATGTGCTCTTCTTTCTATTCCTCGGACAGTCTACCATATGGCTGGCACAAGTCTTTGCTACCCTGGGCTAGAGGTGCACTGTGACCAAGGCCCACTGGCAGGCCCTGGGGAAAGCCGGGCCTCCTGCCCCTCTGAGGGCCCTAGACTAGGATTTTGACTGTAAGTCGCTAAAAACAGAGGCCAATCTATAAAAAGGAGGGATCTTAGTTCTTTAAATATGAATGATAGTATTTTTAGTGCTACAGGTTTATCTGTTTCAGAAATCTGGCAAATATGTTGGAATTTTAAATCCAAGTTGCACAAAGCTTAGAACAGGTTGAGATTAAAGATACCTAGGTCTCACAAGAATATGATTAACTACTTAGTGATCTCATTTATGTTTATATACAAAAATTGTTTAATGACAAAATAAGGATATTAGAGGACCTGATGCAAGGGGCTTAAGTGGAGAGCAAATGCCTTGAGAATGATTGGGGCAGGGAATGTATGGATGTGCTTTATACAATTGATGTATGTATATGTATGGATGGTGATAAGAGTTGTATGAGTCCCTAATAAAATGTAAAAAAAGAAAAGAGGAGAAAAAAATGATTAGGGCAAAGACTGTACAGATGTGCTTTATACAATTGATGTATGTATATGTATGAACTGTGATAAGAATTGTATGAGCCCCTAATAAATTGTTAAAATAAAAAAAAAAACAACTATAAAATATTATTAAAACTTTACACTCAATGTAAAAAAAAATAATAAGGATACTAGATTGTAACTGGGCAAAGCCAATTAGATTCTATCCCTGGGGAGGGCTTAATGTGAGCAGAGTCAACAGACAACTGAGTGGAGCACCAGGGAGGACGAAAACAAAACCCAAAGTCATAAGCAGAAGCCAGGAGGCCCAGAGAGCAGAAAGACTGCGTCCCTCCCACACTGCAGGCACAAGTCTGCCTGTGAACTCTGACCTCTGTTCCCAGCTCTATGTAGATTGGTTGGGCAGTTGCCGTGACAATGTTAGGTTTCACTCACTGAAGTACCTGATCCTAACAACCTGAGAAAGCCTCCGTCAACAGCACTGCTGTGGCTGCCCTAGAGTCAGGCCAATAATTCCAACACTTATTTTAGTTAGTGCTCAACTCTGTACTGGGTATTTAATAATGCACAAGCAAGAATGGCCCATGACCACACAAAGTCAGAAAGCGTAAAGTTGAGCTAGAAGCTAAGTAAATAGACCGTATGACAGAAAGAAAATAAAACAGTATCACCGCCTAGCTTCTCCACGCCACCTCAGAAGCTGGAGCTGTCATACCCCCTCTCATCAATGCCAACAATAAAGCCTTCGAGGCATTAAAAAAAAGTGCAATATAAATACGATGACACTAGAAGCACAGCCTGAAACACAATAACAAAGATATTAAGAGGAATCAGCCTTCGTGAAGGAAATGACCTCCAGGTTGAAGTGCAAAGTTACAAGTTAGCTGGGTGTGACAGACACTAAGGTTGGCTTGCTTAACACCCATTTCAACCTGTGTGGGTGCCACCTTTGATGGAGCCACAGTGGACTGGCTCAGTGTGCCCTATCAGGCCACCCTGAGTCATATTCATTAATGGTGAGCATCTGTCAAACCTGAAAATATTTATAATTGAATATAGAAAACATCTAAAAGTCAAAAAATCTAAGTCTAAATAATTTTACATGAAGACAGAAACCAGGCATACTTGTCATTTTATGTAAGAAAGAATTTGGTGGATTGGATTCGGTTTAATCTTATAAACTCAATTTCAAAAGTATAACTGAACAAAAAATTTCTTTGATTTGTGATCTTATGCTCAAAATCTTAATATGTTTGTACATAATATTGAAATATCTAAAGAACCTAAGATTTGTTTTATATCTAAGTTTGAGTATATGAGATTTGACTTTTTTATTGAAAAGCTTCATAAGGTTTTGCTTTACTTTTTAAGCCAGGTATCAGAAGTTTCAAAAAAAGCAATCAACTAGTTTACAAACAATGATGGCAACATATGTACAAATATGCTTGATACAATCGATGTATAAATTATTATAAGAGCTGTCAGAGTCACCAATAAAATGATCTTTTCATAAAAAAAGAATTTCAACCTTTTTATAATTGATAGATAAAATTAAAATGAGTATAATTTTTAAAAAGCAATCAATAATATTAAAATCTACAAATTCAAACAGAACCATCTTAAGATATCTAAGTAACTGAGTTTTTAAGTGGGTCCAAGTGTTCTCTAAATACTTAAGAATGCCTATTATTACAAAATCATCTGTAATAAGGCAATCATATCTGTAAGTGCAAGAGATAGTTTATTGTGCCATCCTGGCCGATAAACACAGGTGGGGTTCACTGAAGGGCAGAGGGATAAATGGCTCAGTGAGCCTCGCCTTTCCAATTCTCGGATCTCTTGCTCTTTGATGGTAGGACCAGGGTGCAGCTGCCTTAGCCAGTTCCCTGAGTTAGCTGGCAAGGCTCACTTCCTGCCAAGACATCCCTGAGGAGAAGCCACATGGATCTACCCTGATGCAGCAGCAGCCGGGTATAGACCCTGCCAGCACTGAGATGTTTACACATTCACTGACTCAGCTTTCCTCCTGCAGTCGGCACCGTCCACTTTTCCCCTACAGGAGGATGGGTGTGAGTCCCAGGAAACATAAGTGGAAGCAAGTTACCTTACCCTAGAGCAGTGGTTCTCAACCTATTTCCTATGGTCTTAGGAACTGAGACCCCACTCCTCTCCAGGCGGGTCCGCCCACATGCAGAGACATGCAGAGACGCCCCCGTATGAGTACCCAGCGTGAAGATTGTTAACCATGCTATATACACCATGCTTCAAGACAAAATTTTATTTATTTGTAATTAGAAATAAATATTTCACAATATATAATTACATATTGTTTTGTGATTAATCACTATGCTTAAGTTCAATTTGTAACAATGAAAATACATCTTGCATATCAGATATTTACATGACGATTCACAACAGTAGCAAAATAACAGTTATGAAGGAGCAACAAAAACAATGTTATAGTTGGGGGTCACCACCACATGAGGAACTGTATGAAAGGGTCTCGGCATTAGGAAGGTTGGGAACCACTGCCCTACAGCCTTCCCAGTTCTCTGACCGCATTTCCTACTTCATCTGTAGTTTTTCACATTTTGTTGTACTTGCACGATCCAGGAACAATTCAATCTTCACACTCAAAAGCAAAGTAAAACAATATTAACAACTACCAGCTTCGCTGAGACAGAGCCAAATTCAACTGCGCTCTGTAGAGTTCCCTTACCACCTCTAAAACCAAGCAACAAATCTTTGTGTAAACTTTCTCCTTTCTCTCCATCCTGGAAGCATCGCTATTTCCCTGTGAAGCCACTTTAAAAGTCTTGTGCAAGTGTGTCTAGTTAGCTGAACTTAAATCTTCTCACTCAATACTGAAAGCCATCGAGTCAATTCCGACACATAGTGAGTTTACAATAAAGGGCAGAACTGTCTCTGCGGGTTTTCAAGACTATCAATTTTTATAGGACTTCTGTAGAACGCCTCGTCTTTCTCCCGGGGGAGTGATGGGTAGTTTCAAACTGCCAACCTTGGCGTGAACAGCCCAGTGTCTAACCCTGCCGTCACCAGGGCTCTTCCTTAGTTGCATCAGTCATCAGACTTTGGGGAAGGGACTTTTAGCTTTCTGGTATGCTCATGTCAGAAGAGCATTAGAACAGATATGGAAATAGCCAATTCAGGCTATCCCTCGAACAGTTTTCTACGCAATTCCATTAAGTGGGGTTCTCAGGACATTCGTGTGTAAGAATTCACTTCTCTACTGTAGTGGTTATCAAAAATCACCCGGGGATCCTGTGGAATCTGAGTGTGATCGTTTCTAAGGACGGGGAGGGGGAGGGGGCTGAGTTTCCGTTTCTAATATGTCCATGCTGCTGCTGCTCCACCAGTCATTCATTCTCTTGTTTCAGCAAGGGCTTACACCAGGGAGCAGCCGAGCAGTTTGTGGAAAAGAAGCCTCTGGAGCACAGCTCTGCCAACTCCTTCCTCCGTGTGCTCTGGTTGTGCTCCAATGGCAGAGGTAGGTGGCTGTGGTAGACTGTGTAGCCTGCAAAGTCTGGATTTCAGTGACAATTCCGAGACTGGCTGCACACTGGAACACCATGGAAGCTTTCAAAGGAATGATGATGCCAGGTCCTATTCCTCCTAGAACTTCTGACTTATGTTCTGGGGTACGCACAGCCTGACCACTGGGATCTGACCCGCCTCCCATGATCCTCAGGTGGGTCTGGTTATTAAAAGTTTGAGAACTGCTGGCTTAAATAGTAAAAAGGTCACCTTTCTTTCATTCAACAGCTCCCAAAAAATGCCGCTGTAATGCTGTCTTCTTTTGTAAGTTAACAACCTCAAAGAATTAGCTTCTTTCTACCCTCAACGGGAAGGTTTGGCTCTCAAACTAACACTTCCTCTCTCGAGACAACAAGGCTCCCACACTCCAAATATCACTAGCAGGCTCCATCAAGTCTGATAGGCAATAAATAGTTTTTTCCTCAAGCATCTTCTTAATAATGAGGAAGCCTTTGCTGGACATTTCTCAGTGCGCTCCTTGGGACAGACTAACCAGGGGGAGTGGGAGTGCTTCAGGGGCTGAGGCCAGGGGTTTTGCAGAGGCCGGTGCCCACAACAGAAGCAACATCAGCTACCTCCTAAGAGTGTGCTCACAATTCCCATCCTGGGGCCTCCCCCAGGCCACAATGAGCAACTTTGGGGGGAGAGCCTAGCAGTCGGTATCCTTACAAGTCCTTCACGAGATTCTGATGCAGGTAGGTGTTTGGGAATGACTACTCGATAGACTTACATTTGTCTCTCTACAGCTTTCTCCTATCCATGACAAGAAAGACATGGTGAAGTCTAAATAATAATAGTTTTTTCCATTCTAAAGTTATACATAATGCTATTCTTTTGTATTAAAGGGTAAACAGTTATGTTTTGATACACATAAATTTCTATCAAAAGAAACCAGGGATTTTATCTCTTCCTATTGGTTTTTAAATTAGTTCAATTCTAAATGGCTATTGAAAGAAAAGCCTGTATTAGTCAATGCTTAGCTGCCAGGAAGCATAAACAGGAGACAGGATCTTTGTTTTCAGAGATTCCAGCTCTATGTCAGAAGGAGGGAGACCTAGGCAATGTGAATCTTCTATGAGCTCAGAACAAACAAACAATCACTCAAGAGTAGTCTGGGAGGGGTTTTAGCAATGGCTGGGCTCCAAAGAAAGGAAAGATTCAGACTTGTCCAAAGTGGTATTTTATATACCTTTACAATTGGTCTTAAATCCTCTGGAACAAATAAATAAAAGCACGGGCTATGTGGCCAGGGGAGTACACAGTGGCGTTAAAACTTACACCACCGACTTGAGTCTTCCTCCCCGCTCCCCACAATACAGAACTTTATTGTTCTAACAATGGAGCTCTTACTTGAGTATTTCTTCTTCTTTAATCATTTTATTGGGGGCTTGTACAACTCTTATATCCATCCATCCATGTGTCATCACATTTGTACATTTGTTGCCCTCATCATTCTCACCATATTTTCTTTCTACTCGAGCCCTTGGTAACAGCTCATTTATCCCCTCCCTCCATCCATCCCTTCCCCCCAACCGTTGATAACTTATAAATTATTATTTCTTCATGTCTTAACACTGTCCGATGTCTCCTTTCACCCACTTTTCTGTTGTCCATCCCCCAGGGAGGGGGTTATATGTAGATCACTGTGATGGATTCTCCCTTTCTTCCCCACTTTCCCCTATCCTCCTGGTATCTCTACTCTCATTATTGGTCCTGATGGGTTTTTCTGTCCTGGATTCCCTGTGTTTCCAGGTCTGATCTGTACCTGTGTACATTCTCTGATCTAGCCGGATTTGTAAGGTAGAAATGGGATCAAGATAGCGGGGGAAGGAAGCCTTAAAGAACTAGAGGAAAGTTGTATGTTTCATGGATGCTATATTGCAGTGACTGGCTTGTCTCTTCCAATCAACCATTCTGTAAGGGATGTCCAGTTGCCTGCAGATGGGCTTTGTGTCTCCCCTCCGCACTCACCCTCATTCACAGTGATGTGATTTTTTTTGTTCTTTGATGCTTGATATCTGATTCTATCGACAACTTGTGATCACACAGGCTGGTGTGCTTCTTCCATGTGGGCTTTGTTGCTTCTGAGCTAGATGGCCGCTTGTTTACCTTCAAGCCTTTAAGACTCCAGATGCTGTATGTTTTTATAGCCAGGCACCATCAGCTTTCTTCACCACATTTGCTTAAGCACCCGCTTTGTCTTCAGTGATCGTGTTGGGAAGGTGAGAAACAAGGAATGCCAGTTTAATAGAACAAAGTATTCTTGAATTGAGGGAGTACTTGAGTAGAGGCCCAATGTCCATCTGCTAGCTTAGTACTAAACCTATAAATATATGCTCACAGATCTATTTCTCCATCATCATATATATTTACATGCCTGTATTGAGACCTCTAATAAATGTCCTTTGCCTCTTAGTTCTTTCCTCTATTTCCTTTGACTTTCCTCTTGGCCCACTATCATGCTCAGCCTTCATTTGGGTTTCAGTAATTCCTCTTGATTACATTGCCCTTGAGCAAGCCCTGCCAGGCCTCCTACACCCTCCTCGCCAACAATTTTGGATCACTTGTTGTTTCCTTGTCCCTAGGGTTGTTAACACCTACTTCCCCCCCCACCCCACCCCCACCCCGCTTCCCGCTCTCTCATGGCCTCCCGGAACCATCAGTAGCGTTTTCTCCTCCAGATTGCTTATCCCGCCTATCTTATTTAGACAGACCCAACTTGAGTCTTAAATGAGATAATAGGCAGAGTGGAGGATGACGGCACAAGAGGCCCTTGAGAAACAGTCCCTTCCTCCTGGTTTTGAATGGCAATGGGTTTTTCAGTTTCACCAGACTGTATACTTTAAGCATAGGTTCCCAAACTTATCTGGCCTACAACCCCCTTTTCAGGAAAAAATCGGAAAAAAACAAAACACAGGAATTTAGTCAGCACCCTCTGGCAATGGAATTTCTTGTACTATATGCCCATAATCTAGGATTTCAGGTAGGCCATCTGCTTTTGCAGCCACCCCCCTGGCATGGCGCCACTGTCCCCTGGGGGTGGTATCAGAGTCTAAGGTTACAAATATCTAGTATGCATACTGGGCATAGTCGAGAAACTCAATACAGGTATGCTGACCACCACCTGACCCTGGACAAAGTAGACACCTGGATCTCCTGACTTGAACCAGTAAATGCTCTAGCTGACTTGCCATTGCAGCCACCAGCCCATGGCCCAGGTCTAAAGAAAGCATGGAGAACAAGAGTCTCTTCTTACTTATCCAAAAGTCAAGGAGAGTGCGATCTTTTCATTAAATCACCTGTTCCGATTTAGGAAGGCTAACGAATGATTTGATTCTTGATCTTCTGCCCTAGACAACCAAGGCCATGCTGAAACAGAGCAATGGGCAGTCAGTCACAGGAATGTCTAGTATAATTACATATGGTCGGTCACTCCTACAAGCACACTCTTCATACAGTGTCTGATAAACATTACCATGTCACAACCCAATTGCCCCTTTAATCAAGGAGGCACATGGTAACTATTAAAGGCCATCATTCTGCGGTCAGGAGCATGTTTATTTAGCGAGTGGTGATAAATTAAAGAACTGCATGGACAGGACATGTTCATGATTACAAGGCACAGCTGTGCCCTTTCTTCCCTGTGCATACCTCCTCACAGACTTCACGGACTGCCGCCACACTTGGCTCCTCCTCGGGCTCCATGCCTCCTCCAGGGACAATCCATCGGTCTGGATGGCGACTACTGCTCACGAGGAGCACCTGAAGCACACAAGTTATGCGGGGCATTAAACACTCAGAAGAGACACATTCATGCAGACTTAAAGTTGAAACACCACAAGCAGGAAGTAACTGAGATCCATCCTTTATTTACATCTTTCCAAATCACTTCTTGTCGGGTAATTTTCATACCCTTGTTTGACAAAGTAGGTAAACAAGACAATATGCCTCGTAAAAGCAGGACACTGGAACCAGTGGCCATTACCTCTGCTCAGACTCTCGGTGGTTTTCCTCGTTCACCACTTCCTTTCTCTAAAGTCCTTTCAACAGAGGAGTTGACAAGGTGACAAAAGGCTGAAGAATTTTTTTAAGAGCAAGAGACTGTCCGAGTTGTGCCTCTAAGCACTGTGAAAGGTCAGCCAGAAGGAACGCAGTCCTCGGCCCTGGTTGGCATCTTGGTGCCAATCAAAGCTTTCCCTTTGGAGTCCTCACTCCTGTGTGCCCCAGCTCCTGCTCCTTCAGGTGGTCACAGGAAGGTTGAGAACCACTGGCTTAGAACATAGGGGTAACGTTTCATGACCTTGGATTTGGCAATGGATTCTTAGATATAACACCAAAAGCATGAACAAAAGGAAAAAGTTAAACTGAACTTCATCAAAATTAAAAAGTTTTCTGTGCATCAAAAATGTTATCAGTGATTAACTATTGAGTTGTATGACATGTAGATTATGTGCCAACATAATTGTTTTTAAAAAGCATTAACTAGGGTGGAGGGAGGGTGCGGTGGAGAGGGGGACCCGATTACAAGGATCTACATACAACCTCCTCCCTGGGGGATGGACAACATAAAAGTGGGTGAAGGGAGACGTCGTACAGTGTAAAATATGACAAAATAATAATTCATAAATTATCAAGGGTTTACGAGGGAGGGGAGAACAGAGAGGGAGGGGGAAAAATGAGGAGCTGATACCAAGGGCTCAAGTAGAAAGCAAATGTTTTGAGAAGGATGATGGCAACAAATGTACAAATATGCTTGGCACGATGGATGGATGTATGGATTGTGATAAGAGTTGTATGAGCCACCAATAAAATGACTGAAACAAAAAAAAATGTCCATAAAAGTCCTAAAAAAGAAAGCATTAACTCCTTAAGAGAAACAGGCTAGATTTGGGGCAATGGAAGTGTTTTGTCACTAAATAATGGTGGTAGTTGTACATTGTGAGTCTCCCTGCTGCTGAATTATTTAAAAAAAATTTTAAAGTATTAAAACTAAAGAGTTAGGAAGCACTAAATCTGCAGGATATATAAAGGGGCATCAGAAAGCTGGTGGAGAAGTGGGGGGGAAAGCTATTTTAAATTTCCATGAACTTGTTGATGCCCTGGCCTAGTGATGCTTCTGTGTCTAGTGAAGCTGAAGTCCTTTACCTGTACCTCTGAGCTAGCCAGCATCAAAGGCACTTTTCACAGTGGACCTGTGGCCTTGACAATGGGCACCTCCTGGGACAGCCGGTTTTTAACCTGTAGGTCCCACCCTTTTGGGTGACCCTTTCACAAGTCGCCTGATTCTCATAACAGTAGCAAAATTACAGCTATGAAGTAGCAACGAAAATAATTTTACGGTTGGGGTGTTCAGCATAACATGAGGAGCTGTATGAAAGGGTCATGGCATTAGGAAGGTTGAGAACCCCGGTCCTAGGAAACCTCCTCTGCCAAGAAGCTCTGATAGTTGGAGAGAGACGCCGGGCTCTTCTTTGGGGCGGGATGCGTACTCAGTCCCGAGCACCTACTTACTATGCGCCGCTGCTTTCCTTATCCCAAGAAGCTACTACGCGCCCTTTCAACTTCTCACACCCATTCCAGCGCCCCGTCCTATGGCCTATGTTCACCCCTAAACAAGAGCTAGGCCCTGACTGAAACTCCAGTTACATGACAACCCACTATTTTCTTCCTTAGAGTCTACACCCCAGGGGTGCAGCCTTTTAGAAAGCTCACTTTATTTTTATAATAAATTATAAACCTAAAACAATATACTATTTCCCCAAAAGAAAACATTTGCAACCTGAAAATTGCGACCAAGATTTTATTTCTTGGAACTATATTTTGTCAAAAAGAAAATAAACTAAAATATAATGTTTGTTAATTTAAGTAAAAAAGTAGGGACTTCACATAGTGACTTAGACAATGGCACTAGAGTGACGGTTATCTAATCTACATAGAAGATTAAGAAAAAATAGTAGACAACAATGAATACAAGAAAATGCTCTGAAATTTATTGGGGTGATAATTGCACAATTCTTAATATGATCAAACTAAACTATAAATTTATGTGATATGTGAATTATATGCTAATAAAATAATTTTTTAAAGAAGTACAAAAATGAATGAGTTAGCCCTTCACTGATTTCTTACATAAATAACAACAGTCATTCTTGTTAAAGAGTTCTCTCACTCCCTAGCAAAAAGTTTACCAGCCATTTTAAAACTGTGCATTTGCTTCAAAGGCTAACAAGGGCCATCTAATTTATAGTGTTAATGAGAGACCTTTACAGGAACATTTCAAAGCTAAAAAAAAAGAGAAAGAAAGAAAGAAACCTTCTGGCATAAAATATAACCATTTAGTTTCTAAATTTCAATCAATGTGAAATGCTAATTAGTAAATTTAGTCAGCGTTACTGCTTAGCACATTCAAAGCATGACTACATGTAATAATGGGCTGGAAAAAGTCAGACTCATCACTTTGCAGTCACACTTCAAAGCAAACACGGTTACTTGTAAATAGCTCTTCTTTAAGTTTCCAGGACAACCCATTGAAAATGTAGAGTTAAAAAAGACAAAAAACTTTAGGTCAGAGCTTTCACTCGCATCTTATAAAATAGTAGCCAGTAAATTCTTAATGCTGAAGTTTGAGTTTTAGACGCAAAGTTTCTACGCAGGAACTGGGGTTCACAAATTAAGATAACTTCCGTTTTAAAGCAGATCAGGGTAGGGATTGGCCAACTAGTGAACGATTTAGGAAGCTCTCAAGTCACTGACAGGTGTTACCACCTGTTGGGGGACACTTGGATCAATGAGACAAGTTGCTCCATAGAGCAGAGGAAGGGCCACAGGTGGGACTGGGAAAACTTGCTATCCCAATGGAAACAGAGGGAAAACACTATGTTGATGGAGGGCACCTGTGTGTGGTGACAGGAGCCCCCAGAACAGAGTACAAGGGCATGAGAAACTAATAGAGGGAAGGATAAATAATACATTAAGGACTTCAGCTGCCATCAGTAGCGTTTTATTTCTCAGGGTTTTAAAAAAATTACTTTAGCATGGCTTAACACAAAGTTTTAAAATAATATAAAAGCTCCGCGAGAGTGGGGGAGGGTGGGGTGGAAAGGGGGAACCGATTACAAGGACCTACATATAACCTCCTCCCTGGGGGATGGACAACAGAAAAGTGGGTGAAGGGAGACGTAGGATGGTGTAAGATATGACAAAATGATAATTTATAAATTATCAAGGGTTCATGAGAGGGGGGAGCAGAGAGGGAGGGGGGGAAATGAGGAGCTGATGCCAAGAGAGCAAATGTTTTGAGAATGATGAGGGCAACGAATGTGCAAATGTACTTTACACAATTGATGTATGTATGGATTGTGATGAGTTGTATGAGCCCCTAGTAAAATGATTTAAAAAAAGAATATAAAAGCCACATCCCTATCCTGTCTTATAGGGTTCCTTTAAGTCAGCATTGAGTTTGGTTTTTTTGTGAGAAGTTAAATTACTATCAAATTAAACCAGATTATTAATATAAGGTGTTAAATGTAGGCTTCATGTAAACCACAAAGAAAATAATTTTAAAGATATACAAAAAGGGGAAAGGAAACAAAACCATCCACTACTAAAGAATACTGCACACCAAAGAAGGTAATCCCTAGAGGAAATGAGGCACAAATATGGTATAATATACAGAAAAAAACTTCTAACACAAAGGCAGAATAAGTAATCATCATCAATGAAACTGCCATAAATATAGATGGATTAAAAACTCAAATCACAAAGGAAGAATAAAGAGTGGCATGTTGGATTAAAAAATACCTGAGGGGAGGGTTGGTGGACTCATTATTAAGCAATGTTTTTTTATTTTTTCCTTGAAAATGTTTATTAGTAGATACAAAATATAACTACCAATTCTCAATACTTCATTTTCACATTTACTTAAAAAGTATCATACTTCAGGCATTTGTGCCACAACGGATTGCTATGCAGACGATTTGTTTGGAGTTCAACTACACGTGGCGGGAGGGGAGCCAGCACACCCTGGAGAAGTAGTGACTGCCTCTGCGCAGCAGACTCAATGGCACTGAGGGGAGAAATCGCACTCTGAACTCCTGTGTACTGCTCGAATATTTGAGAGTTAGCATTTAAGATGTTGTAAGTGGCCAAGAAGCATACCATGTATTACTTCCTAGGAAATGTCTGAAAGCTAAATGGGCTAGGTAAAATATCGAGCATGCTAAAATTTCTTGAGGTTATTAAAACAAATGAAGCCACAGCAACAAGCATTCCTCACATCCACACACTTGCTCATTTTAACTGCTCCAAAGGGGTGGCATCTAGCCTGCCAATCAGGTCATAGGCAATGAGGCCTCTGTGTAGGCATTGCTTTCTCCTGAGGATTCTGGGAATTCCTGTCTTCCTCCCTGGAGGTGGGACACACATACTCTCTCTGCTTCACATTCCTGATGACAAGCCAGATGGAGCTAAGCTGATGGAGCCAGAGCCGTGGAGCTGGAGGAGCCATGCGGAGACCCACACAAGCACTGAGATGCCTCCACCATTACTGGATACACAAGATTTTCCACCCACTGGCCTGTGATCTTCCTGCATTTGGCATCATTGCATGTGCTGCATGTGTCTGGAGGAATTTATAGACTGGTATTGGACATTTGGGCTAATTGACAGTTTATGGACTTGATCTGGACTGGGCAGGGATGTTTCTTTCAATATACAATTGCTCTTTTATATGAAGCTCTTTCTTATACAAAAATAAACAACTGCTCCTTCGTCCTTTTTTTTTTTTTTTGCCAAACCCTGTACCAAATGATGTCCTCTTAAATAAATGTTCATATAAGATGATGTTTGCTGTAAACTTAAATAAAGGCAGGTCTTATGCCCCAAGGGAGCACTAACATATTAGTCATATTTACATACACAAAAGTTTAAATCACAAATGAAATCTGTCTACTTGATAGAGGAGTTAGCAGACTCAGGCTTGTGGTGTAACTCACACACCAATCAACCACACAATTGCAAAAAAATTAAATATCATTTCTCTCCTGACTTCGGCCTCTCCAGTTTTAAAACTCCCTAGAAAGCACTTCCAGTAGAGATGTTCGATTGCTCTCCATGTCTACAGGCCTGTGTGTCTAGAAGTATGGTTCTTTGTTTTATTTTCAGGGCACCCTGATGAACAGTAAGTTAAGTGTCAGGCCGCTGACCACAAAACCGGCAGTCTGAGTCCACCCTCCATGAGCGAGAAAGACGAGGTGGCCTGCTCCGAGACCCGAAAAAAGGCCAATGTGAGTAGGAACCTACCTGAAGGCAGTGAGTTCATTTCATTTGTGTATCTATTTTTTCTATGGTAGAGCCTGCATATTTTAAAACTCACAAAGGACACAACGAAAAGCACTTCTGCCTACTTCCAGAGGCATTTCTTGTGAATATTCTAGCATACCAGTATACATGGTTTTATACATGTATAAAAAATATATATATTATTTATTTCTTCATTTTTAACCCAAATCATACCTTTTCATACATACTGCCCTTCACTTAACATATAGTACAGACCATTTATTTCATCAGCACATAAAGAAAAGTCTCTTTTACTCTTCAGTAAGGTATTTTTGAAAACTTTTACTATGGAAAATGTTAAGCATACACAAAACTAGAAAGAAAAAATATCATGAATTCCCAAAGTAACTACCAGCCAGCATTACCAATTATTAACACTTGCTTATCTGGTTTCTTTATCTACATCCTATCAGGTCCTCTAGCAGTGGGTGAAGCATGGGCTGCTAACTGAACTGCTGATGGGCAAAGGCTCAGACTGACAGACTCAGAAAACCTATGAAGGTTCTACGCAGTCCTCTAGGGTCACGAGGAGTGGGAATAGACCTGCCAGCCACGAGGGGGCCGCCTCTTCTCCCAATCCCAGGAATGTTTTAAAGCAAATCCCAGAGATTAATTCATTTACCCATTAAATACTTCAATACGTATCACTAGTAGATAAAAGTCTTTTAATGCCTTTAGTGCTCATTTATACCCATGATTTTATTATGAAATGCAAAATGATGGCTTTCTAATTCTATCATCCCTTTTTATATTTATTTAGCAGTTGAATTCTATTAGAAAGACGTTTCCTTCATCAATTGCCTGACTTCTCTAATACAGGAAAGGTAAGATAAATATATAACCGTTTCTCTTTATTAGTTTTCAGAATAACGAGGTAGCGTCCAAGCAACCTCCAATTTTGGGGTATGTGTGTGTGTGTATACTGTTATTGATTACTAATGGATTTTTTTTCGTATTTGATGCTCAGTCACTATTCTTTCCAATGTTCTCATTTTTTAATAAGCAAAGAGACCCTTCAGGAAAAAAATGAACAGAATTTTGAATTCTCCTGGAATTTAGACTTTTTTTCAAACCACGAAGGCTGGAGGAACTCCTGAAACTACTGCCCTGAGATAATAATCATTAGACCTTATGGCAAAGACATTCCTGAAGGCTTCTTAAGACCAACTAAGAGTCTGGAGTAACTAATAAAGAATGCCTGCCTTGAGCAGTGCACTCTCTTATGACAGCTCGCTAAGGGGTCAAAGCTTTGGTGACACTGTCTAGGAAGTATAGGGCTGCTAACCTTCCTAGGGCCTCTCACCGTGAGTCAGAAGGACTTGGTTGTAGGATATGGGATCAAATTGGCAGCAACAACTCAAAAGATCAGATGGGCAGGACTGGGCAGTGAGTCTCTGTTAATGGAGGAAGACCAACTCAGAGAAGGAGGTGAGGATGGTGTACAACTAGAATGTAACCTGTTACTGAACTGCAAATGCAGAAACTGGTGAATGGGGTATGTTCTGCTATGTATAGCCACAAGGAACGTAAATAAATTTTAGAGAGAAGAAGAGCGACTCTGCAGAACTGGAAATCTCCCGTTCTCTCCTGCACTTTTTGATGAAAACATTCAAATAAACAAACACAACAAAAATGTTCAAACATACAGCAAACTTGAAAGAATTAAAGTGACTATATACTTTAATTGTACCAGCAATGTTTCTTTCATACACTGTTTCTTCAGTCTTGGATGGTTTCCTTGCTTTTGTCATTATATGATATCTCAGACTCATCTTAGGCATTTCCTGCCCCAGATCTAAATTCAGCCATCTCTCCGATTCCTTTTAATGGGAAATGACATTTAGAAACCTCAATTTAGGCAATGGCTGTGCTGTCATTACTTCCGAGCCTTTTAAATGACAGAAGGAAATACATATCAGAAAGAGAAAAACACACTTTGGTTCATACTGGTATTTCCATTTCACATTTACGGCTTCAGGGCTTTTGTTTAATGGGCTTTATATTCACATCTCTTTTATGTGGAAAATAACACTAATAGAATTATCTATTTGATTTATCCTGCAATATCATTTAATAGTTACAAATGAACAGTACTATTAGCCATAAAGCTTCTAAATACATTAAAATTTTTTTGTGTGTTCTTTATAAGCTTGAGGCTACATCCCATTCAAGGTATTCACTCAAACACTGCTTTACAGTTACATAAAAAATTATTTTCTATATGATTATAACACCAGCTTGATATACATTAAATTCATTTGCTGCAGTTTGCTTTCCATTTTTAGAAATGGTTTTCATTATAGTTGAAGGGTAGTTAATATATGCTGAAATGCCATTTGATGAGTCTGACAAATGCATGGGCCTGAGCCCACTCCTATAGAGATATATATTGCTCTCTCTCCAGAAAATTTCCTATGCCTCTTTCCTGTCAAATCCCTCTCCAGAGGTAATCACTGATGTGATCTGTACTAGCATATTTTACCTGTTGTGTATGTTCACCTAAATGTACTCGTATGGTAACTGCTTAGTTGTGCCATAATTTAACCAGTCCTTTTCATGATCACTTTGGTAATTTCTAATATTCTGCTATTAAAATGCTACAGTAGATAACCTTCCTTATATACAAACCATTTCCTTCATGTGCATTTATTTATTGACAAATTCATCCACTTTCTCATTGAGGTAGTTAGGTTATTGTGCCAACCTGGCCGATAAACACAGGTGGGGTTCATTAAAGAGCAGAGGGATAAATGGCTCAGTGAGCCTCACCTTTCGAGTTCTTGGGTCTCTTGCCTTCTGATGGTTGGACCAGGGTGCACCTGCCTTAGCCAGTTCCCTGCTTCAGCTGGCAAGGCTCACTTCCTGCAAGACATCCCTGAGAAGCCACATGGATCTACCTCGTTGCAGCCATGGGTGCTGGCGCAGCTGGGTGGAGACCCCTGCCAGTGCTGAGATGCTTACACATTCACTGACTTGGCTTTCCTCCTGCAGTAGGCATCATTGCGTCTGTTTTGTGAGATGGAGGAGGACTTTGTGGATAGGTGTTGGACATATGGGTTAATGTTGGACTTGTGGGCTTGGGCAGCACTGGGTTACCATGTTTTCTTGATCCACACTTAACCTTTATATAAAACTCTCTCTTATATATGAGTTCCTGTGGATTTATTTCTTGAAAGTACCCAAACGAACACACTCATTTACAATAAATAAAAAAGATTCTGCTCTTGTGGAACATATCTAGTGGGAGAAGGGACATAAAAAACAAAATTAATGCCAGGTGGTTATAGTACTAAAAAAGTAAGGCAGAAATTAACGGGGTATTCTTCTACATTACAGCCCTGATGGTGATGTTGAATAAGCATTGCATTGCTAATAGCAAGGTAGCTGGTTCAAACCTACCAGAAGATCTGTGGGATGAAGATGAGGCTATCTGTTCTCATAAAGATTTACAGCTTTGAAAACCATGTAAATGGTTATTGTGAGTCAGAACTGACCTGATGGAGTGGGTTTGGTCCGTCCCCCGTACCGCCCCGCCCCTTTAGTTAAGCTCATAAAAAGTATTTGAGTGGAGACAGGCTCAAAGTAAGGAAGCACTACTTTGGCTCTCTGTAGGAAGGGTAGAGGCAAGAAAGAGTAAAGGTCCTACCTTACAGCAAAAATGTACCTGGATAGTCAAAGTAAAAAGGCCAGTGTGGCTAGCTCCAGGGGGAGTGGTAGGGGGGGGGGTCACAGAAGACAAAACACAAAAGAAAGAGGTAAGGACTTAAGGTATACCTAAGCAAATTGAATAAGCACCCTTCTGCTAGGGTTTCAACAAATACTTTACCATCAATAGGGGCACTCAGTGGACTATGCAGACAGGAAGTGGGGCAAGGATGGGTGTAGGGAAACGAGGAATTGGAACAGTCCAAGGAGAGATGTGAACATGGCTTAGACGAAAGAAGCAATGGTAGGAATTGTGAAAACTGTTAAGAAATACTGCTTTGATTGCTGGAAGCTGACCAGAATAGTAACATCTTACTTTTAAAAAATATCTATAGAATCTGTACTGATGTTCCTCTTGTCTTCGATATAACTCATTCATGACCAGGGCAGGAAATACATGCATGAGGTTAAGTCTGAAATATCTTGTCAAAACCAGGTATTGAGGAAGCTATCCAAAATCTCTTAAACCCTAGGAACTGGAAACACAGGGAATCCAGGACATACGAGCCCCTCAGGACCAGTGGTGAGAGTGGCAATACGGGGAGGGTGGAGGGAAGGTAGGGTAGAAAGGGGAAACCGATCACAAGGATCTACATATAACCCCCTCCCTGGGGGACGGACAACAGAACAGTGGGTGAAGGGAGACGTCGGACAGTGTAAGACAAAACAAAATAAGAATAATTTATAAATTATCAAGGGTTCATGAGGGAGGAGAGGCAGGGTGAAATGAGGAGCTGATAACAAGGGCTCAAGTAGAAAGAAAGTATGTTGTTAATGATGATGGCAACAAATGTAGAAATGTATGTACACCACGGATGTATACATGGATTGTGATGAGTTGTACCAGCCCCAAATAAAATGATTATAAAAAGCTCTCTTGAATCCAACACAACCCATGGCTACTGAGTTGGGTCCAACTTATAGTGACCCTATATTGTTCTAAGACCAAGTCTTTACGGGCACAGACACGCCCACTTTTCCTGGTGGGTCTCACCTGCCAGCCTTGCAGTTATCAGGAAAGGGAAATGTGGTCAGGGATAGCGATAGAACAGGATTGGCCCTGAGGTGCTAACAGTTAAAACTGGGTGAAGCATATACTCAGTTTTCTTTTGTACAGACTTGAAACTTTCCCTTTTTTGAAGGCTCTTTCTTAATTCACAATTTTAGTAAACTGGAATCATTGAGGGACACAGTATCACAGAGACTCTGTGTTCAATGGTCTTAGCAGGAAGGCTGCTTTGGAATTTGCTACAATCCAGGCCACTGTTTTCATGGGTGCAAGTTCCCTCTCTTGGGATTACTCTGGTTCTTCGAGGCTTGCTGCCCGACACCACTGTGGTGTCCAACTGCTTTGTACGCTAAGGACATCTCTTGTCTAAATATAATTTGGTTTCAATTCTGACATAAACATCTTACACTTTAAAGAGCTGTGGGCTTCTTCTGGTTCTGAAGATCGATCCCATTTACAGAGAGCAAAATGGTTCCGGACCATTTTTGGTGTACAACCGTCCCGAAAGTGTTCACTGGCTTAGAAATCATGAAGGATTCACTGAGTTGGAAGTGATTCGATGACGGTGAGTTGGTTTTAGAGAAATCCTGTTCCCCCCAAACCTGCACAGAGTTAAAGGCTTGTTTTGTTTCCCAGTCTGTACTTCTGTACCGACTTTGAATTGAGCAGCGTCCAAACTCCTGGCTGTGATTCTGTCAACATGCTTTCCCCATGGCAGAAAGGTGCTGCAGTCTATTTTTCCTACCTTACGGGCAGGTCTGTTCTCTCACTGATCGCTAATGAGTTGGAATTGACTCTACAATAATGTACTTGCCCCACTCCAAAATTGTAACAAAAATATTTCGTGCTTTTGTCTAATAATTATTTCATTTTAAAATGCTTACATTTCCTGTCCACACAGAAATTACCCTTGTACAAGCATCAAGAACCCAACTTTATGTTCTTTTCACCCCCAGATGACCTGCCATCACTTGTTCTTATACACGTGAGTCTATTTTTGGACTCTCTTTGTTCTATTGCGTCATTTGCTGACTTGTGGTCCTAGTTTACCATCATTTTTTTTAGTTTCAACCCTTGCAATATGGTTTAACTGGCCAAGCTAGCACCAAGCTTTCCTTCACTCTTTTATAATTTACCGTTTACTTTCTCATTATTTGTTTACCTAGTGGCACTTTAAAAACCGCTTGAATAGTTTTTTTTTAACCTTGTAATTTCTACAAGGGTGGATTTTAAATTTAAAATTGAGCCAGAATTGTCTTCTTATGATAGTGAACCTTCTTAAAAATAGGCTTCCGTTCTGTCAAGTCAGTCCTCTCAAAAACATTTTAAGTTTCCTTTTCACGGATCTTGCCTATCTCTTAGGTTTATCTTTTGTTGTTGTTACTGTAACAGACATGAGATTCCATTCTATTATCTGTTACTTTACTGGTCACATGAGCTTTTTTACAGATTACTGAAAGGAATATTCATTCCACATATAAGCACATTTGAATGATTAAAAGGAAATTATTTTAAAAAATGAAACAGTTGTTTTGGGGTTGTTGTTTTTTTTTTTGCTTTAATCCATGTACTACTATGAATCATAATGACCTCCCCAGCTAAGTCCATGAAAATCTACAGAAAATCCAAACGCTCTGGTAAATCCACGGCCCCCCAAATAAGACACAAACTCCCTGTCCCTGAGTTGGTGCCGACGCACAGCGACCTATAGGACAGGGTGGAACTTCCCCTGTGAGTTTCCAGACTGTAAGGCTTTGTGGGAACAGAAAGGTCCATCTTTCTCCTGAGGAACAGGTGGTGATTTAAGACTCTGATCCTTGGAGATCGCAGCCCAACTGGTGAACACTGAGAACAGGAAGGTCAAAAATAACTGCTCGTGCTGCAAAGCTGGGCTCGGTGGTGAGGGGCAGGTGAGTATTAGCCGACCCACTCGTTTTTGTCAGGAAAATTCCCTGGACCGTGGCCTCAAGTGAGCAGTGTGGCCAGGTACAAGGGCGCACCCACTTTTAACAGAGACACTGGCTTTCCCAGAGGAATGACTCGGGTTTTGTTTTCTTCAGGGCAGGAAAATCACATTGTCGATAGAGTAAAGCTCTAGGTTCTAGCTCTGCGCAGGGAACCAAGCACCTGATGAACAGATTTTTGAGAATAACCACTCCCTATTAGATAAAAAAATGAAAGTCAAAAAAATCAATAGATATAACTGCTCTTTGTAACTCTGACATTGTGTGTGAATTCAAGTTCATCAGTCTTGTAAAAAATGAAAACCCCCCAAAACAGAGCTGAGAATATGTGGTAGTTCAGGAATAACATAAATATTTAATTATATAGGAGAAAATAAGATGGGCAGGTAATTTCATTTAAATTTTTAATGTAATTTCAATTAATACATTTTTACAAATTTAATTTCGTTGTCAAATTCTTTTTCTTTTTTAGCCCCTTCACTCTCCCCCGTCAAATTCTTATTTTACTATAAATGACACTTCACTTGACTCAGAAAGATAGCATCATTACTAGACATCACAGAAGAATCTGTGTAGTAATACTATTGAGACCCAGAATTCTAGGCTAAGAGTTGGTTTGGTGAATTGCATTGACTTGTTGGTAGTGAGTTTCATTTTTTCCATTTTCCAGTATTTTCTGACTCTGAAATTGTTATGAAAGGCCTAATTCTTTAAAATAAGTTTACCTTAACTTTAGCCAGCTTAGCTCGCCTTGTTTATCTTCAAATCAAAAAACACCACC
Source organism: Tenrec ecaudatus (assembly GCF_050624435.1). Taxonomy (NCBI): domain Eukaryota; kingdom Metazoa; phylum Chordata; class Mammalia; order Afrosoricida; family Tenrecidae; genus Tenrec; species Tenrec ecaudatus. The sequence goes on from NC_134536.1 coordinate 165,249,875, forward strand.
CACCACCCTGACTACAATCTGTCTCTTCCTCTCAGTTTTCCTATTTTTTTCTTTTAAAAACATTTTATTATGAATTGGATGAACACTTACAGCACCAGTTTTCCATTAAAAGATCCATACACAGTTTGCTGCAGTCATTGATTGTAATCCCCATGAAATTACTTAACCCACTTCTTTCTTGCATTGTCCCCCATCTGTAAATGGCCTTTTGATCCCAAATGATTGGTTATCTTAAGGTATATGCACTTCTTCCTCAGTGTTATTATTTCTTTTAATGTACCTATTGCTTGGCTAACCATTGAGCCACAGGGATAAATTCATTGCCAGACGTGGAAGGTAACTAAGGGCTAGTCTCAAGGGTCCCACCAGTCTCTATGCAACCACTATGTCTGTTTTTGTTTAAATGATTTTGAGCTTTATTCTAACTTTTTCTCCTGATCTATTCTGGACCTTCTTTGCTAAGACAATTCCTTGCCTCCATGATTCACAGAATGAGCAGGAATAAATGTGAACAAAGAAGGTTCATTATGGACCAGATGTTGCACTTCTTCCAACCCTGTGGAACACTAATATAAATCAATCGTACATAGTCAAAAGTCCATGACAGTAATCTTTAGCAAGTGGTAGTATGGACTGCCCATGGGAAAGGTTTACTTGTGTTTTATTGACTGTAATAGGCTGAGGCATTTGACTGTGTGGATCATCACAAACTATAGGTAACCTGGGGAAGAATGGGAATTCCAGTACACTTCATTGTGCTCACACTGAATTTGTACATGAATCAAGAAGCAGTTGTGCTCATGGAACAAAGGAATACTAAATGGTTTAAAATCAGGAAAGGTGTGCTACAGGCTGTATCCCCTTACCATACTTATTCAATCTATATGCAGAGCAAATCGCCAGAAGCTGGATTATGAAAAAGAATGTGGCAAAAGATTGGAGGAAGGCTTCTTAACGTGTGACATGCAGATGACATAATCTTGCTTGCTGAAAGTGAGGAGGATTTGCAACACGTGTTGATGAAGATCAAAGGCTGCAGCCCTCAGTGTGGATTACAACTTAATGTAAGGAAGACTCAAAGCCTCACAACTGAACCAAAAAGCGACATGATAAGTGAAGAAAAAAATTAGAAGTTGTCAGGATTCCATCTTGATTGGATCCATAGTCAATGCCATGGAAGCACAAGTCAAGAGATCAAAAGAGAGTTTTTAGGTGAATGTGCTACACAAAACCTCTTTATAGTACTGAAAAGCAATGATGGTACTTTGAGGAGTAAGGTGCACTTGACTCAGCAATGGTTTTTTCAATCGCCTCACAGTGCACGTGACAGTTGGACACTGACTAAAGAAGAGCAAAGAAGAATGGATGCGTGTGAACTGTGGTGCTGGAGGAGATCGGCACCATGGACAAACGAGCCTGTCTTGGAAGAAGTACAGCCAGAGTGCTCCTTGGAGGGAAGTATGGCAAGGCTTGTCTAACAGACTTTGGACCAGTCCCTAGAGAAGGACAGTGTCTGGTAGAGCCGAGGGGCGCGAAAAGGCGGCGGGCCCTCAAGGGTGTGGACTGGCACTGTGGCTGCAGCAACAGACTCCAGCATGGGAACCCCTGTGAGGCTGGCGCAGGGCTAGCCTGCTTCACTCTGTGGTGCATCAGGTAGCTGTGGGTCTCAATATGCTTTCTGAATTTTGACCCAAGCAAATGTATTGCCTTTTCACAAATAAGTTTAATTTTTAAAAGTCTATTAAAGATAAACTGACCATACAGAGAACAATTTGGAACCTCCTAAAAACTAAAGACAACGTTTAGGTTCAAATTCCTGTTTTAAAACACGGTTAGCTGTTGTCGGATGGATTGGGACTCACAACACCCTATGTGGGCAGAGTGGGTGGCACTGCTTCACTGAGTGTCCAAGGCTGTGATTTCTGAGGAGCAGATTGTCAAGCCAGTCTTCCAAGCTGCCACCCTGTAGGCTAGTTAGTAGTCAAGGGCCAACTGCCTGTATCAGCTTTAGATTCCTAGACTACTTCTAGATTAACTCATATGCATTCTTTAAAAAGCCCTTAGTTAGTCCCCATAGCCTTTCCTTTTTCTTTTTAGCTACTGTGGAAGAGAGCTAGATTTAATGGATAATGCTCCGCCTTAGAGTATCTCTTCTACTGATCTTTTCACATCTTTAATAGTCCTTTTAATATATTATTTTTAATGCAAGTTCTGTCAAATCCTCTTATGAAAGAAAACCAAAATTACGGATTGTTTTGACATTCCCTTTTCCAAACAACGAGGCCAAGGCAAAAACTGCTCTGGCCTCCCCTGGAAAAGCGTTCTTCCTGAAAATGTCAGTTATTTAGTTACATGTGTGCAGTGTCCCTTAACACTTTCACTTCAAAGTCTTGATATTACATTTGCCTGTTAATTATACTTCAAAGTGTCTGGAGAATGAAACTGCCTTACTACGCCCACCCAATCAAGTATGTAGAAAACAAAACCGTTTAATACATGTCATAAGTTGCCATTTAATAACAGGCCTAAAAGGAAATCTTTTAAGGGAATATCTTTTTTTAAAATCACTTTATTGGGGGTCATACAACCCTTATCACAATCCATAAATCTATCCAGTGTCAAGCACATTTGTACCTTTGTTGCCATCATCATTCTCATTCTCTTTCTACTTGAGCCCTTGGTATCAGCTCATTTCCCTCCTCCCTCTCCCACCTCCCCTCCCCTCCCTCATGAACCCTTGATAATTTGTAAATTTTTTTTTCTTGTCTTACACCGATGTCTCCCTTCACCCACTTTTCTGTTGTCCGTCCCCTACAGGGTTAAATGTAGATCACTGTGATCGGTTCCCATTTTCCTCCCCACCTTCCCCTTCTCCTCCTGGTATCTCTACTCTCATTATTGGTCCTGGGGGGGGGGGGGATTATCTGTCCTGGATTCCCTGTGTTTCCAGCTTTTATCTGTACCAGTGTACATACTCTGGTCTAGCTGGATTTGCAAGGTAGAATAGGGATCGTGATAGTGGAGGGGGTGGAGAGGGATATCTTTTTAAAAATGTTGTGAATTTAATTTTTTTAATTGAGGTGAATTTATATCCATGTACTCCTTGTATATCGACTATGTTACTATCCTAACTAATGTGCACATTAACGGTTTATGTTTGGCAGTAACAACTGCCGAGTCGAAAGTTTAGACTGTTAAGGTCCTATGTCAACTTGGCTGGGCCATGATTCTCAGTGTTTTGGCAATTGTATAATGATGTAACCTGCAAGTTATGTATCAATCTAGTCATCCTCCATTTTTTCAGAACATGAATTTTCACATGATGACCTGATAATTTGAAACATAACCTTAATGATAAGTTATGGAGTAAGTGTAACATATAATTAACCATTTTTAAATGACCAATTGTGTGGTATATAGTACACCCACAATATTTCACAACCAACCCCTCTATCTAGTGCAGAACATTTTTCACCCCAAAAGGAAATCCTGTATTCAACAAACCTAAACTTTAGCTCTGCCTTTAAAGCCACGTTCCTTCTGCTGTACCCTCCACTTGACTCCTGAAGCACACTGGGTTCCCCCAGCTAACAATCAAAGTGGTAGACCTAAGGCTGCTGCTCAATTAAGAGAAAATGATGCTCACTGTAGGTTCGATTCTAAAGCACGTGGATATTAATGGTTTAATATCAGCAAAACAAGTTTAGTATGTAGTTACAATTAGACACATTTAAAGCAGCAAGGACCCTGTTTTCCTCTCTTTTTCGGCAATAATTAGAAGCTGATACGCATTTGTCATTGGTTTATCAACTGTGGGATTACATCACATGAAAGCCGTCAAATCAGGGTTCAACCAGCTCTGATCCAGCAGGCTGCATCCTCCAGAACTCCTTACTCACCTCTAGGGGGATGGCAAGTCCTTAGCAAGTGAGCAAGTACTGGCATTTCCTCAAGGAGCCCTAGCGGCATGTGGTAAATAAACTGTGGGCCTGGATGAGACCTCATGCAGCTAAATCATGCATGCTCACAATGATGGGCCTGGAAAGCCAACTCCAATGGGGGAAGACCCTCACGGTTATGAGATATAAATAAGTCTTAATACACATTCTCATGACTGAACACAGTTGTTCCTCCCCCTCATCAAGGAACTGTCATAAAGGAGCTATCACATAAGACGTCTCATCCTTGCGTCTGGCTATTCTCTGTGCCTGGAGGTTCTCTAATAGATGAGAGCAATTAGGTTCTATAGCAAACCCACATGATATGTTGCAAACCCCTGGGGAGGGCTCAGGGGTATTCAAGGTCAGCTAGCACTATATCAAGATGATGATTCACAACTCACTGCTTGTTTATTATGTTACCCGCTTATGACATTACCCACTGACTATGTAGTATGTTAGCCATATGACTGGTATGCCTTTTTTTAAAAAAGATTTTAAACCCCATTATACATAAACCACTGGAAAATACATTCCCTCTCACAGTCCTGACATGGGATGAGGAGCCCCCATGCCCCACTGTCTGTCTGTAATATTTTCCACAATGCAAAGTCTCTCCTGAGGACCCATTCCAGTGTTGCGGACCCGCCCTATATAGCCTGACAGCAGCCTAGTGAGTTAACCATTTGGGCTGCTAGCTGCTGGGCCAGTGGTTCAAACCCACATACTGCTCCACGGGAGAAAGAAAAGTCCCACAGGGTCCCACAAGATGGCTGAGTCAGAATCGCCTTGAAGGCAGTGGGTGAGTAGGTGGGCATTTAGTTACTTCCACTTGAGAAAGGCAGCTATGGGAAATGTTCGGTACAGGAGGAAAATAACCACAGGAAAATCAAAACATCAAGGGCAGAATTGAGCCCTTATTCATCTGCAGCAGTGAAAAATAACAGAATTTTTCTCCCAGCCCTTCAAAGGGGAGTGAGGGAACAGGCTTGTCATTTAAGGGCAAGAGGCACCCTCAGCAGTTACAAGAGATTAGGAAGCCTTGGCACTGGCAAAAGAGGGCCCAAAATAGATGCATTAAACATAGCCAGGTTAGAGTTCCGATCAGCAATATATTTTTAGTAAATGCACATTTTAACTTTCACATGTCCTGCTAGTTCCTAATTAATCTAGCTGTCTTCTGAGATGTCCAAAAGTCCCTCCTGTTCATCACTCATCATCCTCATGATGAGATATATCACAATGTGAAAGAACCGCACACACAGCCAAAGGTCAGCCCTGATTTGTTTAAAGCCCTTCCATAGGCACCCGTCGTTGCCTCTGGACTGAGTCTACACTCCTAGACCAGCTTTCTGTGGTTCTCTGTTCTTTGGTCCCAACCCACCTAGACAGTTAGTGTTTTCACTCTCACCTTTTACATTCCCCCACCCTGGAACCCCAGCCCAGATAAATAAGTGACACATTGGTGGGTGTGATGGTCAGTGCTCTACTATAACCCAAAATGTCGAGGGTTTGAACTCTGAAAGATGTGACCATCTGCTTCAAACGCACTTTCCCTTCTCGGAGTCTGAGAAGATTACAGCCTTGCAACCCCCACGGGGCAGCTCTTCTCTGTCCTTCAGTCTCTCGGAGTTGGAATCAACTCTATGGCAGCAGGCTCAGATTTATCATTCAGATACAAACAAACGAAAACAATAAACTTGCTTTAAATTATTAAAAAGGTTAAAAAACAGGACTAGTATTGAAAACAGTAACAGCTTATAAATTGTCTTCATTGTGAATCATTGCAAATGTAACAGAATTTAAATTAAATTCAGCCCAGATTTCTATCCATCTAGAAGCTAAGCCCCATTTAATATATAAATTCCAATAACAACTTAATCTGTTTCCATCTGTAAAACTTTCCTTGTTTTTATTTTCCTAAGTAGTTTTTTTTTTTTTTTCATTAACACAACTGCTAATGACAACTTCTAAATCTAAGGAATGGTTAGTCAGTATACAAATCCTACCCCTTTGAAGCTCAACACAAATACATCTCTTTTGTCCAACCTCTATTTGGAAAGTGCAATTTCCCCTCCAAGCTCTTTCAGGCAGTGCCAGGCCTCAGTCCCTTATGGACCACTGACAGCATCACACACTGTGCATACGAAGTACAACCAATACTTACTAAAAGACCCAAAAGGGTTTGACCGGTACTTTTTAAACTTAAAGATTTCACAGATAAGGACACATTTTAAATTAGATAAGATACTAATACTTGCCACCATACTTTGCCAAGTAAAAGTTGGAATTCAAGTACCATCCATAAGCACTACTGAGTTCAAAAAGAAAAGAGCTTTTTAATACTAGAAATACTGAGTAGGACCCAATTTTAGAAAAGACGAGAGGCAACCTTCCAATATCTTTATGTACACCAAAACAAAAACTAACACTCTCTACAAGAAAAGCCAAGCAACCCAATTTAAAAACCGGCAAAGGGCATGAAGAGAAACTCCACCAATGCACACTGGTCCGGGGGCTCCTTAAAACATGTGAAACAGATACCATGTGATTAATAAGTACAGATCCTACAGAGAAGTACTAACACAAACGGACATAGGCATTTCTATGTTTATAGTGGCATTATTCACAACAGCAAGAAAGAGGGATGTGCCTAGCAATGGATACGTGAATAAGCCAAACGATGGTACATACATATACAATGGAAAACAACAGTGTTCAGGAATAACAATATAATATATATTATAATAATATAACAATATAAAATAACAAATCCTCAAAACATCTCATAACATAGATGAACCTGGAGGACATTATGCTAAGTGAAATAAGAAAATCATAAAAGGGAAAATATTTTATGAGACCAGTACTATAAAAAACCCAAGGAGATTTACACTCAAAAAGAAATCTCTGAAGAGAGTACCGAGGATGGGAGAGGACGAGAGGGAAAATGACTAACTAGATGGTATTGTTCTTAGATCTCAAGTAGGTGCTCACTCAGAGACCCTTTGCACAACGGGGGAAAACACTACCTGGCTCTGTAACATCCTCACAACCGCTAATGGTTTGCGCACGTGTGTTCAATCCTATGGAATGATGGGTTGTTAAAAAGATTTGTAAGAGCCCCCCAGTAAAGTAATTAAAAAGCAAAACCGTTATGCTTACGCCCACTGTTACAGCCACTGTGTCAGTCTATTTCTTGAAGGGTCTCTCTCTCTCGCTGACCTTCCACTTTACCAAGCATGATGTTCTTTTCCAGGATAACACGCCCCCAGTTCATGAGATGGAAGTCTCACGGCCCTCCCTTCTAAGCAGCACTCTCGGTGTACCTCCTCCAAGAGCGATGGGTTGGTTCTTCTTGTCCACGGTACTTTCAATATTCTTCTACAGCACCATCGTTCAAATGCACCAAATCTGTTCAGTATCTTCCTTGTTCCCAGTCCAGTTCTCATGAGCACATGAGGCAAATGAAAATACTATCGCTCGGGTCGGGTACACTTGGTCTTCAAACTGACATGTTTGTCTGTCAACACTTTAAAGAGATCTTGGGCAGCAGATTTGCCCAATGCAGTATATAACCTGATTTCCTGACTGCTGCTTCCATGAGTGCTGATTGTGAATCCAAGTAAAATGAAATCAACTAGGGAAAGGAAGTATACAACAAAGGGGAGGTTGGTACACCACGATCATGGCAAGAGGGCACTGGGAGGTACTAAGAATTAAGGCAACAATGGTAAATACTATTACATAAACAATCCTGCAATAACATTAACAACCAATTATAAGAGTGGATATATATGTAGGTATGTAAGGGGAACAGACAGGGGGTAATATACGTCTACAAGGAGATAACCCCCCAAAAATTAGATGTGATGTGAGGGGGATCAGACTGTTAATCAAGTTTTCTATTTAGAGGTTCTGAAAAGATTGCCTAACAGTGTGTGACAAAAAAGGCCCGATTTGTGGCAGACAGGGGACTGGTTTTGCCACCATGACAATATACATGTTCGCAAAGCCAAAATCTCAGTGCACCAGTTTTTGGTAAAAACCAGCATGCCTCGCTTGCCCTACGCACCTTACTCACCTGACCTAAGGCTCCGTGCAACTTGTTTCTGCAAATGAAGAGGAACATGAAAGGACAGTGATTTGACGTAGAAGAGGTGAAGAAAACGAGGCAGGTGCTGTCAGCCATCCAAATGGATGAGTTTGAAAAATGTTTCCAAGAATGGAATCGCAGATTTGACAAATGTATTAAGTGTAATGGAGAGTACCTTAAAGGTGATTAAGTTATATTGTAAACAAATTTAAATATATAGCTTGGGTGAGGGAGATCCCAGGTTGTTGGTTTTGGGTTTTTTTTTTCAGGTATCCCCTGGTATATAAGCTTGGCAGAGGATATTTCTACATATGTGTTTACATATGCTACAAATATATTCAAGCAAATAGTAGACCATACAAACAAAGGGATGGAAACTTCTCTGCCATAACCAAACACCTTGAAGGACTGAGTCACTGGGCCTGGGGCTTAGGCTTATTGGCTTAACAGAGTCCATAATGACAATGTTCTACATCCTACTTCCGTGAGTAGTGGCTGGAACCTTAAAAGCTCTGGAGAACCAACCCATCTAGGATGCTAATGTTGTCTCCCTGTCAGGAGCATAGCAGAGTAAAGAGAGCCAGATACAGGAAACAATTAGTCAAAAGGACTAATGGGCCCCACAAAACACAACTTCCACTAATCTGAGGTCAGAGGAATCCAGTAGTGCCCAGCTAACATCACCAACCACTAATACTGGAATCACAATACAAAGTCTTAAGAGTAGGAGAAAAATATAGAACAAGATTCAAAATCATTAAAAAAAAAAGAAAACAGACTTGCTGGTCTGTTAAGAGACAGGTAGGACCCTCAGACTACAACCCAACCCTTCAGGCACCATTCAAACCTGGAGCTTAACCCACCCCAGGGGGATCACCTTTCAGACAAGCAATAGGCAAACAGGTGTACAATGACACCCATGAGAGCCTGCCTCAGAACTATCAATCCTGAGAGCAAAGCCCAGAGGGCAGAGAGGGGCAGGAAGAGAGGGAGGCAATGGGGAGGGTGCTGTTACATGGAGGGGACTGCATCTGTCACAGAACAAGTCATGCATAAATGGTTGAACATGACACTAATGTGCTTTGTAAGCCTTCACACGAGTCACAATAAAATGCTCACACAAAAACAAACCCAACAAACAAATTAAGCCCTTGACTGAAAGTGACCCTGCAGAGCAGAGAGAAGTGTCCACTGCGTTTCTAATGCTGGTCATCTTTTTGGAAGCAGCCTGCCACACCATTCTCCTACAGAGTGGCTGGTGGGTTTGACGTAGCGGTCTTTTGGCAGCAGCCAAGGACCTAACCACTGTGCCATCAGGGCTCTCCTTTATATCGGGGGGCTTCCAAAAGTCTATGGAAAGATGGAGTTAACTGACATCGGATTTCCCCCATGAACTGTCCTTCACAATAATTTAAAAGTTCTTTGAGAGCCATTATCTTTCATTGTTTTCCTTCAGAGCAACTACATACATGTACTGAAGAGCTGCACATGGCTCAAGAGCTGCAGTCTGTGGACCCTTGAGCTCTAGACCAGTGACTAAGGACGCAGGGGGCAGTTGGCACAAAGAATGAAAAAGCTAAAAACTCCATTTTCATGGGGAATATCTTTTTTTGGATCATGCTTTCTTTCCTGGATGTTTTTCTTTCAGGATCATTCCAAACTCTCTGTTCTCTTCAATGTGGCTTGACCAAGGGACGGCCAGGCTCCTTACAAGGGATGACTAAAATCTGGCCCAGGAGGAGCTGGAAAAACTGATAAAGCAAAGAACAGCAGCTTACTGTATACTCCCTTGGTTCTGCGGTTTGGAAAGAAACGTCTTGTTTATCTAGCTCTCATGAAGTTACGTCATCAAAATACAGTGTGGGGAAAGGAAAAATAAAAACAAGAGAAGGTATGAATCTCAGACATTTGCCAACTGATGCTGCTGCTAACCGACTCTGAGAGGGTTAAGCACATGTTTCAAAGAGTAGTTGAATATGCTCTCTCATTTTATTTTTGGCTGGGTACAGTGTACTTTATTGATGGTACATGACAAGGTTGGTTCTCTAAGCCCCTCCCCTTCCTTCAGGGGGTCTGGATGGAACATTCTCAGTGTTGGGGGATTGAATTAGGGGCAACGACTCCCCAGCAGCTGAGGGCCTCTCTTCCTCTACCTCTAGTGCTGTTGCTGGGGCTGCTGGTCCAGGGGGCTCTTACTCCTTGGAGGCCATGTGGACCATGAGGTCCACCACCCTGTTGCTGTAGCCACATTCATTATCATACCAGGAAATGAGCTTGACAAAGTGGTCGTTGAGGGCAATGCCAGCCCCAGCATCAAAGGTGGAAGAGTGGGTGTCACTGTTGAAGTCACAGGAGACATCCTGGTCCTCAGTGTAGCCCAGGAGGCCCTTTAGGGGACCATCGGCCATCTGCTTCACCACCTTCTTGATGTCATCGTACTTGGCAGCTCTCTCCAGACGGCAGGAGAGATTCATGACGGACACAGTGCCAGTCAGTTTCCCATTCAGCTTCGGGATAACCTTGTTCACAACCTTAGCAGCGCCAGTAGATGCGGGGATGATGTTCTGAGCAGCTCCATGGCCATCACGCCAGTTTCCCAGAGGGGCCATCCACGGTTTTCTGGGTGGCGGTGATGGCATGGACTGTGGTCATGAGTCCTTCCACGATGCCAACATTGTCACAGATGACCTTGCCAGGGGGGCTAAGAGTTGGTGGTGCAGGAGGCACTGCTGACAATCTTGAGGGAGTTGTCATACTTCTCGTGGTCCACGCCCATCACAAACATGGGGCAGCGGCAGAAGGGGCAGAGCTGATCACCCTTCACGTGAGCCCCAGGCTTCTCTAGGGTGGTGAAGACACCAGTGGACTCAACGACATATTCGGCACCAGCCTCCCCCCACTTGATGTGGGCGGGAGCTCGCTCCTGGAAGGTGGAGATGGCCTTCCCATTGATGATAAGCTTCCCATCCTCAGCCTTGACAGTGCCATTGAACGTGCCGTGGGTGGAATCATACTGGAACATGGAGACCATGTAGTTCAGACAATGAAGGGGTCATTGATGGCAACAACATCCACTTTGCCAGACAAGAAAGCAGTCCTGGTGACCAGGAGCCCAATGCGGCCGAATCCGTTCACTCCGACCTTCACTCACCATTGTGTCTCCAGAATGTGGTGGGGACTACATGGGAACGGGAGAGGCGGCTGTCTGTCGCACGAGGAGGAGCAGAGAGCCCTTTTATCTCATTTCTTTAGATTTTTTTTTTTAAGTCATACATGTTATGCCCCATGGAGAACAACTCCCTTGGCAGCCTAAGGGATTTTTATTGTTTTAATTAATTTTAGTCCAATATTGTTTATCGTGTGCCTTCAATAAATCACTGGTTGAATATACTATACACAACACTAGCACAGAAATGTAAACAATCAAACAAATAAAATAAAATGGTGACTTGTATGCTACTGCTGTGAACGCTAAAAGCCATGTCAGTGATATTCAAACACCAATGGATTAAGCAATACCAGGATTAACTAGGGTTTAGGAAGAAAAGCCTGGCAGTCTCGATCTGAAAAGGAACCAAATGAAAACCTATAGCCTGAAACAGACACTGCCTGACTTGCTTTGGACACAGCATCAGGAAGGATCAGCTGCTGGAGGGCAACATCCTGTTTAGTGAAGAGGGCTGGAAGGTGAGGAAGAGCATCATTACAAAGACACACTGCAACATGCTGGCCAACTGTGGCGATGACGCAGGACGGGCCACATTTATTCCGGTGGTCATCAAGTCAGGGCTGTCTCAACAGCAGCTATCAATCTTGCTCGCTCTCTCTTTTTTTAAAAATCATTTTATTGGGGGCTCGTACAACTCTTGTCACAATCCTCACATTCATCCATTGTGTCAAGCACTTTTGTACATTTGTTTCTCTCATCATTCTCAAAACATTTGCTTTCTACTTGAGCCCTTGGTATCAGCTCACTTTCCCCCTCCCTCTGTCCCCCCCTCCCCCATGAACCCTTGATAATTTATAAATTATTATTTGTCAAATCTTACACCATCCGACATCACCCTTCACCTACTTCTCCGCTGTCCATCTCCAGGGAGGAGGTTGTACGTAGATCCTTGTAATCTGTTCCCCCTTTCTCCCTCACATTCCCTCTATCCTCCCGGTATCACCACTCTTATCACTGGTTCTGAGGGGTTCATCTGTCCTGGATTCCCTGTTTCCATTTCCTATCAGTACCACAACTCGCTCTCTTTCTTTACACTTACATACACACACACACACACACACCCAAACCTACTGCCACTGAGTCAAATCCTACTCATCGCTACCCTATAGGACAGAGTTGAACTAGCCCTTTGGGTTTCCGAGGCTGTAAATGTTGAAGGGAGCAGAAAGTTTTATCTTACTCCCTCCGAGCAGCCAGGGGACTAGAACGATTGACAGTTCTATTAGCAACTCAACAGCCAACCCACCTTGCCACCAGCGCAGTAACATAGCAATTCATTTATTCACTACTGTATGCACCAGACCTTTAGCTGTGTGCTGGGGCTACACTGAAGACTGAACTCCTGTGGACCTACCATTAAAGACAGGGTGCCATGTAAACAATAAAGACAATACCAGACAGATGAGAGAAAGAAAAGTAAAAAGCATGCTGACAATGTATGGCTGGAAGGGACATGTCAAATACGGCCAGGGAAGGCCTCTTTGGGAAACACCAATATACTGATCTAGAATGATTCACCTTTTACTTAAAATCATTTATTACATAGCATCCAAGCAAGTGGAAAAGTTTTGTTTTAATTTCTACATTAGATTGCAGCCAGCCATATCTTGGGCATGTGCCTGAGGGATCTTCTCAGGAACGTTATGTAGTAGCAGGCAGAAAGAAACTCCAAGGACTTGGAGACCCTAACCCCACCTCTTCATGAAATGATTCACACGCACTTATGTGCTACGCTGTATCATATAATCTAGGAGGCAAATCCGAGAATTCCTAGAAGCACTTTACTACCTGAAAGAGTAAAAAGAGAAAGAAATATTATTTGAGTAAGGCCCTGAAATCTGATGTTTAGAACAAGTTATAGCATTCTTAGTTTATTTTAAAGAATTGGCGACTCCTCAAAGAATACCACAAGTATCACCCAATCCTCAAACCTAGGACGTTTCTGACAACCTGCACCTGCTCCAACAGGTAAACTTGCTTTGCCACTTGTTGGTGCCAGTCGACAAGTCATCTCCATCCAAGGATGTTCTTTCCACCTAAACAAGATCACATCCTTTGCTCTAGAGAAGATGAAGAGCAAAGTTCAAATGGAGACTCCTTGTTTGGCCCCAGGGAGAACCCTGACTATTCACTGACGTAGAAGCTGGGTAAGGTAAGAAGAGGACACTGGCTGGTGTCTTTCTTGCTTTGCCTTGTTTTCACACGTTGGTGCCATCAACCCTCCGGCTGTCCTAAGCCAAAGGGCCACTGGAGTGTCACCTCTTCCCTCTTTGCCCCTGGTATTTGGGCTACCACCAAGTCCAGGGCCATTTCTCTCAATGACTCTGGGATCTGTTCACGTCTCTCTGCTCCACTGCCACTAGCCTGTCTCACAGTACCATCATCCCTCGACTGATTTACTGTAAGAAACTGTTGAAATCGTCTCCCAACGCTCTGTGCGCTCCCCTCTTCAAGTGACCCTCTATTCTGCAGCCTGAGCACAAGCTTTCAAAAACCAAGGTCTGGTCAAATCTACCCTTGTTTTTATGAAAACCCTTCAGAGGCCTCCTCCAACTTTGTTTATTTTTCCCTCCTACTAAAGACTAATCAGATGGGCTGGAATAGAGATAAAACAAGATAGGACAAATACCGATTCAACTGGAGGATGAGAACACTGAGTTTATTATACTGCTCTCTTTTATACATATGCAAGATATTTTCACAATAAAAAGCTTAAAAACAGGTAAACCTACAACAAAACAAAAAATACCTTAGACCCAACGCTATCCAGCATGAGTACTATAGCACTGTAATCTGGTCCTACTGACCTCACTTCAGGGAACCCTGATGGAGCAGTGTGCAGTGTTGGGCTGTTAACGACAAAGCTGATGTTGGAATCAACTTTTCCACACCAGGTGGTTGACCTCACTTAGCACCTGTGCTCTGCTCCTCCACTTAGACTGGCCTAATTTCCATTCCTCAAATGCACCCTACTCACTCCCCGTTTGCTACAAAGTGTTTGCAGATGCTGTTACCTCAATCTGGAATGCCCTTCTCAATGGCTTAGCTAGCTCCTATTCATCCTTCAGAGGACAGGGCTGACACAGCCAAGACATACCTGCCCACCACGTCCAGCTCCAATTCTTTAGTCAAATAAGCTCACTGACGGTGTTCCTTTCCCAGACACTATCACCTCCATTTATGACCATTTATGATCTCCGTTGCTGAGTGTGATTATCCATACACGTCATCTGAACAGAGTCTATGGGTTTTTTGCTCACAGCCATCACAAGACTGGTCAGGGAACCAGTGCTGTAAAAATAGCTGTTGAATGATCTAAGGCAATCAAGGGAACTGCTTTCAGATTTTTACCATAAGATATTCTCAAATTCTTACAAATGATATACTATTTTGGGTCTCAATTCTTCTCAAACTGCTACAGAGAAATCACTCTTATTTATTGCCTTTATAGTCTTGCCTCTTGTACACCAGAGTCCTTGGCATTCCTGTAATGGAAGCATCATGGCTACTGACCAAAAATAACCACACAAATCCCCATCCCAGTCTCCTTCTCTCGCTTTGTACTTGCTTCTCCTCCCTTCCTCCCCTCAAGTCCACTTCAAAGGGCTGGAAGGCACTGGGGCTAACTGCCTGCCAGACCCCAGGCACTTCCTTTTGGTTCCTGCTCCAGATGGCCAGCAAGCAAGAGCTGCTTCAGCAGAGGCCCCAGGACTTCCCTCCATTCTGCTGCCCTCATGATCACTACTCGGGCGCCTCAGTAGTACACTCCTGCCATCAGCACCGCCACAGCACGGTTTCACTTGTAGCATGTTGTAAAGTACAGTAAAGGGACATTCACTAAGCTTTTCTTTATCAAAACTTCTGGGTGACAGGCAGACCGAAGAGACTAGAATTTAAATCTGGTTTGAAAAAAAAAAAAATCTGGTTTGATAAAACTAGTTTACATTTGAGAATGATGATGGCAACAAATGTACCTATGTGCTTGACACAATGGATGTATGTATGGAGAGTGATAATAATTGTACGAGCCCACAATAAAATGATTTTTTAAAAACCTATTTTACAGTGTGAACATCCATTTTAACAAACAATTCCTATCATCTACCAAGTGATACCTTGAGTGCTCATTTCAATACTTCTGAGAAGTACAGTGCTCACTATTAAGACGCTAAAAAAGTCAACCAGTAAACTAAATTTATCACATTTTTTAGCACAACCGTCACCAATTAATTCAGACATCTTTACTTTAATTCTAGGTCTACAACTTGGGAGCTAAGTAAAAGTTTAACTTTTCTTCAACTACATAAATTCATAGTTAAGTCTTTTAAAATATAAAAACTCACAAGTGCTTTATATTAAAATAATCCACATTAACCAAGCAATCACGTCACTTAAGACTGTCAGTACTGACGCTGGGGGGAAAAAAATCACTATGCATGTATGCATGCATAAAGCTCCATGTGCAGCTTAAGACTACGAACTAGCACTGCCTCTTCAATCTAAAGTAAGAAAGCAAACAACACTGATGGGGCGCAGGACCGGGTTGTGTTTCGTTCTGTTATACAGAGGATCTTTATGACTTGGAACAGACTTGACAGCACCTAACAGCTAAAGGCTCAGGAGCCGTGATACAGTAACCCAAAGGCTGGTAGTTTGAAGCCACCAACTGCTCCCAGAGAGGAAAATGTGGCCAGGTGCCTCTATAAAAGATTACTGCTCCACTGTCCTACAGGGTCACTCTGAGTCACAAATGGGCTGAGTTACTACACACCTACACCATATTTTCAAACCCCAAATTAGACTTTAACATCACTAACAGAGCAGAATAAATAAACCTGCAGTTTCTTTTTAAACATTTAGTGTAATCATTCCTTATGAATTTAAAATAATTATTAAAATAAAGGACTATTTACTCCAAATCAGAATAAGGAACTTTTTTGCCAAGTTCAATAAATTACCTTCCGAATCAACTGCGGCTTGGAAACTCACAGGGCAGTTCTACCCTGTCCTCTAGGGCCCATAAGAGCTGGCATCGACTGGATGGCAGTGAGCTTAATCTATTAAGGAGAGGTTTTATGGCTGCTGTATCATATGTTAGTTATAAAACTAGGGCTAAAGGGCAGATCATACACAAAAAAGGAACACATCACCTGAAAGCCAGATCATTATCTACCAGTAGACAAGGCAGCATTTCAATTTCAGACAGATGGAGCCTATCTTTAGAGAAAGACTGGTACCTTTTAGAAAAGACTTGCTAACCTATTAACAGCAGTTAGTTGCCGTTGGTGTCAGCTGGTTGCCCTTGCATGTAACTAATTCCTCCTGCAACCACCAGTCTGATTCCGTGCTTCCTGGAGGTTGAGCAAGCTGGCTACATATACCGGAAGGCTTCTTAAGTAATCCCTTGTCCTTAGCAGGAAAAAGCTTTTCGGATAAATGTTGCCATTTCTTGTACACATGGGCTCCTGGGTAGCTAGTCAGTGTTTGTGCCTACCGTTCTTCAGAACGACCCTTCCTTTGGTCCAGGAGTTTGACGGCACAGTCATTCTCCTACTGTCCAGGGCATCTCTTGAAACATGTATGGCATTCTTTTGCCAATCTGCTTCCTCGTATCTAGCAGCGTACTGGGTGAACTGTGGGGCATGTTTCGGCTCTTCTGCACGCACAGGCGGGAACGTTGCCTGTCCACGTGGTTTTGTCCAGGGAAGCCTGAGCTTTCATCTCATCTTCAGGGTTGCAGTCAGTCCACAGTGCAGTAGAATGGCTTGTGATCTTGTGAACAACTAAGGCAATTATTATTACCTAGAAGCTCCTGGATCGTCATTCCAGATGGCAGAGAAAGCACATCCAAGGCACTACAATCCTACAGCAAAAGATAACAAACCAAACCCATTGTCATCGAGTTCATTCCGACTGACAGGACTCACACGACAGAACTGCCCCGCTGAGTTTCCAAGACTTTAAATCTTGACAGGAGCAGCTGGTCTCGCTGTTACCAGCTCCATGCATAAACATCCTAGAGCACTGTGAGCAGTGGGGTTCAGAGGGACCGTTGCAAAGGTCAACTGAGTCTTCGTTTCAGCAGGGGAAGGCAGCTCTTTCTTTACATGGTCACTGTGCCACACAGCCATCCAGGACCCTCCAAGCAGGTCTATAATTCTAATTTAGCCACACAGCAATATGAACTCTCCATAGAGAATTAGAAAAGAACTGTCAACTTGTGTGGAGTCTTTTCAAATGTATGCACAAAATAATACTGTCTACAGCATCATTTTTCAGATAAAAAAACCAAGACACTAAATACACAATATGCTAAGGATCGAGAACAAAGGACAAGAATTACAAAAGCAGAGATTATGTGGGGGTATTTTTTTTTTTGTTGCTTTCCTCAAAACTCTTTAAAGGCTTTAGCTTAGTGTACACACACACACACACACACACACACACACACACACACACACACACACAAATACTACACCCCCCAGCTCAGAAGCAACAAAGCCCACATGGAAGAAGCTCACCAGCCGGTGTGATCACGAGGTATTGAAGAGATCAGGTATCAAGTATCACACAACAAAAAATCTTATCATTATGAGTGAGGTGGAGTGCAGAGTGAGGGACCCAAAACCTATCATGATCCCAATTCTACCTTACAAATCTGGCTAGACCAGAGGATGTACACCAGTACAGATAGTAACTGGAACCACAGGGAATCCAGGACAGACGATCCCTTCGGGACCAGTGGTGTGAGTGGCGATACTGGGAGGGTGGGGTGGAAAGGGGGGAACTGATTACAAGGATCTACATATAACCTCATCCCTGGGGGATGGACAACAGAAAAGTGGGTGAAGGGAGACATAGGACAAAATAATTTATAAATTATCAAGGGTTCATGAGGGAGGGGAGAGGGGAAAATGAGCAGCTGATGCCAGGGACTTAGGTGGAGAGCAAATGTTTTAAGAATGATGAGGGTAACGAATGTACAAATGTGCTTTATACAATTGATGTATGTATGGATTATGACAAGAGCCCCCAATAAAATGATTTTTTTTAAAAAGGGCTCACATAGAATGTAAATGTTTAAAAAATGATGGCAACACATGTATAAATATGCTTGATACAATTGATGTATGGATTGGTTTTTTTTTTAAACAATTTATTAGGGACTCATACAACTCTTATTACAGTCCATACATATACATACATCAATTGTATAAAGCACATCTGTACATTATTTTCCCGATGTATGGATTGTTATTAGTTGTAAGAGCCCCAATAAAATTATCTTTAATAAATAAAAGAAAAAGAAATAGAAAGGCCACTAATTGAACCACAAACAAAGTGTTCTTCTTGGAGAGCAGGGAACACATCCACCGGTTTAAACATCTTCCAGGCACCTAGAACAGTATGCTGCATGAAGTAAGCACTCAAAAATACTTAACCAAGATGAAATCTAAAGCCTACAAGACATGTATTTTAAGAAGCATCCTACAGTTTTCGTTACTTGGATTTTTAAAAATTAATTTTCTGCCTGGCCCTGACACCCACAGAATTTAAAATATTAAAAACTCACATATTCAAAAAATATCCTGAAAGACAATTCTAAAATGGGAGTCTGTAAGCAGAAAGTGGGGGCTGGAGATGGGAATGCATGCTGAGCTGGTAACCACTTGATAAGAAGACCCACTGCAGTGCCATGGCTTGCTGTTATATGGGCTGGGCTCGCTAACCATGGTCTTGCAATGCTCCCCAAATGACTGGGCAAAAATAAGGTACTTGCGGCCCACCAAGGGGACTGGACAGCTTACTAGTAATACAGAGAAGGGACATTGCACCCTTGTGAGGGGAGGCCCATGTAAACAAGGTTTATGGTACCCTAACAAAGGGATTAGTTGATTTTGCCATCCTGCTGGGCTTAAAGTGCATCATGTGAGAGGTGCAAACCACCAAGACTCAGAAATTACTAGACCCAGGAGAAAGAGAGAGAGAAAACATACGAACTGTAATACCAGAGAGACTGCAAGATGGAGAAGCACCGGCAGAAAAACTGTAGCAGCAGAACCAGAAGACCAGGTGAGACTGTGCTGTATGTAGACTTCTCAACGCATGAAACAATTACAGTAGACCTGCCAACCTATGAAGCAAGAGAGCTGAGTACAATCAGGCTTCCTGGCAGAATGGGATGCCTCTGGGTACTACTGGCTGAGCTGAAGAGCTGTAGCACTTGACTGGGCAGGGCAGAGGCCAATCTGTGGCCACAGCTGAGGAGTTGTCCTGATTGAAGAACTGTATCCTGAGTGTTCTTGATCATGAATTGTAACCTGTGACTGCCTTAACTAACCCCACAATCCTAAATACGGTCTGTGAATTCAGAGTTCAGTGTAGCACTGCGACAAACTATGGAACCCGAAAGAGTACAGACTGCTGTGAGGGAAGAGGCGCAGTGATGAGCTGAAGCAAGGGTTTATAAGGGGATGTGCGGGGCATACAGGGAGGGTGCGGGGGTTGAGGAAACAATGTATGTGGGAGGGGGAAGGAGCACTCTCTAGAACTGATGGTGATTACACAACTCATTTTTAAAGTGATTTAATAATGGAGGGGAGGAGGATGTTCTAAAATTGAATGTAGTAATGATTGTACAAGTCTTCTTGATGTGACTGAACTACTAAATTGTGTCACATGTGGATTAAGTGCCACTGAAACTGTTCAAAGACAAAAGAATGCTGTGAAATGATGGCTGGTGACAGAATTGGTCAGAAAACTGGTAGGTGGTGGTATGCCTGACCTCACTCCAGGGGAACGGCTCTGGGTTGATGCGATCCTTGCAGGCCGGTAGCAACCCCGTGCTCTTCGTGTGCACTACTAAATAAATACATAATCTGCCCCACCTGCCACTAAAATCACCCTGAAAGCATTAAATGACTCTATTCCAAGATGGCCATCTTCACAAATCACACTTTATTATAGTTGCTGGCTCAATTACAGATTTCCACAGCTAGATTGCAGACATGAAGACCAGGGCTATGTCTGCCTTGCTCACCAGAATGCTACATAGTGCCTGGTGCCCCAAAACCACTGCTTGAATGAATTAACCACCAAAAACAACCCAGGAGGGTGCAGGAATTCTCCTAACTTTTATCCCATCACAATTTGCCACAAGCCCAAGTTACAAAGAAGCTAGAAGCTGCCTTTTTCATAGCGTTATACATCTCCTCTGTGGTCAGAGTGGAACTGGCCTGCAGAAATTTCTCCGCTGCAGTCTTTACAGAAGCTGGCCTCTCTCCCATCAAGCCCATGGGCCGGCACGGACTGCCAGTCTCTCGTGCACTTTTCCACTTGTAAAGTTGCTTCTTTGAACTCTCACTTACGCCAGGCAACAGGTTAAATGTTCTACATATGATTTCGCTTAACCCTTAAATAACACAATTAAATAGATTGCTGTATGTCCTTATTTTACAAATGAGAAAATGGCCGAGGAAAGTAAAGCAATTTGCTCAAGATCAACTGGCTGTAAGAGCCAGGCACCCCCATTGTCAAAAGCCAAATTCCATTCTAAAGGGTCTGGGCAGGGGCAGGCATTATAAAGTCAGCCAGACTATTAGGACAGTGAAAGCATACCTCCAAGGGAACATTTCACCCCAAGGAAATAGCCTCCTTTCTGTTTCTCTTCAAACATGCAGTCCCCTTTGGTTCTTCTTTCATTTTCCCACTTTGGAGAGCAAGGCAAGTGCGGGGACAGGAAACAAATGACCTTCCTCTTCACTCTACCTTTACAAAGCAAGGCCACCATAGCCATCACAATGCATGTGACAACCCTGGGCCTCTGTATTAGATAGAGGACCAGAGAGATCGCAGATGTGGTCAATAAAGACCAAGGCCAGGTAACCGTGGTGGGCGTCGAAGGTGCAGCCAGGTCATCACATGGATTGCTGACCCAGTGCTGCCATATCCTGGGGTTTCCAGAGAAATCTGAAGACTGGACTTGAAAAACATCTCAGTACTAAAATGTAGATGACTAATTAAAAAATAATTCATCACATAGTCCAAACCCAGCCAGGAGTCATCACCTTCTGGCTCCTCTCGGACTTTTTGTTTGTAATTTTTACCGTGAATTCGGTGGGGGTTTACATATCAGCCCATCATTTTTGCAGCCAACAATTTAAACAAATTGACACCTTAACAATTTAACAAATCTTCCCTAGGATTCCCTATTCCCCCCCTACACAAACTCCCTACCACCCTTCCTCTCGCACCTTCCCCTGGGAGGACACTGTCTTCCCTTTGGCCCCTCTACCTACTCTTCTGCCTCACAGACTTTGAAAAGCTCTTTCCTCCACAAGTCCGAGCAACAAAAGAAAAACAACTGACAAATTAAAATGAAAAAATGTGGGTGCATCAAAGGACTTTATCCATCAATAAAGAAGCTACAGAATGACTGGGAGGAAATACTTTGTAACCATGTACCAGACAGGGGTTCAATATTAAGAACACAGTGGCTATTTCTGCTGCTGATTCTGACCCATGAGGACCCCAGGTATGTACATCAGAGCTGTGCTCCACAGGTGTTCAAGGCTGTGTATGATCTGTCAGACTAGCTTCCCAACACAAATCAAAACCGCACGTCACTTCACATCCTCTAGGATGGCTCCAGACCAAACCAAGCTCATTGTCGTGTCCATTCCAACTTACAGTGACCCACAGAGCAGAGTAGAATTGCTCCTGAGGGTTTCCTAGACTCTCTCTTTGTGGGAGTAGAAAGCCCCATCTTTCGCTCACAGAGCAGCTAGTGGCTTTAAACTGCTGACCCTGGCTATTACGAGACACATCAGAAAACAAGTGTTGGGGAGAATGTAGACCAACTGGCATCCTTGCGTATGGCTGGTGGGAATGTGAAGTGGTACTATTGCTATGGAAAAGTTTGTTGGTTTGTCAACAAGCTAAATCAATTACTATATGATCTAATAATTCCTCTCAAGTCTATACCCAAAAGATTTGAAAGAGGAACTCAATTTGAAGTCAGGGACTCAATCAGCTACTTGGTACATCAATGTTAAATGTCCTATCAGTAGATGAACAAACAAAATGTCGTATAGACATATCCAAATCTACTACCGTAGAGCCAATTCCTACTCACAGCAATGTATACGACAGGGCAGAACTGCCCTACAGAATCCTCATACCTATAAATCTTTGCAGAAGCAGGCTGACAGATCGTTCACCTACAGAGCAGCTGGTGGGTTTAAACTGCTGACCTTAGGAGCTGAGTGCGTCACCACTGTATTACCAGTTGGTTACTGGTAATCAAAACCCATTGCCAATCAAATCCATTTGACTCATGATCACCCTTTAAGAAAAGCTGAAATGCCCCACAGGGTTTCCAGGGCTATAATCTTTATGACAGCAGACTGCTACATCTTTCTTGCTCAGGATGCCTGGTGGACTCGAACCACCAACCCTGTGTTTGGTAAGCACTGTGCCACCAGTGCTCTCGTGTTAGTGCTGAAAGGGTACTGAATTTCTGCTTGGGGTGAAGAAACCTTTGGAAACTAACAGTGTAATCACATGATAATAGTAATTAATGTCACTGAATTGTACAGTTAAAACAATGTTTTTATCATATCTTATCATAATAAAATTTTTTTAATTTTAAAATATAATTATACATCCAGGTCTCTGACTGCACTGCATAGCCTGGATGGCCCAATGTCCTGCACCTGAAATACTCTTCTCCCACTACCCTTGTCCAATCAAGCTGGCCCTAGTGCCTCATGAAGTCTCACTGGACACTCCAGCTCCTCTCTACAGTCTCCTCCGGCTCCTGTACACTCTCCCTCTCCACCATTTCCCTAATTATTTTACACTCTACAGTGCATCTTGCCAACAGAGCTCAGATTCTGCATTACCACCCATCGTAAAACCCCTCTGCTTGAGAGATTCTTTCGAAAGAGCACAAATTACTTTTATAATCAATAGAAACTAACTCCCTTTGAAAAGAAAAATTCCCCAAATTGGCTGGCAAAAGGATGAGGTCATGCTAATTCCTATCAACAAGTTGCTGATGTATGCAAATACCACAGAAATGTAACTACTGTATACAGGAAAACACTACCAATAAACATCTGAAATCTGTCTCATGAACAACAGACCACACACACACACACACACACACACACACGCGGCAGATCTGCTGCTCCTTCCGGCTGACCCCGGAAGACTTCGTCACTGCAGAGACAAACGGGAGCGCCCACGTCTGTAAATGACGGCCACACTTAACTCTGCAGGGCAAGTCTTTTCTGCAAAAAGAAAGCAAATGGCAACAATGGAAGAGTGCCACTTCCAAGCATAAGCACAAGGACCAAATATTTAAATAGATGAGGCCGAGGTACTTACATATGAAAAGCACCTATGAGTGCACATACCTTTCTTCCTGCATTTAAAGTTAGGTTTCTTAGATATTAAAAAAGCCACTGTCCTTTCTCCTTTGATTAGACAAATACCTGATTAATTTCTATTCGGCATTACTAGGCTGCTCTGATAAAGCACATCGGAGATGTGTTCAATAATCAGTGCAGTGAAGATTCCTGTAGTTCTATAAATGTTCTTTACAAGGACTTTATTTTATGAACAGAGAGACCAACAAAGAACTGCTATTTGAGGAATCATTTCTTTATGTTTATGAACTAAACCAACTAACATCATGCTTTCTGATGCTTGAGTAGTAAATTTTCCACTCTGAAACTGAGCTATAAAAGGCTTCCTACATTATGAATTTTCAAAGTATTTTTGATAAAGGACAAATACAGGTATGGCCTTATCTTGGCTCAGCAATTTCAGAAACGTAACTTACTCTCATCTGTAAACCAGATTTCCTGAACAGTCGATAGTTAATTAAATGCACTAAGAAAGCAAAAGCATAAAATGTCCAAATGTCCAATACACACACACACAAGGCTTCAAGAGTTCATGGAAAACTTGAGCGAAAAGATACAAGACTGGAAGGCTGAGTGAGGAAAAGCACGGAAAAGTCACAACTCCACCTGCTCCCTGTTCCACAGCTCCCCTGGGGGGGGGGGGGGGACATGGGTCAAGTCCATAGGCCCATATGTTACACCTCAAGAAGGAAGGTGTTTGGGTTTTAAATGATTTACCAGGAAGTCTAAATAATGATACCATTTAAGAATCAGCAAACCCAGTCTGATCCCTACAACCGCTGAGCTGCTTGGTAGCAGCTTGCAGGCCAGTCAGACAAGCGGTGGCCCACACCTTGGCCCTCTCCTGACACAAACTGAGCCCCCTGTGAGGACATCTTGAGAGTCATAAGAATTACCTCGACATGCCCCAACACCCTCACTCTATCTCCAGCAATTGCTCACTCAAGAAGACTCCCTGACACTTAAGGCAGTCAAACCTAACTAAAACTACTAAGCATGCTAAAAAGCATACTCAATTGGCTTAGTTCAATAAAATTTAAGCAACCTTTGCTCTTTTAAGCAAAAAAAGTGTCCCCAATTTGTATTTGCAATGCACCACACCAATAACTTTTTACAGGCTAGCATCTTTATTTACACATGTGCACAACTTGTTCGCTACACACCTGTGAAAAAACAGTTAAGAAATTGGTAACTGTGGAACTAGAACATAGGAACCATTGCAGGCTACAAAAGAGGAGATGTGCGGGTAAGAGAGTAAGGAGCTGAATGTGGAACTGTCCCTAAAGTTGTCAAACTTAAAATCTGGTCATGAAACATAGGGCTGAAGCAAACTTCCAGACTAAAATTCTCTAACATGCAAGAATATTTCTGTGAACCCATTTTGGGACTCTCTGGCCTAAAGTAACATGGAAACTGCTCAAGAACAGCCAGTCTTCCCCAGCTTTCCTGAAGTCTTTGCTTTGTGATCCTCTGAATAGGGGAAATGGTCCTTCCTTATTCCCGTCCTCTTCCCCCACCCTTCCTTACCCATGTGTTCAACACACTCCCACTGACTGGCCCAGGATGGACACTGTTCTGGTGACACCCACCTAACTCACTGTCACTGAGTCAATTATGACTCATAAGGGCCCTATAGGACAGAGTAGAACTGCTCCTTAGATGTTCAGAGAATGTAAATCGTTATGGGGACAGACAGCCTCATCTTTAACCTGCAGAATGGCTCGTGATTTTGAACCACAGACCTTGCAGTTAGCAGCCAAATACCTAACCCAAAGTGCCACCAAGTCTCCTTCTGGTGACATGGTAGTATTCAAAGAATGAAAAGTCTTGCAGTCCTGTGGAACATATGGTAGTAGTTGGAAAAAGAACCAGCAAACTAATTCTGTAGTGGTAGAAAGTAAGTGTACTGCATGACTGCAATGGACAGGCAGGGCAAATTTCTGGTGGGTCTTGCCAAGGCTGACAGTAGTCATAAAGGCCCTAAGGTGGGCTTGTGTCGAACAGGGAAGAGCAATGGAAAGCATGCCTGCGCAGCTAGAAGCGCAAGACGGGGGTGGGGGTGGGGTGTGTGTGTGTGTGTGTGATGTGAGCGAGCTTGGAGGGGTCCAATCATGTGGGGCCTTGTTTCCCTGCCTCCATCACCTAAAACAAGCAAGCAAACTAGTCTTTGTCTTGAATTGAGAGGGGTGAGATGACTGAGAGTTCCTTTAAAGAGGTCAGTCGGAAAGGACCCAAGGCGAATTTGAGAGGAAGGAGAGCATGAAGCCGGAAAAGGAAAAGAGACTCCATGAAAAGTATGGGACTCCTTTTTGTCTGACAAAGGAGCCCTGGTGGCAGAGTGGCCTACACATTGGGCTGCTAAGCACATAATCAGTGATTGGAACCCACCAGCCACTCCTGTAAAGAGTTTAAAAGTCTCCAGAGCCGAGAGGCAGTTCCACCTGTCCTATATCGGATCACTGTGCGTCCGAACTGCCTGAACAGCACCGAGTCCGGTTTGAATTTTGTGTGACAACCCTAACGTTCCTTTGCACTCTTCCTGGGCGGGCAGTGCAGGAAGGACGGATTTCAGTAAGTGATACATGCACACAGTCCCACATTCTAAAGATACAAAGGGGAGGGAGGGAGAGGTAGGTTTCCTACCACCAGTCTTACCCCGTCAGCAGTTCACTGCCCACATTCTACCACGGTTACCACTCCTTCTATGTTCCTGTAGAGACAGAGTGTGTGTCGCTGTTTGTGCACACTCCTTAGTCAAGTAGCCAGCGTATGAAAGTTACTACTGTGTCTTGCAAATAGAAATTGGGGGGCACTTTGTTTCAAGACTCAACATCACAGACTTCACATCATGTTTCTTTCACCTTGATCCAGATCATGGGCTCCCAAACTTATCTGACCTACTGCCCACTTTTCAGGGGGAGAAAAATTACTATACTCAAGTATAAGCGGACCTCTCTATCAGGCAGGGCACCTAATTTTACCACAAAAACTACTTTAGAAATGTGCTGGAAAACGTGGTTTATACATATATGGTACTAAGCACCCCCCTGACACTTTTGTACTATAGCCCATGATTCAAGATACAGGTATCTGCTTTTGTAGCACGTCCCTTACCCCTGCCCCCCTGCTCCTCCATCATTCCGGCACCCTCAAAGGGGGCACTACCACCCGCTTTGGGAAACAGTGACTAGATAAAGAAGGAAATGAGGAGACAGAAATTTTATAACCATCCCTACCAACTTGGATCTCAACTATTTTAATATCAACTCACTTTAAAATCCCACTTTGACATACACTGTTGGCTATGAACCACTTTCAACAAGCCACTAATTCCATACCGTAAACTGGGCCTGTGGAGGCTCAGTCCCCGGAGTCTATGGCCCTGAGTTGCTCTTCAAATCTTGAAGCTACCTCCTCAAGTCACCTTTAAACTAAGTAACAGTTTTTCCCAAAGAACAAAGATAGGCATGTTTGAGTACTGCATTTTTAAAATTACATAAGATCAAAAGTCAACAGCTATTTCACAGTTGTTGTGGGGCAGAGAGATTAAGTAAATGGAAAAAATGGGGACAGAAATAACTAGACAGTTGACACTAGAAATAACAAGAGAGTGAAGAAGGTAACCAACATCACTGATCATTTTCTCTAGAAACAGGAGTGAGTTTTGCTGTGGATATTTTCACCAGGGTGGTAGTTTGACTGCACCGAATTACTAAAAAAGGTTCAAGGTTATCAACAATGTGGAAATCCTCTTGCCTTCAGGTACTGCCATCACTAGGTTGGTAATCTGTTCATTATCATCAGTCACCTAACACAAATCCTTTGAGAAAGAAGATTCTGATGTTGGACATCTCAAAGAAATAATTTATATTCTAAAATACATGCATCGTCAGGTAAGCTAATACTTACTCAACATTATAAGACAACCCGTCACAGTTGGTGGCGCTGGGTGCGTCCAGTGGGTTCCAACTCATGGAGACCATATAGGAAAGGGTAGAACTGCCCATGTGGCTTTTCAAGGCTGTAACTTTTTTTAAAAAATCATGTTATTGGGGGCTCGTACAACTCTTATCACAATCCATACATCCATCCATTGTCAAACACATTTGCACATTTGTTGCCATCAGCATTCTCAAATCATTTGCTTTCTGCTTGAACCCTTGGTATCAGCTCATTTTCCCCCTCCCTCCTTGCTGCCCTATCCTTCACGAACCCTTGATAATTTATATATTATCTTGTCATATCTTACACTGTCCTAGGTCTCCCTTCAACCACTTTTCTGTTGTCCATCCCCCAGGGAGGATGTTATATGTAGATTCTTGTAATTAGTGCCCTCTTTCTACACCACCCTCCCTCCACCCTCCTGGTATGGCCACTCTCAGCACTGGTCCTGAAGGGATCATCTGTCCTGGATTCCCTGTGTTTCCAGTTCCTATCTGTACCAGTGTCCATGCTCTGGTCTAGCCAGATTTGTAAGGCAGAATTAGGATCATGATAGTGGGGGAGGAAGCATTTAGGAACTAGAGGAAAGGTGTATGTGTCATCGTTGCTACCCTGCACCTTGACTGGCTAGTCTCCTACCATGACCCTTCTGCAAGGGGATGTCCAGTGGCTGTAACTCTTAACAGAACAAAACATAGGGTTGGAATTGACTCAATGGCAATGAGAGCCTGTCATGAAGATACTAGAAATTAGGAAAGAGCCGGGAGGCTTCTCTGAAACCTACACAAAATAAGTCAAAAGGTACTGTTACAAAACCATAGAAACCTGTATTAAACTATCAAAATGCAAAATTATTATTTCTTAATAGATCCTCCATTTAAAACCATGCATATCCTCCTCTTAAGACTTTGCACTTGGGGAGGGGAAGAAATGAGCTGATACCAAGGGCTCAAGTAGAAAGAAAATGTTTTGAAAATGATGACAACATATGTACATGTGCATGACACAATGGATGGATGTATAGATTGTGAGATGTAAGAGCCCCCAGTAAAATGATAAAAAAAAACAACTGCACTTCTGAAGATAATGTTTCCATCTCTCCAATCCTGCCCCACCCCACTCCCAATTCTACACTTTAATTTACACCATTATCTAAATGGCAGTTTCAATCTCCTCAAGGGACTCAAATCGTGTTTCTTTACAATGGTCTTTGGGTTGGGGAACAAAAAAAGCCCGAGGGCTGTAGGTGGAACAGGGTATGGTTTCCCAAAATTCTCATAGAACAACCATTGAAGAATGAGGTTATGGTGACAGAAAAAAAACTCCTTGGCCTAATTTTCCTGGCCTTTTTTGTACCAATGCAATTTTCAAATTTCTTTTAACAAGAAAAACAACTTTGCATTGTGATTTGGGTAAAGGTTTATAGAGTATATCCGTTTTCCATTCGATACTTCATATTTTCCTTTATGCCGCTGGTTACAATCCTCACACAATGTACTAACATTCACCTCACTTCCTCCCTGTGTTTTCCATTTCTATTTGTCCTTCTTTCCCATCCCTTCTAGTCTCTGGACTTTATTCCTGAGCAAATGCCTTCTTCTGATCTCAAATGACTCATTGTTCTAAGGAATGTGTACCTCCCTAGTATCGCTGTTCACATTAGACACCTGTCTGCTCTCTGGCTGAAAGCTAAACCACTGGGGTAGGTTCAGTTCCAGGCTGGAAGGGTGACTAGGGGTCATAGTCTAGGGAATTTGACCTGTGTCTATCCAACCAGACAGCCCAGTCTTTTATACAGTTTTTAAAGCTCGCATCTTTCCCTCCCTCACGTTTCCAGTCTTTTCCTATGGTCATCCCTGTCAGAGCAGTGGTAGCAGTGGCTGAGCACCAGCTGGTCCTTCTGGTCTCAGAGCTGTGTGTGCTCAGTCCACAGGACCAACAGTGTCCCCACTCTTCTTTGCTCAGGGCAGGGAGGGACCAACTGTTTCTTGTTGGCTAGCTACTCATAAGCTTTTAAGAGCCCAGTCACTACTCACCAAAGTAAAACGCAGAAGCCGTTCTTTGAGGGCTACGCTGTGTCACTTGACCTTGATGTGCCCCAAGACTATGATCCTGCATCCCCAGGTCCTTCCAGGTACTCTCTCAAGGTATTTGATTATGGCAGTTTTCAATTGTCTTAAAACTTCTTCCTAAGTCCTAAGAACTATCCACTGATCCAGAGACATTGTTAAAGAAGGTATTTATTTATTTTTAAAGACACCTGCTGTGCATGTACAAACTAGCAGTAATATACTGTTACTTACCCTCCTCTATCAAGGCATTGCTAGTAGACATTAGCATCACTGTACTGTACCTTCTGTCACTTTGTCCACTAGATTGTTGGCTTCTTCAAAGCAGGGAATTTGTAGCCATTCATTCACTGAAAAAATTCATTGCGTGTCTAGAACATTCTAGGCACAAGAGCTAAAGGAGTGGAGAGCAAAAAGCCAAAGCTTCTAGCCTCGTGGACTAGCTTACATCCTAGAGAGGAAATAAACAATTAAAAAAAATGTATACACAGTATGTTCAGCAGTAACACATGCTACTTAGAAAAAGAAGCTTAAGAGACCTGGTGACAATGAACTACTGTTGCCACCATATGTAAGGTAATCCTGAAAGACCCTTCTGCTAAGGTGATAGCCAAAGACTGAAGTGAAGGAACACACGTGCAGACGTGTGAGAGAAAGCAGCATGGGGGTGAACTCAAAGCCACAACAGAGACATGATATTATCCAGGGCCTGAGTGGTCATGGTCAAGTTTTAGATTTACTCTAAGTCAGAAGAGTGACATGATGAGATTTATGGGTTAGAAGCATCCAGCAGCTGGGGTATGAGAAAAGAGAGAGAGAGAGAGAGAGAAGCAAGGGCAGAAGGCTGGAAGAAGGGGATTAGGTTCTGAAGGTTAGGTTTGCTGCCATGAGAATGAGAAAGAAAGAAGCCAAGACTGTCTCCAAGGGTTCAAATCTGAGCCACCGTTGGTTTAAAGAAAGGGAAAATTGCAAAAGAAGGTTTTCCTTGTTTGTTTCTCATTTAGACTCAAGAGTCCGATGTGGCCGTTTTATGCTTGCCATGACGTCTCATAATCCAGAGAGAAATACTGAGTAGGTGTAGGAGACTTACGTTCAGGAGAGAGGTCAGGGCTAAAAATAGGCGTGTGACAGGAATCAGCAGGAAGATACTAGGAGTTACAGATGGGCCTGGATGAGACCGTCCACAATGTGAGCAGAGGGTCAGGTATGAAGAGGTGCACAGATGGCGCCCTCAGACACCACATGGGAAGAAGTCAGGAACTTCAAGGAAACTCTCCAAGAAGATGAAGGGAAAGCAACTAGAGGGGAGCACAGAATTGGAGACACGATGGAAAGCAGGGTACAGAAAGTGTTTAAGGGAAGGAGGCAGCAATGATCAGAACCATGAGAGAGAGGGGTTCACAGTTACCGAATGGGAGAGAAGGCCGTCTCAATGGAGAGAGCTCAAGGAAGAGTGGGATGAGGGGGAGTGGGCCCGAGCACACAAAAAGCTCAGCTATGAAAGGAAGCGAGAAATGAGTGGTACCTGGAGAATACTGGGTCAAGAAAGCATTTGATAATACGGGAATTTGTACAGAATGTTTGACCTGGAAATGACAGGGTAGAGAAGGAAATGCGATAGTGCATTATCATATCGTGCTCTGGGAAATCGGATGGGAATCACTGGCTATTAACTGGAAGAGGAGGCTGCTGGCTAGGCCAGAGGGGGGCTGAGTGCATGGGGGTAGAGGGATCACAGTCTTGGCTATCTGCATGTTAGCAGGCTACACCACCACCAGTTCACTCTGTCGGGTTAATTCTAACTGATGGGGACCCACACGCTACAGACGAATACCGCTTCACAGGGTGTTCAAGGCTGTGGCCAGCCGGTCACCAGCCTGTTTCTGAGGCACCCCTGGGTAGGCTTGGCCTTAACCATATGTACCACTCAGGGACACCTACTGCAGGTGGAGGACCGACCCTCAGAAGCGGTGTGCTAGAGAAATGAATAAACAAAGTTATCTTGAACAAGGGCCCTTCTTTCTGGTACTAAGCTACTAAGAAACAGATTCCACCACCTCCCGTACACACCTAATTCATCATTTAAATATTCATGTTTTAAAAAGGAGAAAGATACAGGTGATATCATACATCAAATTGAAAAATGAGAATCTTCCAAAAGCAAAAAAGAATTGTGGCAAGCAGCAGAAGAGAAGAATAGAGATTACATATGACTTTGGACCAGAAATCACATCTCAGGAAGCAGCAGGCAGGATATAGGAGAAATGACTGACTAAAAGTAGCAGACAGGCAGGAAAAGGAGGAAAAGAAACTTATAAAAAAAGGTTCTGTAAAGACGTAGAGGAGGGGGAGGAGCAGAAATGTTCACTCAGATGCCAGGCCCAGCCACTCGCTCAGAGCTATGTAATATTGACAAGACCGAGATCCTGCTACAAAAGGGCTCCCTAACCACACTGGGATCTCAGGGAAGATCCTTCATCATAGCTGTGGCCTCTGGACTCCCACCTGGGCCGTACACTGCTCTCCAGAGCCCTCTGGAAGGTGTCACCTGCTGCTCCTCGGGGACACTTTTACCAACATACACTCAGGCCACCAGAGTGGCTCAATGTGCCATCTCTCCATCCAACTTGAGGGAATGAGAAGCAGCCTCCCTCACCAAAAAAACCGAAAGCTTATTAAACCGCCCACCTCCTGGTGTCAGGTCCTTCAAAAGCAGTTTACCACACAGGGAAATCTACCTGACCTCCTGTTGTCTGTCGGCGGGCGCCTTTGATTCTATTTTCACTCCCGGAGCAGAACTATGATGGCTTTCACGTCTTTCGGAAGCGCATCGCCAGGCCCATCTTTAGGCTGCTCTGGGCGGGTGGTAGTCAAGCTCCAACTCTGTGCCACCAGGGTTCCAGACATCATAATGCTATCAGTATTCATTCTCCCCCCCCCCCACCCCCGCAAATAAAAATCAGTTGTTTGGAGCAAGTTTAACTTCCCTAGGCATTGGAATGTCAGTTGATATATATTCTGTACCACTAGTCTTTCTAGACAATTACTTCATACCCTTAGATATTTCAACTGTCAAAAATTCCTGCTGGACACACACACCCCTTGCCCCCCAGAGAGTAACAAGCAACCCTACCCTCTGTGATCAGAGAGGATTCACAAAAGGGAGAAGGGGAAAGAGGGGAATTCTCACTTGAAGTACTCCGGAAGGCCAAAGTTGAATAACAGAACAAAGATGAATGTCACATTACCCAATTCAGAGCAATAAAACCGTACTTAAGTTAAAAAGAATGAAGTCTTGGTTTTTCATTCTGTTCGTGATAAAATATTAACTGGAGGATACAGATAAAAACATGTATATCTCTTCGCTTATCTTTGTTTGCTAAGCAAGACCTCGTCTTGAGCTGAGTCCCTACTGTTGAATTGCTAAGCTGCCTTTCTTTCCTGGCCCAATGCTTAAGATAGCATGTTTTACACTTCTTTCTAAACAGAGCAAAAATCTGAGACTGTTCATGAGGTAGACCATCTGTAAGTAGAGCTCTTCTTGACCTTTCAGTCCTTCTAGTGACTTGGATTTAGGAATTATGGGCTCTTTCCAAGGCATTAGAAATATATTCATGGTGGCGATATCGGGAAGGTGGAGGGAGGGTGAGGGAGAAACGGGAACCAGATGACAAGGTCTACATGTAACCTCCTCCCTGGAGGACAGACAGCGGAGAACTGGGTGAGGAAGACGTCGGATGGTGTAAGATATGATAAAATAATAATTATTTATAAATTATCAATGGTTCAGGGGGAGGGGAGCGGGGAGGGAGGAGAAAATGAGGAGCTGATGCCAGGGGCTCAGGTGGAGAGTAGGTGTTTTGAGTATGATGATGGCAACATATGTACAAATGTGCTGGACACAAATGATGTATGTACGGATTGTAAAAAGAGTTGTATGAGCCCCTAATAAAATGATCTAAAACACAAGAAATGTATTCATGAAAAAACAAGAAATATGTTCATAAAAAAACAAGAAATATATTCATGAAACCTTTCTTTTTGCACTCAAATTTCACTGGCTTACATAGTGTTTAGTTAAACTGCATAACTATAGTAGCAAGTCCAATGAATATTAACAGAAACAGGAATGAATACACGATTCAAGGGTTGGGAGGCCCCACTGTCAGTCAGGGTACACCAGACCTGAGATGCGTGCCAAGTGACAGCAAGCATTCAGAGCATCTAGTTCATTAAGGTGGAGGTTAAGAGACTGTCTGATATACCCCAGATTCAAAGTATTGTAATAAACATTAATTATCACAAATATCCAAAACTTGAAAGATTTCAAAATGTCAATAGCAACAGAAGTTTTAACAGGACATTGTCTTGCTGTCAACTTTTATCTGTCAGCAGGAAAAGAAGCCAGCGATGTGGAGGCTAAGGGGTCTCATTTTCATGTTCCGCCTCTCCTCCCACTGGATTCTAGGCTCCCCACACGTCAGTCCTTCTCTCCTCACAGAAGCAGGCCCTCATGCTTGCTGAGTGTGTTCACTCAGTCACACCAGGATCAGGATTTTGGCCACAATCCCTGCTAGCCTGTAAATTCACTTTTCTACGGCTGAAACTACGGCTGAAAACAGAAATGGTTTGAGTCATGTCTCCTATATTCTACATTTTCATCTTTTTTTCTCCACACTGCATGTATGTTTTCTGATACAGGTTAATTAAATATATAAATCAGGATGCTGCCTACAATTCCACTGCTATTATGTTAATGCTAGCAATGTTCTGTAAGCTATTACCATCTTGATTTAAA
Organism: Tenrec ecaudatus; assembly: GCF_050624435.1. NCBI lineage: Eukaryota > Metazoa > Chordata > Mammalia > Afrosoricida > Tenrecidae > Tenrec > Tenrec ecaudatus. Next base: position 165,284,378 of record NC_134536.1, read on the forward strand.
AAGTACTGGTGTCCACTACAAAATCAAATTAGGGTGAACGTGTTAACAAATTTGAATTTCACATCTCCCTCCAAGTATGACAACTAAGACTTCCAATTTCTGGCACTTCTAATAAGAATAACAGAGTTCTCCTGTAACTAACAAATTACTTCCCTTCCCAACACATTTATAATAATTTGATAATTAAATGACACCCTAGAGATTATTTCGTGGTCCCAAACCTCTCCGAATTAAGGCATCACAGCTAGAAAGAACTGTTCAACCTTTTGAACAAGGAGGGATGTTTATCTTTAAATCCCACATGACAGAGCGCTGCAGAGCAGGCACTTAATACTTGCTAGTTTAATTCAACTGAGTGAGACCAAAGTGGGCCCATTTTATTAATTTTCTTGTTCTTCCCAGGCTGTAGCTGTAACACCCACTGAATCCATAATTAAAGATTTGCACAAATCTTCTGCTCATTAACCAATGTTCAAAAACAAACTCAGTAGCAGAAACTTCATGAACCCTCAAATATCCAAATCCACCAGAAAAGCTTCTTTTTAAGTTTAAGCTTATAAACGAAAAGGCTTACACATGAAAGTAAACATGTAACAAATGGGAATGCTAATGTTCATTCTTATTAAAACTTAAAACAGGAAATGGAAAATCGAGTCTTCATTAGTTTGCTTATTATCTTTAATAAAGAGTTTCCAATTTATCCAATATGCTCACGTTTTCCTTTTCTGGTATATGTATGTGTGTGTATAAAATCTTAAAGCAACTCAAAGTTCCTACAACTAAGTTATGTATCCTTCTGTTTATAGTTGGAAGGGGCACAGGCTTACCTACCCATAGTCGTAAGACATATTATGCTAATTATTTGCCCCTCCAGTCAACAGCCAGTGACTCCCATCTGATTTCCCAGAGCATGGTAAAATAATAAAGAAAACAAAGCGTCTGAAGGAGTAACCCCCACCAAGAATTTTATTTATTTCAAAACCACAGTATTTTGCAAGTTGGCCTTGTTGACTAGTCTTCCAATTACACTGCATCTCTTTTGGGGACTTCACGATTTTTGCTATGACACAAAGTATTCATTTCCAAACCCTGTTCCCGTTCTGTTGTGCTGGAGGGAGCGCACAGGATCCCTCCCTAACAAGACAATTAGTGCTTCCCTAACTCTTTTCTTTTCTTTTTTTTTACCCCCCTCTTCAGGCAATAATTTAAATTCCCACTTCCTCCTAAATCTCTCTGGACAGCAAGTCCTGGCAATCTATCGGCGCCTTTCATCGCAGCTTCTTTTCCTAACTAGTGGGTCAAATTCCTTTCCTATTTCAAGCCCGTGTACTGTACACTTCACTCGCCACCACAGCCCACTGCCGAACGCAGGAATAGACAACCGCTTCAATTTCATGTCCTTCATTGTTTCCCATCTAACTGCCATTTTAGCACCATGAACCACGGGAGAAACGCATTTCCACCGGCATCTTATGAATTTCCAAAGCAGCTCTTCTTTGTGGATTTGCACAACATGTGCCTTCTCTGAATTCCCCTCATCACCACAGAAACGGCTTTGAGAGGCCCAGGTTTCTGAGGGGTGTTTTTTAAGTAAGCACGCTAAGCGAAACAGAAGGGCTCCTGGTGGCGCGGTGGTTAAAACGTGCAGCTGGCAGACCCAAAGGCCGAAGGTTTGAACCCTCCAGCCCGCTCCGCAGGAAAAAGATGTGTCAATCAGCTCACCTAGAATTTCACAGGCTTGAAAACCCAAACTCTAAAGACGAGGCAACTCGAGCCCGTCCTACGGGGTCACTAGGAGTCAGACTCGACTCCCGGACGCTGGGTTAGGTTAGGTTTGGTTTGTTAGTTTCAAGCAAAAAAAGAAAAAGCTGATTCTAAGCATTTTTTAAAATTTCCCCAGCAAATTACATTTTGATCCCTGCCCTTAATGCAGCGGAGGAATGTTGGGGGCAAGGATCGTAACCGCAGCCGTTGGCGTTCCCCACTACAATGAAACGGTATCAAGGCACGAAGATTATCGTACTACCAACCCCCCTTTCTTCTCAGGCCGCCCCGTAAGGGCTACTCAGCCGGCTTTGGCCTCTGCGTGAACCGCTCCCCCTCTGGGGTGCACAGCACCTTAATCCCTCGGCCAATCCCAAAGCCGCCAACGAAGTGGGCTCAGCCTCGGCCACAAAGGACCGGCCTGGCCTCGTGCACGGCGGCCGCGGCACCCATGTGCGGGGCGGACGGGTGCGGAACTGGCCTTCGTGGAGCGGAAGCTCGGGGGCCGGGGCCGAAGCCCACTCTTCCCGATTCACCGCGGGCCCCCTGACAGCCGGCGACCACCGGGCACCCCCCGCCCCCGCCGCCCGGCCAGTCCCAGGCGGCCACGCTAAAACCCACTTCCCCTCGGCCCATCGCCGCCCCCTCGCCGTCGCCCCGGGAAATTCCGTCGGAACTTCCTGAGGGCCCCCGGCGCCCCTGCCCGCGGCGCCGCCACACGCCCGCCGGCCGCGCCCCCCGGCCCCGCGACCCCGCCGCCGGGCGCCTCACCTCCTCCTCGCTCTCGCTGCGGAAACACAGGCACGCGGCCCGCTTCTTGTAGCCGTCGCCGTCATAGGTGCGGGTCTGGTTCGACTTGAGCTTCATCATCCTCCGGGCCCGGGTGGGGGTGCGGTGCGGGTCGCGGGAGTCGAGGGATGGGGAACTCGCGCCGGACGGCCGCGCGCGCGCGCGCCCCCGGCTCGGCCGAGGGGAGCAGGGAGGGGGTCCCGCCTCTTCGCTACGCGGCACCGCCACTCGCCCGCCGCGGCCACCTCATTCCCCGCGGCCCAGGCCCCGCGCCGCCCTCACGGCCGCCGTCGCCGCCGCCGCCACGGCCGCCGCCCCCTCTGCCGCCGCCGCCGACGACGACGACCGCGCCGCCATCTTGGGCGCGCTGCGTCAGCGGCGTCAGCACGCGCCGGGCCGGCGCACGGCCGCGCGCTGGCGGCGTAAACGAGCGTCCGCCGCGGGGCCGCGCGCCCAGACGCCCGCTACGCCGGGAGCGTAAGCAGGGGGTTGCGGACGCGCGCGCGCGCGGAAACCGGGGTTCGGAAGGGGGCGGGGCGAGCGCCCCCCCCCCGGCCCTGCGCTGTGGCCGAAACCTCGAGGTCCGCCCGTGGTGCGAGGAGCGGGGACTTCCCCAAGGTCACCGCGGCCACCAAGGGCAGGCCATCGGGTCTGTGACCCTGCCCGCCCACCTGGGAAAGAATGAGGGAGAAAGTCTCAACCCCGAGCCGAACCCCGTGCGACCAGTTGGTTTTGACTCATAATTCGGGTTTCTGAGACGAAATCTCCCCGGCGGCAGAGAGCCCTAGCTTTCTCTGGTCGGCCGGTGGGTTTGAACCGCCGCCCTTGAGTTTAGCAGCCCAGCGCCTAACCCACAGCACTACCAGAGCTCCTGAAAGGAGAACATAAAATAGATTGAAAACACAACCCGTCCTGGCGTTGGGAACGCAGGAAACCTGGGTTGATGGGGGTAAATATTTATCCTGCAGCCCCTCCTTGGTGCAAATGGAAAATGCTTCCCCTTAAGGCAGCCAGGAGGGCTCGGAAGGAAGCGAAGACTTGAGTGTAGGTGGACATCCTAAGACACCATCATTTCTGGCAATAAATAGGGTCTGTATTGTGGAAAGTCATTCTCCAGGAAAAGATATGACAGGCAAATGCTCTTGAAAAAGGAAACGGGGATGACCTGTGAATGCTCTCGGAACCCAAACAACTCTAATACCAGACTGATGCCCCAAATCCCATGACGGATCGTGTGAGCTGCTCTATCGCATGTTAATGTACTGTTTTCCAATCACTGCGATCAGTCAGTCCTGACTCAGAGCGACCCTACACCCCTGTGAGTTTCCGAGGCTGTAATTCTTAACGGGAATAGAAAGCCGCCTCTTTCTCCCACCAGCAGCTTACTGTGTCAAACTGCTGACCTTGGGATTAGCAACCCAACTCGTAACCCACTACCACCAGGGTTCGGCTTGTATTTAGTAGGGTGAAAGAGCCACATGATGGAATTTCAATTGTGGTATATCCTTTGCTCCCTCTAGAATGGGGCTAGTTAACCTCCTTGCACCTGGTACCTAGCAGGCACTCAATAAACTGCAGCTAATCTGGTTGCTTTCTCACTCAATCCTTGTCACATAAATTGTGGAATTTTCCTCAATCTTCATGCAACAGAATGCCCAACTCTTGGTCACTTGGGCTACCTTTGTAATTTCCTCGCTGCCATGTCTCTAAAGAGGAACGAGGCAGAAAGCAAAGGGGGAGAGAGAAAGATTGTACAACTTGAAGAACGTAATGTCACTTAATGGTACACGTAAAAACTTTTGAATTGGTGTTATGTTTTGCTCTGTGTATATTCTCAACAATTTCTAAAGGGGGGAATAAAATTCTAGTTGTAGGAATCATGCGTGCATGTTGTCAAAAACTTTAAAGTGGGGAATAGAAAAAGGTATATGGATGTTTTTGAGAATCATTAATATTTTTACAATTCTGTAAGATAACTGTATCCTGCTCCCCCCCCCCCGGTCTTTCACAGTCATTAAAAGTTATTTTTAAATACCATTTCTAATTATTACCTAATACTCCATCATAGGTTTGGACCATCAGTTATTTTACTATGTCTCTATTAGTTTAGTTAGGTTTAGGGAGTTTAGCTTATAGCCCGTCTCATTAGAACTACTGCAGGGAACATCCTTGTATATAAATCTATATACCCTACCTCAGAGAGTAACTCCAGCTCAAGTTCAGAAGTAGATCAGAGGGATGATTCCTGCTGCCTGTTGGTAAAGCCTTCCCAGAACAAAGAGCTACGCTGTACCATCTGCGACTTAAGATTGAGAGCAGATTGTAAACAGTGTTCTAGGTTTCAGTGCACCGGAGTAAAAGTAATAACCCAGTTAGATGGTAGCCTCCCTGAAGTGCCTTACTTTCATGTCTCTGCTTCCTTTTTCAGAATAAAAGCTGAGTCGATGCTGAACTGCATGTGCAATCAGTGACACTGGTAATTTCTACATTTGGTTGGATCACCATGTAAACGGAGCTCTTCCAGTCAGTTGGCTAGGTAGCTGTCTTCCAAAATGCTTGTCAAGGATGAGGGAGGGCTTCCAGCGTCGCCTCTGTCTGATGAAACATATCAATTGGTATTCCATCAGTGTCTGGAGTGTTTGCCAGTGCGTTCCCAGTGCAGCTCCTGCCCCTTTCTTCATTACCATCAGTTCTTGAGCGTATGCTACCTCCTGAAATGGTTTGTCAACCAATTCTTTTTATCAGTGACTCTGCATTCTTTGATTCCAACTCAGTGACCCAGTAGGACAGTCAAACTACTTCATAGGTTGACAAAACTAAATCTTTATAGGGTCAGGTACCCTCATCTTTCTCCTGCAGGGTCTGGTGGTTTTGAACCTTGACTTTGTGCTTAACATTCCGACACGTATCCCACCATGCCACCAGACTCCTTATTTTGCCCACAGAATCCTACATTAGTGCATCTCGGGGCCTGGGTTTTTTCTTCTTTCAGTTTGAGTAATCTTGAGCACGTCTTCCGTTGGGTTGTCTACCTTCAGGTCTTTGCACGTTTCATTATAATACTTTGCCTTGTCTTCTCCAGCCATCCTTTGAAATCTTTTGTTCAGCGCTTTTGCTTCGACACTTCTTCCATTTACTTTAGGGACAAGTTTCAGAATGTTTATGATAGCCATTTTGGTTCCCTCCCCCCTCCCTTTTTCTGGCTTTTTAGTAACTGTGTTAGACAGGGTTCTCTAGAGAAGCAAAACCAGGACACTTTTTATTTTATAGATAGATGGATACAACATAGAAAATAAACTGCTAACTAGTCCACAGAGCAGCACAAGTGGCTCAATTCAACTCGCTTCCATGAGATAGTTAATACACTGGCTGCTGGGTGCAAGTCAAGGAGGCAGACAACTGAGTCTTCTGTACAGCAAGACAGGCAATCTGGCCACGGGCAGCAAACAGCAGGGCAGATCACCAACAGTTAGCCAGTTGACGGGTCCCACAGTCCCTAGCTCAAGTGATGTATACACCAGCGGTATGGCGAAGTAGGTCTCCAAGGAACCTCAAACTAATGACACGCTCCACAGGTCGGGATTCCCACAGGGAGTGTAGCTCCCAAGTTGAGGAAGAGAACTAGCTAAAGTAGCCGCACACTGGTCAGATCATCAGAGAGCAAGAGACAGAAAGCTGAGGCTCGCTGAGCCATTTATCTCTTTGCCCTTCAATTAAACTACAACCTTATTAACCCCACGTTTATTGGCCAAGTTGGCACACTAATCCTATCACAATCCATCCCTTGCCATCTTGGCACCTGCACGCAATTCTTTAGCCATATATGTAATTTCCAGACATTAATGAGATCACACTTATACTATTGCCTTTTACTTTCTTTGTATATGATGTCCTTGACATCATCTCCAGTCATTAGCATTCAATGTATCAAATCTATTCCTGAGAAGGTCTCTAAATCCAGGTGGCTTCATACATCTGCTCTCATTTTCTTCAGCTTCAGCTTGAGCGATTGATGTCTGCTCCACGATCGGGCCGGTCGTGTTCTGACCAGTGATTTTGAGCTTATCCGTGGTCTCTTTTCTCAGATACAGCCTTTGCTTCCTGTGCATCCCATCTAGCAAGGGCCCCTTGGAGAGTTGCCATTATGTTGTTGAACAGGCATCTGCAAGAAGTTGTTGGTCTTGAAAACTCGCATGCAATCGCCTGCATTATTGTCACCAAGGTTCTGTTTTTCAAATAATGATCCTGCCTCTTTGTTTCCAGCTCTTCCATTCCAATTACCGATACTCACCAAAGCATCTTAAATGCATGTTTGATTAATTTCAGACCCCAGAGGATGGGTGTGAATTTGGACGCCAGTTTGCATGCAAAAGCTGGACAATCAATAAGGGAGACTGAAGAGTTGATGCGTTAAGAATTACGGTGTTGGTGGAGAATATTGAATATGGACTGCCAGAAGAACAAACAGTTGTTTTGAAAAGAAATACAGCCAGAACCCTATTTCACGTTATGTATTTTGAATGTGCACCCGGGGGGATTAGGCCCTGAAGAAGGGCATCATGGGTCATCAAAGAAAAAGGTTTTTAATTGACCCAATGGCTGCAACAGGAACCCACTGCCATTGAGTTGATTCCAATTCATTAACCCTATAGAGAGTTTTTGTCCTGCAGAGAGACTGGTGGGTTTGAACCACCCACCTAACGGTGAGCAGCCCAAGGCTGCAGCCCGGGCTGCAACAATGGGCTCAAATACACCAGTGGTTGTGGGGATGGTGCAGGTCTGGGCAGTGTTTCATTCAGGTAAACATAAGAAAGCTGTGAATCAGGACTGATAGCTCCCGACAACAACACAGGTTGAATGGAGAGATGGATATTGTTTGTGCTTGTTTCTCATTTCTTCCCTAGATTTTCATGGCCATATTTAGTTACAAAAGCCCCATAACTCCCAGATGTAGAGCCCTTTCCTGAGTAGAAAATTACTTTTCCTTTGTTCAAGAAATATTAACTGAAGGACCCCTGATCTGGAAGGTACGTGGTAGTAAAATTTAATATCTATTACCCTTGTCACCGTACCCTTTGCCACTACCTTATGAAGACTTCCTTTGACCTTGACCATGGCCTCCCATCTGGTCTCATTGTTGTCCATTCAACTCCACCCACCCACTGCAGCAAGAGGACTCTTTCCCAAGTGCAGATCTGATTAAGCCATGGCCGATTAGAACTCTTTAGTTCCTCCTCAGCGTTTTGAAGATAAACTTTAAACTCTACCAGATGGGGTTGGCCCTTGCCAGCCTCACATCTAAACATTCTAGCAGTTAAGGAGGGGTGGGGCTGGTGGTCCTCTGGGGAATCTCCTCTGAACACAGACCAGGGACGTGACTAGCCTTACTCTCATAAGAAAATGCATTGGAAGGTGGACAGATACAACTAGGTTAAAATCTAATACCTTATCATTTGATCTCTCTGACCTCCTTTTAAGTTGTTCTAGTTTTTAATATTTTGTTTTCTTCCCAACTGTGGTTTTTCTCTATCTTATTTTGTTATTGTGGTTAGCTTTTTTAACTCATTATACATTTTTTTATGTTTCTCAGTATATGAAATCTAGGAGGGGCAAATCGATAGACAGTAACTGGATTCATGGCTCTTTGGGGGTGCGGCAGGGAAGACTGGGGGGATGGAAAGCCTATAACAAGGGATACAAGAAAAACTTTGAAATTGTAATAATTGTACAGCACTTTTTGATGTGATTAAACTATTGAATTATATATTTGGATTATGTGCCAAGAAAACTATTTATTAAAAAAATTTAAGTCACCACCCTTTCCTAACTGGCTGTGCCCCCCCCCCCCCCCCGAAACCTGGGTTTGCCCTGAGTTAGTGTCTCACAGCACGGTCCTTTTCTTGCTGCTACCCTGCCACGTTACAAACTCCGTAAGGACAGGGTCTCTGTCACTATCTTTGCTCATTTTAGTTAATAATCTCCAGGGCTGTGAGAACACAGCTCAGAAAATGGCTCTCCCCTCTCATGCAAGCTGGACCTGATCTGGTTTCCCAAATTTTCTGTATTTTGGTTTTGTTTGTTCCTATTAGGGTGCATCTCAGTGGTGCCATATCATTTGGAGGTTACCCTCTTGAAGTTGTGTTACATGTTTTTCGTTATTCGAAACCCAGAACTGATGAACCTATAGGGACAAGCAGCAGCATAAAGGTTTCAGGGGAGAGGGACCCAGAAGTGGGTCAAAGGGAGACGATGTCGAGGAGTCCAGGAAAAGGAATGTTTGTAAACCGATCGTGGTTGCAATTGTACAGTTCTACTCGTGATGGAATGATGTATTAACTCCCAGTATTTTATTAAGTTTGTTAAATAAGAGTCATGGCCTTGCCTGAATCTCATCTTCGTTGTGGAACCCAGTGACTCTCCCACTGTGAACGAAGAAATGTAGCTGCATCTTTCTCCTGCGAGGCTGGGGGTCAGTGGAAGCATCCATCCGCCACCCTCAAAATCTGCCTTCTGAAGGAGGGGCCTAAAGAATTAAGGGACAGTATATAGTAGCTTCTTAGGGCTAATCCTGGATAAGCTAGTGAAAAACACATAAAATTGTGTTTCCTTACTCAATCCTGCTCCCTTACGTCTCTCAACCTTCTACCCCTACCCACTAAGTCCACCTTGTCATGTTTCATCAACCCCCCAGGAGGACCGTCTGGTTTGTTTGGGATTTTTTAGTGCCCTAGTACCTTCTGTTTTTTATCTTTTTGACTCTCAACAAACCATGGTGCCATAGTGGTTTACGTCTTAGGCTGCTAAGAGGTTAGCAGTTCAAAACCACCAGCCACTCTGTGGGAGAAAGCTGAGGCTTTATGCTCCCTTAGTTACCATCTTGGAAACACACAGGGGAAGTTCTATCTTGTCCTACAGGGTTGCTGAGTCAAAATTAACTAGACAGCTGTACATTTGGGTTTTTTACTATAACCTTTTCTCTCATTTACCTATTCCTGCCTGACAAACCTCCCCCCAAAGTAAAATGATTTTTTTACTGTTTCTCTTGGCTTCCGAGTTGAGAATCCTGAAGTGACTGAACAATTCTGGCTTGCAGTCTCATGACTGTGGTCGGCTGGTAGCTGGGGCCCAGACATCCGAAGGCTCACCAGGAGCTAGATCCACTCCTAAGGCGGTTCTTTACCACGACTAGCCACTAGCTGGAAGCTTCCTGCCTTTCCACATGGACTTCTCCATGGGGAATGTCCTCATACATGGTGACCGGATTCCTCCTTGGCCAAAGATCCAGTCCCAGGCTGGACTGCCATGCTTCTCTGGTCCTTGCCCCCTTACCTGGGCTTGTGAGAACCAAGTTATCAGTTACAGGTCAGATGCCAGCCTGATTCTATGTGGGAGGGAGTTGGGTAAGGGTGTGAGATGGTGGTTGGGTAGGCCCAATTAAAAGGTATCACATCTCCTATGGGACTGTGGGTCAGTTATCCATCATTCCTATGTTCCAGGCTGCATGCTTCACAGACAGAAGGCAAACTCTTCCACAGACGACTGGTCATTTGTAGCTATCACGCGAGCCCTGACTCGTGGCGGCCCTGTACGTTGCAGAGTGCAACTGTGCTCGATAGGGTTCGCAAGGCTGTGACCTTTTGGAAGCAGCTTGCCAGGCCTCTCTTCTGAGGTGCCTCTGAGTGAGTTCAAACCGCCAACCTTCGGGCTAGTAGTTGAGCATGTAAAGCCTAGAAGGGAAAGAGGGAGGCGGGAGCCAGAGGCAGAGAAAAAGATGTGGGAGCAACGGAAGGAGGCCTGAGAGAAAGGGCCTTGAAGAAGTTAGGCTGCTGGCTTTGAAGCGGAAGCCACGAGACACGACCAGACCAGAGCTCCCCTCCGGTCAGACGAGGAACTCAGCCCTGCTGACCCGTGAGGGGCGTCTACCTCCAGAACTGAAAGATAATATGTATGTATGCCTTTAAGCTACACGTTTGTGATAATTTGCTACATCAAATGTAGTGAATTGATGCTCAATAAAAATGAAATGCAGGTCTACAGAGCCTTGTATAAAATGTTTAGCCACTTTATTACTAATAGCCAGGCAGTGTCCGTCGGAGGCTATAGATCCCACAGACCTTATAAAGAGCCAAAGCAGCCAGACACGGAGGTACATTTTGTAAGATTCCATTTCTAGAAAATTCTGAGAGGTAAAGTGTATCTGGTAAGTGAACTCTGAATAGCTATGGTGACTAGTGGGGGGCTGAGTGGGGAGCAATGAGGGAACTTTAAGGGAAAATGAAATGTTATTACCCTCCAGCCAAAGTCCAGCAGGCACAGAGCTGCAGCTGAACAGTTTCAGTGGCTTGGGGCTCACTTGAGGTGATTTTGGGGGAGGGTACAGGGAAGCGGGGCTTTGACCCGGATGGGATGCTCTCAGGAAGCAGGGACTAGTATCTGGATTTTGGGACTGAGTATCTCAAGTGGCGGTGGGAAGCAATGGGGTCTGCCTAAGCTGTTAAAGAAAAGCAGGGGGAGGGATGGTGATGGAGTGCTAGGTCAGTGTTCTCACTGCCGTCAGCTGAGCGCGACCCATAGTCTGCTTAACCAAGGTCAGAACCTGGTCTCGGTCAGTGGTTTTGCCCAGCTCAAAGTCACAAAAGGAGGTTTTCTGATGTTGATGAACGCTGACATTATTTATGGTTTAAGTGTTAAGCCAGTTCCTGGATGTCACCAGAGGCTGCTTCTTTCTCAGCAGTGACATGGGTGTGTCCATTTGTCAAAGGGCGTGGTTACGATTTGTAAATGTCAAGTTTATCCCCCAAGGCTTCTACATTACAAAAACAAAACTAATGAACAAAGGAACACCCATACAGTAACACCAAACACGTCATTCAGTCCATGTCTACCCATAGCAACCCCACAGGGCCGGGTAGAACTTCGGTTCTGCGGTTCTGAGTTTTCAAGGCTGCAACCTTCACAGGAGTAGAGCTTGTCTTTCTCCCTCAGAGCAAGCAGCTGGTGACCTTGCAGTCAGCAGCCCAGTGCGTAACCACTACCTCACCAGGGCTCCAGACCTGCGGAAGACACTGAAAACAAGCAACCGGTAACATGCAGCACCACGAGTGCAGCCCCATGCAAACAAGGGCAGGCTGTGAGATCCCAGTTCTGCGACATCCTAGAAGGTGCTGATGGCGCTGAGGAGCCAGCAGGGCAGGGAAAGTTTGAGGGTGACAGCCGTGGTCGTGGCTCCAGGACTCTAGGAGCTACGTACGGGCATCTTGGACTGCATGTAAACTAACACTTCGATATACTTGAGCTGGCGATGGAGGAGAGTGGTCACAGGCATGCAGGTAGTAAGAATGGCAGGAGGTTGAATCTCAGTGATGAGTGCATGGGGACCATTCTATCCTTAGACCCTGGTGGCACAGCGCTAAACCTGGGCTGTTCACTGCAAGGTCAGCCATTCAGAACCAGCCGCTCCTCAGGAGAAAAACGAAGCTTTCTACTCCAGTAAAGAGTTAGTCTCAGAAACCCACAGGGGACCGTCCACCCTGTCCTATCCTGTGAGCGTCGAGTTGATGCCACAGCAGTGAGCTAGACTTTCACTGTTGGAAACCTTCCATTAAGCGATCCTCTGCGAGGAGTGAGAAATCGGGCTACTGGAGGCGGATGCCAGGCAGCAGGCACATGAGTGATTCCCAAGCTGACCTCCTGCTTCCCCCTTAACTTAGTAATTGCTCGTTTCCCTTGCCCTTTCTGGCAGGTACTCCTCAGTCTCCTATCCCTCTGGACACGTAGCTTTGACCAGGTTTGCTGTTTGCGGCCTCCTACTCCTTCAACTTGGCTTTCCTCTCCCATTTAACATGCATTTTTAAAGATGCCCTTCCCACAACGGCCCCTTTGATGCGTCAGTAAACCATGCCTGGCCTATTTGTCAAGTGGGTGTTCTTCTGGATTCCCGCCACTCATTTATCACAGGCTTCCCATCAAGTGCTTCCAAAGGAACTGGGCTCCCAGCTCTCTATGGGCTGTGACTTTTCGACAACCCCTTTCACTTTCCTCATGCCCTCATTCTGTCCTAGTTTCCTTTAATAAAACTGAGCAATCAAATGATGGATAGGCCCCCCTCCCGTTCTCATTAGCAGGCTGTGTCTTGTGGTTACTCTCGGCTGAGTGCCCATGACCACGCAGTGCCCCGGTGTGGCCACCGCAGTCCCAGATTCAGTGTGGGCTGGCTCTCCAGGGTTTGCCAAACATTCAGAGCTGTGTCACGGGTTGACCTTCATAAGGCTAATTGGCTCACTAGAACCTGAACTACTCACACCCGGTACTCACAAACCGAAAAGTCCACTTGCCACAGAGTGGATTCCAACTCAGTGACCCTATAGGGCATAGTAGAAGTGCTTCTTAGGGCTTATGAGACTGCTGTACATCGTTACTACAGGAGCAGGCAGCCTCACTCTCCTGAACCAACTAGTGGCCTGGGACCACCCCGGTCTCGTGGCTAGCAGCCCGACACTTACCCAGGGCCCCTCGCACGCCTGTCATTGCCACGAGTCAATTCCAACTCCCAGACTTTATAGGACAACTGTCCCTGTGTTTATGAGGCTGTAAATATTAAGGGGAGCAGAAAACCTCATCTTTCTCCAAAGAGCTTGATGTTGTTAGCAGCCAGGCTGTAACCTATTACATCACCAGAGTTCCTTAGACCTACGGGTTGAGTCAGGTCTACGGTTGGTAGATGTGAAGTGATGCCGTTTTGGAAGACAGTTTGGCTGTTCCTCAAAACGACACCATAGTTTACCAGACAGCCCCACAATTCCACTCCTGTTTGTACCAAGAGAATTAAAAACATATGCCCACAGCCGCCCCCCCACAAAAACATGTACGTAGATGTGCATAGCAGCTGCATTCAAAATAGCAAAAGCTTAGAAACCTCTCAGACAGGTGACTGGGTAAGTACATCGCAGTGCATCTTCGCCGTGGAGTATTACACAGCAAGGCAAAGGGACATTACTGATGTATGCAGTACTACTGATGAACCCCAAACAATACCACCCACTTCCCCCAGAAAGCATGTAACTAATCCCAGTTATACAAAACTAGAAAATACAAACTCATTTTCAGGGACAGTAGGGAACTTCTGGAGTGATGGGTATGTACATACCCATGTCAAAACTTAACATGGTATAGACAGTGACCCACTAAGGGAGGGATCTTCCTTCATACTGGCCCCATTCCACGCCACTAGTATGACACTAGCGATAGCCATTAGGCCACCTGCCACCTGATGTTTCCAGTGCCTTCCCAAAGCTGGGCAGAACCACTAGGGCAAGACTGTAGACCAATTTCTTTCATCAGACCAGCTCCTCATGAGGCACCATTCATTTACTAAGTGACAAAGGAGCTACTGGGTGTGCGCACTGAGGCACGTGCCCAGCACATCAACTGTGAAGATTACGGGAGGGACACTTTAGAAAGCTTCTTCAGAGACTAAGAATGACCCCCAAATGTAGTGGGGGATGGGAGTAAACGGAGAACCACAGGCTAAAAACGCCTAAAGCAAAGGAGCGAGTTCGTAGTCATGCAAGATTTCTGGCATTGGTTTCTAGCTGGCATTGGTTTCTAGAAGACTCTGGGAGGCAATGTGGAGGCTTTGAAGGATTTTAAGTTAGGGAGTTCCTGGATACGCTAGGCTCCGGCAGTGAAGGGTTGAAAGCTGGGCAGAGCTTTCAGAGGGGACTGCAGTGCCCTTCAGTAAATGGCAGGCCGGGGCAAGGTCAAGCAGGGATGTGGGAGCTTGATGGGACCAGATCACCCCCCTTTTGGGGGAGACTCCCAGCTTCCCTCCTTAGCAACCAAAAAGGCTCCTCCAATTAAGTCATGGTGCCCCACAACCATGGGTTTTGAAACAATGGCCTCAATGGGTGCTTCCAGCACGGTGGTCCTTCCATCTCCCCTAAGGCCTTGAGAGCAAAAGCAGCGCTGAAACAGACTGAAGCAGCAGCAACCCAGAGCCCCAGCCCCACCTCAGAAGCAAGCTTGGAGGAACTGAGCCCTTTTCCAAGCTCTCACTTTGCAGGCCTAGTTCCTGGAGACCAGTGTGGGACAGGCAAGCGCTGTCCTCTGGAGCGGTCTATAAGGACATAACTTTAAATCTTGTCTCCCCAGCACCTAACATTCGACTCAATCAAAACTCAGTTACCACTTAAGGCGATTAGTTTTAAATTATTGCCACTGCCCTGCCTTCAGGGTGTTAAGAATTTGTGTAGTTTTCAAAGAAATGTACTCTCAAACCTCTGGAGCCCTTCCAATGGGGAATTACTGGTGTGGTGGGAGACGGGTAGGCAGATTCAAGGGCAACAGGGCCAAACATCAGGACTTTTTCTTCCAGGACTGGCTATGCCAATGCAGCTGCCAGATGGATTTTCCTGGTCTCTTGGGGGAAACAGAACTGGAAAGAGGCTGAGGACAAATATTCACTTGTTAAGGAGTCTGGAAGGCCAAGGCTCCCGAGGGAAGCTTCCCATTTGTGGGTTGCAGATACGACCCACTCACATTCTCCAAGGAAGTTATTTCCCATGATGATGCCACATTTAAGGTGATAGCTGTTTGGTCACTATGAGCTTGAAGGTCAAGTGCTCAAAGGTTATCTGCCATTAAAAGCAATCAGACCCTACTGCTGTCCCACCCTGTACAACCCACTCCCTTCTGATAAGGATGTTGGATTGTTGCCCTGAAGAGTTCAATGTTGTCTAAGGTCAAGGGAGCTCAGATGGCCAAGGTTAGGCTGCCATCTTGGTATGAGCCTTCCTGTCACATGAACCTGTCCAGTACCACCCTTCCCATTGTGCATATACTCCTAGCACCTACCCCTCCTGTCATGTGTATGCCTTTTATAAGCCCTTCCTGTTTGGTCTCATTCTTGTTATTAAACAGGTGGGCCCTTGCATGCTCTATCTTGTCTAGTGTGTCTTTAATTTACAACTCAATGTCACACCGCCCCTTGGGCCCATTCGCCCTGTGAGTGACCTCACCCACTCTGTCCTGCGGAAGCATCTGGCAGTAACAGAAGGCAAATGTTGCTTTCCTACCTTTGCTTGAAAGTGCTACTTCCTTAGGAAGTTAGCATCACAGGTTCTTAAGGGGCTGCTTTCATGAACGTGAGGAGGTTGTCGAGAACACCTGAACTGTTCCCCTGAGCACTAACAGGATGGTCACTGGCAGAGGCCAGTCAATGTACAGAGGTGGTGAGGCTGGTGAGCAGCAGCTGCAATGTCTTGCCGACATCACTGGTTTTCCCCAAGTCCATGAGCGAGCAAGTTGTATTCCAGAGCCAACAGAATGAAATCACGAGGGAAAGGGCTGGCAAGGCACTAGGGCTGGCAAGAAGTGACATTTGGGGGCCAGACCAATGCTAGCGAGAAAACTCCAACTGCCTGTCAACCTCAGAGGGAAACAGCAAAGCCGGGAGCGGAGTCCCATTCCACAGTAGAATCCAGGTTAAACAAGCAGAACGTGCGAACACAGGCAAACCACTGGACACAGTGGAGCCAGCAGGAATAAAAAAGCCTGGGTAAAAGCCATCTCTGGCAAGGCAGCCCAGTGGCTCTGGCCCAGCATCCTCAAATGAGACCACTTCCTGCCAAAGCCAGCTTCCCTGAAGGCTGGTGCTGGCAACGCAGTGAAGGGCTCTCAGGGCGGCCGATGGCTGCCACCTAGTGGTTTCCATGACAGCGGTGAGTGGTACAGGCTGCAGCAGGTGGGTACCCACACAAAACCACCTTATCAGTTACAAGTATTTTGATCTCAACAAGCCACTCTCCAACCACAAGAGTTCTCACTCTTGTCAGCTACCTGGTTCACAGGCAGAAAAACCTTACCTTTTTCAGGGGGTCCGTCTGTCTGTAGAGCGTCAGGACTAACTCACTGACCATCACCACCAGGAGTCAGCCAGGGTGACTGACTTGGGAAACCAAGGCCAGTAGGATCTGGGCCTGCAGGATGGTCTCCCCGGGCTGCTCGCCTCAGTCCCGCCCCTCTTCCACCAGCACTAGCGATGTGCGTTAGGCCTATGGTTTGCTATTACAAAAGACATCAGGGATTCCTCCCACCCACCCCAGGCCCCCAGAGTGCCTCGAGGTGGTATGGATTCATCACCAAAGGGAAACGGAAGCCAGCAGAACATAGTTTTGAGTCCTGAACCCAATGTTCTGGTCCACTTCCTCCTGTTGAAAGCCGAGCCACTGCTTCTACAGGCCCCAGGAAACAGCATGTTCAGGAGCCTCAGGAGAGCAAACACCAATTGCCTAGTGTTTATTTTACTTGGAAAACGGATTGGCCAGAAACCCCATTTCTGTGCTCCCCCACCCCCCTTAAGTTAATTTGAGCAGGGTTGTGTGAAATTATTTCTTTGGCTTTCAGCTCACCAGAAATCTTGGACAGCAGACTTAAGGCAGTAAAGATGCTCAGCTCTCTACTGCCTGCCCGCAGCTCAGTACCTACAGGGACACTCTAGGACAGGGAAGCACCTGCTGGAGCCCAAAGGCCCCACATCTGGATGGAGCACTCCTCAAAACCAATCCACTCTCACCCTTTCACGCTGACCCTCCGGTGAAGACAAACGGGGGACACTCAAAACCACTTTTTCTTTTCTGGCTACAGGTTTATTCACCACAAAAGCATCCCCTCCGACTTTACTGGGGTGGCTGACCACGTCCACGACCAAATCCGCCTCTCTGCAAGAGAAAACAAAAGCGCTCAGTTCCGGCAGCGTGCCCAGCTCTCCCTCACCATGGGAGGGACCCCAAGTCTGAGCAGCTAGGGACAGGCCGTCAAGTCACCCACGTCCCTTACTGATTAGCGCCAGGGCCACCTTCACATGGGCACCCAGCGCACAGTCGAGAGGTGGGCCAGACCACACAAACACTCGAGGAGGACTGAATTCCAGACTCTATTAGCTTTCGTTTATGGAAACCGTAGTAGGGGCTTATCACCAGCATTAAGTGCATTGGGAAAAGCCTACATGCCACATTGACTCTCAATGCAAAGTTTATTTATAATCTGTAATTTGAGAAAAGGACAAAAACCCACTATGTACCCCCCCCCCCGAGTTTGTAGACCCACAGGACATTTAGGGAGCACTTACAAACTGGAATTCCGTTGCTGACCCAGCCCCAGCTTCGGCTTTCTTGTCGGCACCAGCTGCAAGCAAACCACCAGTTTAGATCCCTCATCGGTTCTGAGGACTGCAGAACCCTTAGCCCCCACCTTCTCTCCCAGTTGGGGCAGCCACAGCAAAGCACTTCCCAGCGCTGACAAGTCACTCCTAGGGCCTCAGCCTCCTTCAGGCAGTACAATGCCTGGACCTGCACCAGCCCCATCCCATCCCCCAGTCCAGGAGCCCCTCAGAGGTGCTTCAGGTCAGCCTCTGGAGGACAGTAGCTCAGTAAGGGAAGCACTAGGAAGTGAGGGCAAAAGCTAAACACGCCGGGGAGGGGCCCAAGCCCACCTACTGCCATTGGGCCAATCCCAAGGCACAGCAAGTCTACTTAGGGCGAAGACCATGCATCTTTCCTAAAGCACAGACTCATCTTTCTCCTACTGGTGACTGGTGGTTTCAAACTGCTGACCCACAATGCCACTCCACGACTGTTCAGTTACCAAGATGTAGAGGAAGCCACAGCAGTGCCTGCCATGACCCCAGAGCAAACAGAACCAAATCTAGTGCCACACAAACCAGTTCAAACCGACAGTCGAAAAATAGAATTCAAAGACTTAAAAACAAAAATCTTGTGAAAACACTAGATCCTCTTTTAGACCCATTTCATGGTCCTGAAGCCCTGCCAGGTCCTTTGCTGTTGACCAAGTGTACCTGCCCCTTCTCGTTAATCTTCTCTTCAGAGTGCTCGCCCCCCTATAGCTTGAGGACAGACGGACCCTCGGATGGAGGCCCATCCCCCTGGTGCCGCTCTCCCGGGCGAATGTGGTCACCCCAAACATGAGCAACCAACCCTACCTTCCTTGGAGCCTAGGGCCCGAGAACACAAATTCCCCTGGCCTGAAGCCCCTTTCAGAAAAGAAACCCCCCAGCAAGTCAGAAACAACACAGGCACACATTCACTTTAGAAATTAAACCTGCCTATTACACTGTGAGGGCCTCGGGGTCAAGTGCCAGCACCTGTTTATGTATTTTTTAAAAACCAAGGAAGCCTGTGTCAGAGACTTTCCACTCCCATAAATGTATATATCCTTGGAAACCCACAGGACAGTACTGTCCTCAAAGGCCTCTGAGCCAGAATCGACACGATGGTAGCGAGTTTAGTTTTCGTTCTTAACGCCACGATGCTTTAATACAGTCATGTTGTGGCGATCCCAAACCGTAAAATTATTTTCGTTGCTACCTCAAAATTGTAATCTTGCTATTGTTAAGAATCGGGCAACCCTGTGAAAGTGTTGTTCGTCCCCAACCCCCAAGGGGTCACGACCCACAGGTTGAGAACCACTATTCTATAATTACTAAAAAATTAAACTAAATAGAAAATAAAACTCACACCATTGCTGTCAACAGATTCAGGCTCATACAGAGACCCCGTGAGCCAGCAGAAACTGCCAAACAGGGCTTCTTTCTAGCATGCTCCCGGAGTGGTCAGATGGTCTGTGCCACCAGGAGCCTGCAACCAACGTGATGGGCAGGGCGTTTTGTTATGTTCACCAGTTCCCCTTCAGCTCAGGCTTGCCCTACAATAGACTGATGCTCATCCCCGTGTTTGCTGAGTAAACAAACATCTGTTGTCCCAACTCAATGCCACCATCCCTCACACAAAACAAGATGTGGCACCACTTTCTGCAGCCAAGCAACTCAAGGGGCTCACAATTTATGGAGGGACACAACAGTCGAACGGAGAAAACAGCAATCTATCAAGTTTACCTTCCTCTACAGCAGTGGTTCTCTACCTTCCTCATGCCTCGGACCTTCAATACAGTTCCTCATGTTGTGGTGGCCTCCAACCATGTAATTATTTTGGCTGCTACTTAACGGTAATTTTGCTACTGATATGAATCAGGCAACCCTGTGAAAGGGCTGTTCGACCTCCAGAGGGGTCACGACCCACACGTCGAGAACTGATTTTATAGGGTTACTTGTGGGAGCTGCTGCCAAAGCCCACCCAGCACCCGTGAAAGAGATGGCGCAATACTCACGCGGCACAGCGCTCCGTCTGTAAGTGTCTCTGTCGGCCTCTCCTCTGGTCAGTCTGGCTGGCCGCTCACCCTCCAGACCTGCAGACATCAGACCACACCGTGAATGGAGGGCAATACAGGACCGCGGTCCCTTCTAACGCCAGGGCACCCCTAGTCTCACGCGCCATTACCTTCAATTATTAATGGGGCCAGAATGGCCAGTGACAGTTTAATTCCCTAAATGAGCTAAGGAAAGCCCCAGAGTAAAATGCTACAAACCCTAAAAAAGGTGCTCATGGTTCTATAGTACCTTTCAGCAGGACACACACAACCCAATTACTTAACAAACGCAGAAAGCCAGGCCATTTTACAAGCATCCAAATAGTCAATTGTGGCATCGGAGCTACAGATCAAGGTTGATGACACAGTGAACCTCCACCCCCCACTAAACTATAATAAAGACAAAGGCCATGTGACTCGGCCTGTGGAAGAAATACTAAGGCACAGATTCATTTTTAATGGCGTTAACAGTGATCTTACACCTAGCATTCCCAAGACCTCTCCCCTAGATGAGAACACCGACCATTAGACCTCGGGGATGTACATGTAACCTCCTCTCTGAGGGATGGGCAACAGGAAAGTGGGTGAGGGGAGACGCTAGGCAGTGTAAGACAGGACAGGGTAATAATTTATAAGTTATTAAGGGTTCGTGAGGGAAGGGGGAGCGGGGAGGGAAAAAGGAAAATGAGCTTATTCCAGGAACCCAAGTGGAAGACGAATTTTGAGAATGGTGAGGGCAATGAATGTATAAGGGTGCTTTACTCAATTGATGTATGGATTGTGATAAGTTATACAAGCCCCAATAAAACAATTTTTTAAAAATAAAGAACTGGTAAAATTGGACTCCAAGATGCCCAGGGAGTTAATACAATCCACCCAAAGAACCAAATGCCCCAGCAAAGCAGGAAGACACTCGCCCTGCACCCAGCTGATACCAAGGCACAGTCAATCGGAACCTTTGGTCTAAAGATACAGAATCCTACATGGCCACGTCCATCTTTTAGAACGCCTTCATTAAAAAAACCCACAATACTTCCTCACCTCATAACTGAAATAAGTCAGTCCCCTCCAACTCTGTTTTAAAAATCGTTCAGGGATGATGAAGGCCACCTCATGGGCTGGCCTGAAGACCGGAACCCACTGCCCTTACACTGGGAGGACAGAGGTTCCCAGACTCGACCAAGGGTCCCCATGTAGACATGAAAGGGTGCTAAAGGTCAATTTCATCGCTCATCTGATTCAGGACCAGTTTCACACCAGAAGGCAGCTCTGCGGACACAGGTGGGCACCATACCTTTGGGCCGTGGCCGGCCAGTCTCGGGGCGACTGCGGCGCAGGGTGGCAGGCACAATCTCAGGGGGCAGGTGAAGGTAATCCCGGAGGTACTGAATCCCCTCGTTGGTAAGGTACCAGTAGAAATGTCTCCAGGCAAACTGCTCCTTCACGTAGCCTCGTGACTTGAGAGACTGAAAAACAGGGAAAGCACCCTGTCAAGACACTACAGGTTTGGGCATAAAAATTCAGTGCAACAAGCAGGTTTCGCCTCCTCGCGACCCTTCAAGGCAGCAAGCAGCTGTCCGATTTCTATGCTCCACTGGAGGGGTCTTGAACTTCGGTGGGAACCGGCCCATCTCCAACCATCTCCCAGGCCCTTGACTACCTGCATGGCCTTCATGACGTGAAGGTTGGGCACGTTCTTGTCCGCCAGTTCGGGGTGCTTGGGCATGTGGACATCCTTCTTGGCCACCATTACCCCCTCCTTGAAAAGGAGCTCATAGATAGCGATGCGGTTCTTCTTGGGCATCAACATCTGCAAGGAGAAAGCCATTAGTTACCAAAAGCACTTCCGAGCAACCATGTGAATGCATGACTCTGAAGGGCCACACAAAACCACTGCTCCCCGGGGCTAAAATCCCAAACAGCCTAGAGAACTGCCAGGAAGGAGATACACCCCCCAAAACTGGCGCCCACCAGAACGTTCCACCCGCCCCCTGGCAAACACAATCAAGTGAACATGGGTAGACAGCATACTTGAAAACAATGGCTTTTATTCAATGAAGGCTTGCACAAATCTTACAGCCACGGGCGCAGTAAGGCGTGCAGTCCTTCGGGTAGTGCTCGGGGACCATCGGCGGCGGCACCTAGTTTAGCAGCATGCGGCTGCACCCAAGACGACGCGGGAAGGGCCCAGAAGCTCCAGCACGAGGTTCCCGCACGCTCGCGTCCCTCCACCTCCCTCCCAAGTTAGAACTTCGCCGGCAGGACAGCAGGCGGCCTGGGCCGCGGAGTCCTGACCCCAGGGAATGTGGGCAGGCCGGACGCTGCCTCCCGACCCGCGCCAGCCAGCCGGGCCCTCAGCCTGCCCTGCATCGCCACCACTCCGGCCCCTGCCGAAGGCCCCGCCATAGCGACGCCTGTCTTCGCCCGACTAGCCTCTGGCCCTCATCCCCACTCCGCCAACCCAACGCAAAAGTGCGTCCCCGATTCTTGTTGGACCCCAAATGGACGTGCAGAACGAAGGAGAAATGCCTCCTGCCCCGATCCCGGGGAGGCGCGGGGACCACGAACGCAAGATGGCCCGGATGGGGGGGAGATGGAACCAGCAGTGCGAGGGGACTCACCGCGGCGACCGCTGCGTGCTGAGCCGGGACGGGAAAGGAAGGAGCATGCGCAGAGCGGCGTCTCTTCCGGGCTGGCGCGGCCCCGCCCCCCGCCAGGACCCGCGCGCCGGCGGGGGTGGCCTGAGCAGTGCCTGCGCAGCGCGGAGGCAGCGGGTGGAGGCGGGGCCCGGACGCCTTGGCGCGCGCGTGCGGCCCTACGCACGGCCGTGTCCTAGCCGCGTGCGGCCGCACGTAACGCAGCCGCGCCGGAGCGAGCCTCGGAGCCCGCGTGCTTCATCAGCAAAGGGCCACTTTGTGTTTGCGCTGCTACTTCTTGCCCCACCCTACTTCATCCCCCAAACCCAAAACCTCATAGTCATCTTCGGGGCTGTGACTGTTTTGTTTTTTCTGTGTGTGTGTGTGTGTGTGTGTGTGTGTGTGTGTGTGTGTGTGTGTGTGTGTGTGTGTGTGTGTGTGTGTGTGTGTGTGTGTGTGTATATTAGGGGCTCTTATCACAATCCATACATACATCAATTGTGTAAAGCACATTTGTGCATTCATTGCCCTCATCATGCTCAAAACATTTGCTCTCCACCTAAGACCCTGGCATCAGCTCCTCACTTTTCCCCCTCCCTCATGAACCCTTGATAATTTATAAATTCTTATTTTGCCCTGTCCGACCTCTGTGCATCTTTATGCGAGCAGTTAGCCTCCTTTCTGCTGCAGGGCTGAGCAGATGGTGGGTTTGAACTGCTGACCGTGGTTCGCAGCAGTGCTTGTCTTTCCCACCGACAACTGCACAGTGTGGTGCGCTCGTGCACGCGTTAAACTGCAAGGTGTGGGTGAGTCGAGCCCACCAACCCCTTTGGGGGAGGAAGAGGAGACTGCGCCCGTAAAGATTTCTCCAAAATATGTCACTGCCATCAAGTCCACTCGGACTCGTAGCCCCATGTGAAACAGTAGACCTGCTCCTGGCGGGTTGCCATGCTGAAAATCTGGTGGTTTTCAACTGCTGACCTTAAAGTTAACATCTCAATGTTTAACCCGTTAAGCCATTAGAGCACTCAAGCCACAATAATAATGGAGTAATTAAAAAAAAAGAGGCACCCCTAACACTAGGTCTAACCCTAACCCTAACACTAACCCTAATCCTAACCCTAACACTAGGTCTAACCCTAACCCTAACCCTAACCCTAACCCTAACCCTAACCCTAACCCTAACCCTAACCCTAACCCTAACCCTAACTCTAACACTAACCCTAAAGCTAAAAAAAAAAATTTTTTTTAAAGGCACAACAGAAAACACCAAACAAACATAATTACTTTTTACTATTTTGGTATAAGAGGGGGCTTCAAAAGTTTGTGGAAACTTTCATTATCTTTTCATTAAAATTTTCCACCAAGTTTTGAGAAAATGCCTGACATGTGCCCACACAAATATATTTTTGAACATGTCCATAGAAACTGAGAAAATGGCTCTTTCTCCACAGAGGATGAAGTTGTCTGTTGGCTTTCCAGGTGCACTCTGAATCACCTTGAAGGATTTCCTATCCCAATTTTCTTTAGGGTTTTCATCAAAAAATAATTTATCAAATATTTTTTCTGCATCGTCAAGACGATCATGTCCTTCTTTCCCTTCGTTCAATAGATGGGATGTATTAGGTGAATTGATTTTCTTTCCCACTGGTCGTACTCTGTTCATATGTATGCTGTTGGATTCGGTTCGTGTTTTCGTGAGAATTTTTGCAAATATTCATAAGGCAGACTGGCTTGCCATTATCTTGGTGTGTCTTTGTCTGGTGTGGGTATCAGGGCTGTGTCTGCTCCCTGGAATGGAGTAGAGAGTTCTTTCTTTATCATTTGGAAGAATTTAAACAGTTTTGGTGTCAAACCTTCTTTAACTGTTTGCTAATTCCAGAGTGAAGCTACGTAGTCCAATATTTTGTTTTGAGGGGAAGATTTTTGCCACGGATTCCATCTCTTCGCTTGTTGGGGGTCTGTTGGGGCTTCCTATGTCCCTAGAGTTAGTGTGAGTGGGTGTGTGTGTCTGACAATCTGTCTATTTCATCTAGAGTATCCAGTTTATTGCCATCTGGCTTTTCAAATTATTCTCTGATACTTCTCTATTTCTATTGGATTAGTTGTAAAGTCACCTCCTTATATCTTTAATTTCCTTTGTCAAACTAGGTAAAAGTTTGTCAATGTTACTGATTTTTCCCCCAAAGACCTTACTTCTGGTTTCATTTATACTCAGTGTTGCTTTTCTGTTTTTAATTTTTATTTCTTGCTGCTCTACCGTTGATATTTTCTCTTTGGAAGGCTTAGGCTTACTTTCTATTGTCTTTCTCCTTCCTGAATTTTCCAGGTTTGTCTGTTAATTTGAGTTCTTTCTTCTTCTCTTCTTTTTTTAAAAATCATTTTATTAGGGGCTCATACAACTCTTATCTAAATCCACACATACATCAATTGTGTAAAGCACATTTGTACATTCATTGCCCTCATCATTCTCAAAACATTTGCTCTCCACTTAAGCCCCTGGTATCAGCTCCTCATTATTTCCCTCTCCCTCCCCATTCGCCCTGCCCTCATGAACCTTTGATAATTTATAAATTATTATTTTGTCATATCCTACACTGTCTGACGTCTCCCTTCACCCACTTTTCTGTTGTCTGTCCCCCAGGGAGGAGGTTATATGTAGATCCTTGTAATCGTTTCCCCCTCACTACCCCACCCTCCCTCCACATTCCCAGTATCACCACTCTCACCACGGGTCCTGAAGGGACCATCCGTCCTGGATTCTCTGTTTTTCCAGTTCCTATCTGTACCAGTGTATATCCTCTAGTCTAGCCAGATTTGTAAGGTAGAATTGGGATCATGATATTGGGAGTGGGGTGGGGGAGGAAGCATTTAGGAACTAGAGGAAAGTTGTATGTTTCATCATTGCTACATTGTACCCTGACTGGCTCATCTCCTCCCCAGGACCCTTCTTTAAGGGGATGTCCAATTGCCTACAGATGGGCTTTGAGTCTCCACTCCGCACTCCCCTTTATGCACAATGACATGATTTTTTGTTCTTTGATGCATGATACCTAAACTTCAACACCTCGTGATCACAGGGGCTGGTGTGCTTCTTCCACGTGGACTTTGTTGCTTCTGAGCTAGATGGCCGCTTGTTTACCTTCAAGCCTTTAAGACCCCAGATGCTGTATCTTTTGATAGTCAGGCACCATCAGCTTTCTTTACCACATTTGCTTATGCACCCGTTTTGTCTTCGCCAATCGTGTTGGGAAGGTGAGCATCATGAAATGCCAGTTTAATAGAGCAAAGTATTCTTGCATTAAGGGAATACTTGAGTGGAGGCCCAATGTCCATCTGCTACCTTAATACTAAACCTATACATATATGCACATAAATCTATTTCCACACCCTCATATATAAATATATTTGCATATCTACATGCCTTTATTTAGACCTCTATAAATGTCCTTTGCCTCCTACTTCTTTCCTCTATTTCCTTTGACTTTCCTCTTGTCCCACTATCATGCTCAGCCTTCATTTGGGTTTCAGTAATTCCTTTCTGTTACATTGCTCTTGGTCATGCCCTACGAGGCCTCCTACACCCTCCTCACCACCGATTTGAGTCACTTGTTCCCTTGTCCCTGGGTTTGTTAACACCACTTCCTTTCCCCACCTCTCTCTCTCCTATGTCCCCCCGGAACTGTTGGTCCCATTGTTTTCTCCTCCAGATTGTTCATCCTCTTATTTTGTTTTGTTGTTGCTGTTGTTTTTAATCATTTTATTAGGAGCTCATACAACTCTTATCACAATCCATACACACATCAGTTGTGTAAAGCACATTTGTACATTCATTGCCCTCATCATTCTCAAAACATTTGCTCTCCACTTAAGCAGCCCCTGGCATCAGGTCCTCATTTTTCCCCTTCCTCCCTGCTCTCGCCTCCCTCATGAACCCTTGATAATTTATAAATTATTTTGTCCTATCTTGCCCTGTCCAACGTCTCCCTTCACCCACTTTTCTGTTGTCCATCCCCCAGAGAGGAAGTCACATGTAGATCCTTGTAATCAGTTCCCCCTTTCCAACCCACCCTCCTAATCCCTCCCAGTATCTCCACTCACACCACTGGTCCTGAAGGGATCATCCGCCCTGGATTCCCTGTGTTTCCAGTTCCTATCTGTACCAGTGCCCATCCTCTGGTCTAGCCAGACTTGCAAGGTAGAATTGGAATCATGATAGTGGGGGGAGGATTGCTTTGTTTTCTATGTAGATATTTCTTGTTGTGAATCTCCCTCTGAATACTGCTTTGAATGCACCCATACATTTTGTTATGTTGTGTGTTCATTCGCATTTGACTCTAAGAAATTTGTGATTTTTCTTTGGATTTTTCCTGTGACCCATGGAAGTTTATTTTATTTTTTTCCCATGGTAGTTTAATATGTTTAATTTCCCTATGTCTGTGTGTTTTTCAGGCTTGTTTGTTATTTGTTTGCTGTTTCTTGGTGTCTATTCCGTTATGATCAGGGAGGATGCTTTATATAATTCCAATCTTGTAAATTGTATCAACAAACACGTAGCCATCTACGTGAGGCGTCAACTAAGTCCGTATAGAAGGAGCACACCAGCCTGTGTGATCCAAGGATTGTAAATAGAAAACCCAAATCCAAAAGAGGGATGGTATCAGAGCTTAGATTGTGAACAACTGTTTGGAAGAAGGCTATGGCAGAGAGCATTGTAAAGCTGATTATGGCAGATGTAGTCAGGTTAAAATGTAACACCTTATCATTTGATGTCCCTTATGACTCACTCTAGTTGTCTCCGTTTTTTTGTTTTTCTTTTCCGGAAGAGGAGAACACCTGTGGATCAACCCCTTGAGCACAGGGCAGGGCTGTGAAGCTCCGCGCATCAAAAAGTGCAGGATGGCAGATGCAGCTGGTCAACATTTAGCACATTCTTGGACGTCCCTTTTGACCCATTTTCATGTTTCCTGTTTTCTTTTCCATTGATGTCTTAATCTGCAATAGCAAAGTACTATTGTTAGTTTTCTTTAAGACTGTGTTTCTGTGTATGAAACCCAGGACGGTAAATCTATAGAGACAGTACCTGAATTAATGGTTCCTTCAGGGTGTGGCAGGGGAGGGGGGAGGGGGAGGGGAAGCAAACAACAATGAGGATAAGAATGAAATCATTCTAAAGTTGATTTTGGTGATGATTGCCCAACTCTTCCTGGTGTGATTAAACTATTGAATCGGGTGACATGTGAATTACCGTATATACTTACCGTATAAACCAGGTTTTTCAGCATATTTTTAAGCCAAATTTTGTGATAAAATTAGGTGCCTCCCTTCCCCTCCCCCCAGAATAATTTATTTCAAAGGATGGCACTGAATCTGCAGCTCTGGGAGAGGGGCATATCTGATCAGAGCACACAGGAGCAGATGAAGGGGAGAAGGAGAGAGTGGAGCACAGTCTGGCCCACCAGGCCTTGAGGATGATATTCCTGCTCAGAACAGCCAATCCACAGAGAAGACCATATGGCCAGTCCCACTATGAGACACGACGTGCATCACTGACCCATAGCCCCACGGGGACCAACACCGGAGACACAGTGTGGGAATTGCGCCCAATCTGATCCCGCCACACCAAGGCAAAACACTAAGGGGGTGCAATGGAGCAGCAAGGGAATGGAGCGGTGAGGTCCCCAGGGAATGCCAAAGGTGGACTTGGAGCCAGGACGTGGTGCCCCAACAGACTGGACTGGAAAATACTCCTAAAGGCTAACAAACAGTCCTCGATCTAAATACAAGCTTTTCTTTCTTGTTGTGTTTTGTTTTTTGTCATTGGTTTGTTGTTGTTGTTTTGTTGTATATTGGTGCTTAATTTTGCTCTGTCTAGTTTTTGTGCATGTTATTATCTCCGCAGGTCTGTCTAAATACGATAGGCTGGATGAACAATCTGGAGGAGAAAACAATGGGACCAAAAGTTCCGGAGGGACATGGGAGGGGGGGGTAAAGGCAGTGGTGTTAACAAACCCAGGGACAAGGGAACAACAAATGATCCAAATCGGTGGTGAGGAGGGTGTAGGAGGCCTAGTAGGGCATGACCAAGGGTAATGTCACCAAGCAGAATTACTGAAACCCAAATGAAGGCTGAGCATGATAGTTGGACAAGAGGAAAGTAAAAGGAAATAAAGGAAAGAGCTAGGAGGCAAAGGGCATTCATAGAGGTCTAAATACAGGCATGTACATATGCAAATATATTTATCTATGATGAAGAGGAAATAGATCTATGTGCATATATGTATAGGCTTAGTATTAAGGTAGCAGATGGACATTGGGCCTCCCCTCAAGTACTCCCTCAATGCAAGAACACTTTGTTCTATTAAACTGGCATTCCATGATGCTCACCTTCCTGACACAATTGATGAAGACAAAGCAAGTGAATAAGCAAATGTGGTGAAGAAAGCTGATGGTGCCCAGCTATCAAAAGATACAGCATCTGGGGTCTTAAAGGCTTGAAGATAAACAAGTGGCCATCATCTAGCTGAGAAGCAACAAAGCCCACATGGAAGAAGCACACCAGCCTGTGTGACCACGAGGTGTCGAAGGGATCAGGTATCAGGAATCAAAGAATGAAAAATCCTATCATTGTAAATGAGGGAGAGTGCAGAGTGGAGACCCAAAGCCCATCTATAGGCAACTGGACACCCCCTTACTGAAGGGTTGCAAGGAGGCGATGAGCCAGTCAGAGTGCAGGGTAGCAACGATGAAACATACAACTTTCCTCTAGTTCCTAAATGCTTCCTCCCCACTATCATGATCCCAATTCTACCTTACAAATCTGGCTAGACCAGAGGACGTACACTGGTACAGATAGCACCTGGAAACACAGGACAGATGACCCGTTCAGGACGAGTAGTGAGAGTGGCAATACTGGGATGGTGGATTGGAACGGGAACTGATTACAAGGATCTACATATAACCTCCTCCCTGGGGGATTAACAACAGGAAAGTGGGTGAAGGGAGACGTTGGACAGTGTAAGATATGACAAAATAATAATAATTTATAAATTATCAAGGGTTCATGAGAGAGAGGGGAGCGGGGAGGGAGGGGGAAAATGAGGAGCTGATGCCAGGGACTTTCGTGGAGAGCAAATGTTTTGAGAATGATGAGGGTGATGAATGTGCAAATGTGCTGTATACAATTTATGGATGAATGGATTGTGGTAAGAGTTGTATGAAAAAAGGAAAAAAAGTTGTATGAGCCCCCAGTACAATGATTTTTAAAAAACCCAAAGCAACGTATTTGTTATCTCACAGGCGGAGGGTCAGAGGCTGGGAGCGACTTAGCTGGGTCCTCGGCTCAGGGTCCCCCCGGGACGCAGTTGAGGCGTCTGGGCCACCCTCTTCATCTGTAAGCTTAACCCAGGAAGACTCTTCTTCCAACCTGACCCAGGTTGTGGGCAGAATTAATTTCCAGTGACTGGGGCCCACACCTTTGCTAGCTATTGGGCGGAGATGTCCTTGGGCCTTAGAGTCTGCCCCAGTTCCCTGCGCGTGGTTCTGTCCACAGACGTTTCACAATATGGCTGTTTCTTTCGTCAAGACCAGCAGGAGAATACCGCCTTTCAGTCTGCCAGAATGGAGTCTTGGGGAACGAAGCACAATCACAGGAGTGACGCCCCATCATCTGTGTTATATTCCCCTGGCTACGAGTAGGTCGTAGACTCCACCTTCACTCAAGGGGTGTGGTTGTGAGGTTTATTGCACCAACCGGGCCAATAGGAACATGTGAGATTAATCAGGTCGCAGAAAGGGGGGAGGGTTGGAGCTGAAAGGCATGTGCTCTTTCCTCGGGCCCTTCTTGTTTCTTCGGCTTGTTCGATTCCATTCTCTACAGCCAGTCTTATCCGGGAGGAGAAACTTCCCAAGCCCAAGCCCAACTCACTACCATCAAGTCAATTCCAACCCATAACAGGACAGGGCCAAACTGCCCCCGTGGCTTTCTGGGACTGTATCTCTACCGGCGTAGAAAGCCTCATCTTTCCCCCGAGGAGCAGCTGGTGGTTTCAAACTACTCACCTCGTGGTTAGTAGTCGAACGCATCACCCACCAAGCAACCAGGGCTCTTTCTGAAGGAGACTCGGAGGGTCTGTTTTCAAGACTGTACCGGATCTAGATTGTTCCTGCCCCTGCCAGCCCCTTGCGCTTGGTTTCGCTCCAGGTTCAGCTCCTCTGTTCAACGTGGCCACCCATCTGTCCCTTGGTCACCTCGTGCCTTTTGGAGCTTCCCTGCCCAATGGTCGCTGCTCCATTGGTCCCCCTGTGCCTTCTGCACGAATCCACATCTTATGGCTGGTGGGCCCCAGGTATAACTCCACAGCCCATGGAGGTGCCCTGCGGCCAGCTGCGGGGAAAGCTTGTCCGCGGATTTTGGTGAGGAGCAGAGCCATCCTTTGGCTGCATTCCGCTGGGGCCTGGGTGAGCCTGGAGGCCAACGAAGGCCCCACTTCACTGCTGCCATCCTCCGACATCTGCATTGTGTTGTGGGGACCCGCACGGTCCCTCCACTTGACGACCTGCAACTTCCCAGTGTCACCGCCCCTCAAAGCAAGGGGCAAGGGCAGCCCAGGTTCAATGGGGAGCACACAGACCCCACCTCGGGATGGGAAGGGCAACGGGGCGGCGCCCACGCGCAGGGGGAGGATGCATGGTGCCATCTCTGGAGAGCCAAACCCAGGCCAGTCAGATTCAGAGCCCAACCAGGTGGCACCGCTGTCCTTTTGGAAACGTGTTCATGGCCAACCCAAGCCTGTACCAATCTTGCACCAAGGGGTCAGGCTAGGGGTGAGAGGAGCAGGTGGCCTATGGCCCCCAGTTCCAGAAGGAATCCGGGGGTGGGGGGAATCAGAATCCACTGAGCGCCTCCCCAGACATGAAGCTTCCACCTGGGGCTCTGCTAGGAAGGAATTAGCTCTCATCTTCCCTCCCTGCCCCGCCACTCTCGGCCCCGAGGGCTGGCAGGACATAAGGCTCTGCCAGTGGAGGGAAAGTGGAGCCTGGGAGCCCTGCCAGGGAAGCCAGATGGAGCAGGAGGAGGCCCGGATCTGCCTTGGGTCGGTGCCATCAATAACGCCCCGGACCTGGCTCTGCAGGCCCATTTCACCGGCCTTGGAGTGACCTGGCCCAGCAGCTTCCTCCCTGCTCTCTGCCCCCAAAGTCCTAATGGAGCTGCCCCCCTGCCGGGCGAGGACAGCTGAAGGGGATGGCCATTCTAAAGTCCTTCTGCTGTCCCCGTGTGGGGCTGGGCCCGGGCCGGAGCGTAGGGCCTTTCCCTCGGCGAGACCTTCGCTTTTTGATTTTGGGTTTCTGGAGCTGCCTGAGGGCGCTGCAAGGCTGGGGCCCCATGACACTTCCCTTTCTCAGCACCAGAAGTGGATTTCTGCATTGGGGAGCAGGCCCCCCCGAGCTGAGCCCCCAGCCCCGTCCCAGCTGACAGGCTCTCTCCCTTCCAGGGGAAGATCCACCGTGGCTGCTTCGGGTCAAATTCCACAGGCTCCCTTCCATCTAGAAATGACGGAGGGAGCAGCCTTCTGACTGCTCACAGGGCAGGATGAGGAGCAGGACGGGCGAAGACTTACTTCAAGAAACCATGGCGGCCCAGAGCCTCTGTCGTCTCCGATTCCCTGACCCTCAGACAGTTGATGTCATTGCTGTGTGTGTCTGTGTGTGTGAGGGTATCTGTGTGTGTGAGTATGTGAATCTCTGTGTGTGTGAGTATAGACCTGAGAAAGCTTCGTTCTGGGGGCCAGGGAGAGTTGCAGGCATGGTTCGGATCCCTCCTCCTCGAGACTGGGAGCCCAGGTGAGAGCTGAGGGGCTGTGGGGTGTCCACTGCATCGTGTCTCAGTCGAATATCATGAATGACTTTTTGATTTAAAAAACCAAGCCAAACCCCCAAAACGTGTTTCTCTGCCCTCCCCATCCCCCAGCTCCTTTGACCTTCTTCCTGATCATCATCGCCCCCTCCGCCCCTCGCCAGGCCCCCAGTTCTGGAAATCTGGGACCATTTAATTACGGTTTGGGCCATCGCTTGCAGAGCACACAGGTCTGTCTCCCACCAGCGATGCAAACACGTTCCGCTTTGCGGCTGCAGCGCAGCCTGCTCGCTCCCTGAAACAGCACCTGCTCCTTGACTCCCCTTCTCCATCACCCTTTCCGTCCTGCCCTTTTCCACTAAATGCTGCCCTTGGGGCTCATTTAGGTGAGTGTTCTGCGGAGGCTGATCCTCAGGGGTGTGATTGTTACGGATAGACCTCTTCTTGGTTGACTGCAAGGGAATCTCTGGGGGTGAGATCTGGAAATCAACGTCTTTGGGAGGGGACTTTATTCAGCTGGTTACGCGGGGCCTAGGAAGTGGTCACTACTATATCCTGGCCTCAGCTGCATGCTCCCGGGAGAGGCCTCTGACCTCTCCGAGCCTCAGCGTCCTCAGCTGTCCACATGGAGATACTAACACGTATTGGATAAGGAGGAGGGAGCCTTGGTGGCGTCAGGAAGGTCAGCAGTTCGAACCCACTGGTCGCTCTACTCATGTCAAGATGTACAGCCTCCGAGACCCCCAGGGCCGGTGCTCCCGTGTCCTACAGGGCTGCTTTGTGTGTGAATTGACTCGGTGGCATTGAGTTTGGGAGGAGGAGAAGGAGGCTGGAGTCGGACGTGAAAATGACCAGTCAGTGCTGGTTGCAGGAATTTGCTGAATGACGCATGGACCCCCAGTCCCTGGGCTCCCTATTAAATGTCCCTGGGGGCTCAGTGAGGACCGGAGACTAGGGAGACCCCAGTGAGGGGGGTAGAAGGGATCCAGGAAGCAATGTAGCTTGTGGAAAAGCAGAAGCCCCACTTTAAAATAATTATTAATCATTTTATTTGGGGGGAGCTCTTAGAAATCTTATGATAACCCATCATTCAATTGTATTAAGCACACATGTACATATGCTGCCATCAACATTTCCAAAACATTTTCTTTCTACTTGAGCCCTTGGTATCAGCTCTCATTTTCCCCCTCCCTTACCCACTCTGCCACCCTTGTGAATCCTTGATCAATATATATTGTTATTATTTTGTGTCTTACCCTGTCCATTGTTTCCCTTTACCCATATTTCTGTTATCCGTCCCCCTGGGGAGAGGGAGTTATATATCCAATCTTGTGATGGGTTCCTCCTTTCTCCCCTTTCCTCCCATCCCCCTACCCTCCTGATATTGCTACTCCCACTACTGTTCCTGAGGGTTTATCTGTCCTGAATTCCATGTGCTGAGAGCTCTCACCTAGACCACTGTGTGTTCTCTGATCTAGTCGGACTTGTCAGGTAGCACTGGGTCATGGTAGTGGCGGGGAGGAAGCATTCAGAAACTAGAGGAATGAAGTGTGTTACGTCAGTGTTATATTGCACCCTGGTTGGCTCGTCCCTTCCTTGTAACGCTTCTATGGGGGGATGTCCAATCGTCTACAGATGGGCTTTGGGTCTCCACTCCAACCCCCCCTCATTCACATCAATATAATTATTTGTTTTGGACCTTTTGATCCCTGATCCCGTCGACACCTCATGATCACACAGGCTGGTGTGTTCTCCCATGTGGGCTTTGTTGCTTCTGAGCTAGATGGCCGCTAGTTTAT
Source organism: Tenrec ecaudatus (assembly GCF_050624435.1). NCBI lineage: Eukaryota > Metazoa > Chordata > Mammalia > Afrosoricida > Tenrecidae > Tenrec > Tenrec ecaudatus. Next base: position 165,318,442 of record NC_134536.1, read on the forward strand.
CTTCAAGCCTTTAAGACCCCAGATGCTATATCTTTTGGTAGTCGGGCACCATCAGCTTTCTTCACCACATTTGCTTATGCACCCATTTGTCTTCAGCGATCCTATCGGGAAGGTGAATATCAAAGAGTGCCAGGTTATTAGAACAAAATGTTCTTGTGTTAAGGGAGGCCTTGAGTAGAGGCCCAAAGTCTGTTTGCTATCTTAATACCTATCATATAAATATATGTACATTGGCCTCTATCCCTTTCATTATAAATTGATATATTTACATATATGCATGCCTACAGCTATACCTCTTTGAATAGCTTTTGCGTCCTACTTCTTTCTTCTGTTTCCTTTCACCTTCCTCCTGCCCCACTGTCATGCTCACCTTCCCCTCAGCTCTCAGTAATTCCTCTTGGACACACTGCACTTGATCAAACCCCATCGGGCCTCCTCGCCATTATTTTTACATCTCTTGTTGTTCCCTCATCCCTGAGTTTGTTGAGAAGCCCCACTTATGGAGGCGGGCCCCATGCCCCCTTCCCCCCTGTGCCAGGGATGGCACTGGCTCAGATACAACAGCACACAGGACCCCTTGGGGGGTCTGGGGAATCTGGGGGCTCAGACGCACGGCATACTGGTCCGGCTTAGATTTGCTGCAGCCTGGCCTGGGTGCGCTCTCCAAAGCAACTTGTGCTCTAGAGCCCACAGCAACCCCTCGTATAAACACAGGAATCTGCAACCTGCAGCTGGACATGCACGTCCCCTGAGTTAGCTCACTAGAGGCCGAATTGCAGGTCTTCTAAGCCCTGGCCTCTCGGTGAGGCCCGTGGACACCTGGGCCTCTGTGACTCTGTCTGTGTCCACCATCTCTCATCAGCAATGTGGCAGACTGGAGCTGGGGAGCCCAGGGCCACCCAGGAAGTCACCTGGCTGGGCTCCTGGACCTGCGGCTGCCTTTCCAGGGACCGAGCACTTGAGAGGCAAGGCGGCAGGGCGAGAGCTCTCGTTCTGGTTCTGTGGGTTGTGCTGCCCTGGAATTCGAACCAAGGTGGCAGCTTTGAAGAGTAGGCCTGAGTTAGCGCTGTCTTTGAGCATTTCTGCCGTGACCGGGATGCTTTCCTTCACTGCCCAGCATTCAGAGCCTGTGGTGAGGCAGGGTGTGCGTGGAGACATGGCTGAGGCCCATGGCTCGTGCTGGGGCAACTTTCCTGCAGGTGAGGACAGAGGGGACAGGATTAGGTGAGAGAGGGAGAGATGGGGTTCAGCCCCTCAGTTGCGTGCCTGGCTGCCTTCCCATCAGGCTGCAGTCTCCACCAACTGGGTTGGGAACCCAGAGCCAGGAGGGGACAGACACAGAGACAGACAGACAGATTCTAATTTCTGCAACTCTCACACCAGCCCTGAGACAGCCCCAAACTCTCCTCCTAGACCCAAATCCGCAGTCATCCCAGTGGCTCCTCCCTGCAGGAGGTGGGCCTGCCTAGGCCAACAGCAGTGTCATCCGGACCACTGTTGTGGACTGCCCACTGTGCCTTCCAGACTGACAGTCCTCCTGACAGCCCCACAAAGTCACCAATGCTTGCTCCATCCGCAGGTGGGACACTGAGCCCAGAGGCCACAGTGCTGATTCACTCACACAGGTGACAAGAGACATGGTAGGGTGAGTGCAGACTTCCTGGGCCAGGGGCTATGCAGGCCTAGGAAGGTCCATAAGAAAAAAGGCTTCCTGACGGACACCCCTGGACGTCCTCGTCCCCTCTGCCCCGGGCTGGTTTTCCTCTCCTCGCAGCCTACTGGCCTCCTCTCTTCGTGGTCATGTCAGACTCATGGCACCGTGAAGCCCTTGGTGAGCACCTCTCGTGGACCCGAGGTCTGTGGCACACGCAGCATCTAGCCCTCCCAAGCAGTCTTCTTGTTCAGTCACTGTGTCAGTCCGAGTGGACCTAGGAGACGCGTATCTGTATAAGAAAGAGGTTCATATACAAGAGCACTTGAATATTGAGAAAATATCCCAGCCCAGTTCACAGATCAAGTCCATAAGTCTGATATTAGCCCATATGTCTGATACCAATCTATAAATTCCTCCTCAGACGCACGAAGCTCATGTAATGATGCAGGATGATCACAGGCCAGTGGGTGGAAAGTCTTGTGGATCCAGTGGCAGTGTAAGCATCTCAGCACTGGCAGGGGTCTCCACGTGGCTTCTCCGGCTCTGAGGCTCTGGCTGCCATCAGCCTGTCTCCATGTGGCTTGTCAACAAGAATGCCTTGCAGGGACTGAGCAGAGAGTGTGTCTCCACCTCCAAGGGGGAATACCAGAGTTCCCAGAATCCTCAGGAGAAGGCCATGCACACACAGAGGCTAGACTCCACCCCTTCACTCTTAACCCTCTCAAATTGACAAACGATCATATAATTACCACAGTCACCATGGGGGGGGGGTGTGACAGAGCAGGCTGCGTTCAGGACCCAAACACCCACAGGAGGGAAGAATCCTGGCCCCAATATCGTGTTGTTAATGGATCAGTCACCTCTGTCATTCTGTTATGTTGACGGATTCAGTTTTGACTACGGGTCTCCATTGTGAGCCAGACAAATACGGGCCTCGACTTCTGGGTCCTCGCCCAGCAGCCCTCAGCTCTGCTTGTGTTCGTTCCTCCATCAGGCGAGTATTTTCTCCTTCCTCAAGGCTGCCCATGGCACTGTCGGGGATGAGGCGGCCTTGGCAAAGTGAGGTCCGATTTCGGAACCTTCTCTCCCCTGCAGTTCTAGATCTACTCCTGGGGCCTTCTGCTTTCACACACTGGACATCCAGCCTTCAAATTCAATCATTCAGTGCATTTTAAATTGGGTCTGTATCGCGCTTCTCAAACTCTGCGCGTCTGTGTTTATGCAGCACCTTGGTATAGAGCATTTAAAGACCACAGCCCACCAGTGCCTGTTACCAACACCCTGCATGGGCTTGGGAATGAATGAAGATCATATCCAACTCGTAGCCGCCCTACACAGAGTTTCCAAGCTGTGCCAGTTACACAATCTCCTGTCCACTTGAGCGGAGGGGTGGGGTCTAGGCTGTCAATCAGGTCACAGCCAATGAGGCCTCTGTGTGGGCGTGGCCTTCTCCTGAGGATTCTGGGAACTCCAGTCTTTCTCCCTGGAGGCTGGAAAGCACACACTCTCTCTGCCTCACCTTCCTGCTGACAAGCCATATGAAGCCACGCGGATGCCAGCTAGAGCCCTGGCGATACTTCGACCACTCCTGGATCCACCAGATTTTCCACCCACAGATCTTCCTGCAATCTGGCGTCATCACGTGTGTTGCATGAGTCTGAAGAGGAATTTACAGACTGACATCAGACATACGGGCTAATATCGGACTTATGGACTTGATCTGGATTGGGCCGGGATGCTTTCTCAATATAGAATTACTCTTAAAACTCTCTCACACACGTATGAGTGTCTCTGGATTTGTTTCTCCAGTCAACCTGGACTGACACATAAGGCTTTGTGAATCTTTATAGGGGAGACAGCCTCATCTTTCTCCCGATGATCAGTTGGCTTTGACCCACCAATCTTGGGGTCAGCAGTCCAATGCTAATTCGACAGCACCACCACACCAAACTCACTGCCAACAACTCCATTCTAACTCACAGCGACCTTATAGACAGGATAGAACCGCTCTGGTCAGTTCACAAGACTGTAACTCTTTGTGTGTGTGTGTGTGTGTGTGTGTGTGTGTGTGTGTTAAACATGAAGCCCTAACAGCATTGGACTAAAGATTTTATTGATATTGAATAATTCTTTTTTTCCATACTTTTATTGGGGGCTCTTTCATCTCTTATCACAACCCATACATTCATCCCGTGTGTCAAGCACATTTGCACATCTACCTCCATCATCATTTTCAAAGCATTCTCTTCCCACTTGAGCCCCTGATATCAGCTCCCCATTTCTTCCCCCTCCCTTCTCCACCTGCCCTCCCTCATGAACCCTTGATAAGTTATAGATTATTATTTTAATAATAAAACATCATCCTCTGTCGCCCCTCACCCACTTTTCCATTATTCATTCCCATGGGAAGGGGTTCTAGACTGATCCTTGTGATCAGTTTCCCCTTTCTCCCCCCACCTCCACTAATCCTCCTGGTATCTCTACTCTCCTTGTTGGCCCTGAGGGGTTTATCTATCCTGGATTCCCTGTGTTGTGGGCTCTTATCTGTAGCAGTGTGCATGCTCTGGTCTCATCCAATTTGTAAGGTAGACTTGAGATCATGACAGTGGGGAGACTGTAGCTCTCAACAGGAATAGAAAGCCCTGCCTTTCTCCAGCAGAGCAGCTGGCGGCTTCACACGGTGAATGTGTCATAACCCCTATGCCCCCAGGGTTTCAACAACAGCACACCATAGATTCAGATGACAGACATCTGAGACAGACAGATCTATCTGTAGTATGTCTGCACGTATCTCTAGAAAACCGCGCTTTCCCACCTAGGATGACGATGTGGTCCACATGGACTCAGGATGTTGTGCGTCCGTGTGATTCAGAAGCAGACCAATGATTATGATATGGTTTCATCAGTCTATGAACTCTCAAGTCAGCCAGTCAGAGCCAAGAGTCTCACAAGGGCTCTTATCTAGAGGTCCTGGGAGAAAATCTACTGCCCCGCTCATTCAGGGTGTTGGCAACAGGGGCTAGATTTTCTTCCTGTGTCTTTGCTGGCTGCTCTCTGCTCAGAGACCACCCCCATCCCTGGGCACCTGGCTCCCTCCATCTTCAAAGGCAGCGACACCCTGTCAAAACCCTTCCTGCTCTGCTGGAGCAAACTGCTGTTAAGGGGCTCGTGTCCTCCGTTAGCCCCCAGACGCTGACCTTTGATTGCATGGAACCCAGTCGCGGGCTTGACACTGGTGCTGTGAATCAGCAACCACGCAAGGCAACCCTGTTTGCACAGAGCAGAGCTGCTCCGTCGGGTTGTCTGGGCTTGGCCTTCTGGAGGACGATCGCCAGGCCTGTTTACCGAGGCGCCGCTGGAGTAGAAAGCCTTGTCTTTCTCCTGAGGAGGAATGGCAGGGGCTTTGAATGGCTGACCTTGTAGTTAGCACTGTAACCACTGTGCCACCAGGGCTCCAGCCTTTTAGTTAGTAGCCCTTCCTGGTCTGCACCACCCAAGGACATTGCCACCCACCCTGAGAGGGGCGGGGACGAGAGAAGGGCAAGGGTCATTCTCAAAGTCGGCCTTCCTGCCAAAGGGATGCCGGAGTGCCCAGGAGGGAGGATCTGCTTTGCGGAGGGCAATTTTGACTGTTTGCGGGGGGGATGTTTTTGTCACGTGAAAAATTGAGAAGCCATTCACCCCATTGAAAGCGTACCATTCGGTGGGTGTTAGCGAATCCATGGTGTTGTGTGCCTTTCCCCGTTGTCTAACTCCAGAGCACTGTCATCCTCCCGCCAAGAAACTCCACGCTCTTAGTCCCACCCAACCTTCTCGTCTACACTCCGCCTGTGGAGGTGCCTCCTGACTCCATTTTGGTACATCAAGGCAGCTTGTTCACGTGACTCTCATGCGCTGAGAAAATGTTTGCAGGGATGACTGCTATTAAGACAAGGCAATCCCTCGAGCATCTTCCAACGTTGCTCTGTGTGGTTGGTTCTGAGCACGCTCAACCCCTGCGTCTTCCCGTGCCACCCATACAGCTGTCAGATGCGGGCCTATTACACAGCCACTGAGCCAATCGGTCTTGCTGACGGGTTCCTCTTTTTAACTGACCTGCTACACCGAGCGTGACCTCTTTTCCCAGGGCCTGGCCTCTCCTGATAGCCAGTCTCGCTAGCCTCGCTTCACAGCTGTGTCCCGGTGGGGCTCACTCCGGCTTTCTACAGCACGTCCTGAAACAGCCCACTGCGGCCAGCCCACCCTGCTTCACCGCGGCCCTGCGGCCCCGCGGGACAGGGTCGAACTGCCCCCTATGGTCTGCCAGCCTGTACACGAGTCTTTAGGGGAGCAGACTGGCACATCGTGCAGCACATGGTTTTTCCATTTGAGTTTTGCCCTAAAACCCTTAAATCCAGCGCGGGTTGTTGGTTGTGGGGAGCGGGTACAGCATGGCATTGTGTAGAGTTTTGGCAATTGAGTTTTCCTTGTGGCCATTATTTCTACCAAGCATATAATCTCTCTGTGAGCCTGGGTGGCGTAGTGGTTCCTCACTGGGCTGCTAACTACAAGGTCAGCGGTTCAAAACCACCAACTGTTCCTTGGGAGACTGAGGGGGCTTCCTATTCCCATTAACGGGCACAGTCTTGGAACACTCCCAGGAGCAGCAGCTCTACCCTGCCCTGTAGGGTCACTGTGAGTCATTTTTTCACTCGATGGCAGTGAATTTTTTAAACATTATAATCTCTTCAGATTAAATTTTGCAGACGCACATTTTATCCAGAGGTTTCTTTGACCTTCCTTGTAGAAAACATCCCCCATCACCTTCTAACACTATGATCTGCTTTATTCTTCACTGAATTCATCACCTCCGGCGTCTATATTCATGGACTTACCACCTGGCTTCCTCGCCAGACTGAGTCCCATGAGGGCAGGGATTTTTGCTTGCTTTGTTCTTGGCCGCGTTCTGAACACTCACACCAGCGCCAGGGGTACAGGGGGTCTCAATAAGTAGAATGGATGACGGAATGAGTTACGATAGGCGTTTGATCAATTATTCGTGAATGGAGATGCCCCGGTCACGCAATGGTAACTAAAGGACCCTGGTTTTCCAGATGTGAAGGAGAGTGGACAAAGTGGAGACCCAACGTCCACTTGCAAGACCATTGGACTGGTCCTCACAGAGGGGCCTCGGGGTGGGGTAGGGGCATGAGGAAGTCAGGCTGTGGCATAGCACTGATGAAACCCCTAACCATCCTCTGGTTCTTTAATATTTCCCCCCCTCACTACTAAGCCTTATGTTTCACCTCATTAGTACCATTAGTCTGATGTCCATTCAGGCCTACAAGTGAGATCGTTAGATTCGGGAATGGCAGGATGGAATACCTACCAAAATGAGCAATGGGGGTCAAGATTCCCTGAGGATACGGGAAGACTGGGGGGGGGAGGGGGGAGCTGGTAGCAACGATGACTGTAGAACTCCACTCGAGGGGAGCAAGTATCAGAATTGTAGGTGAAACGTATATATGTACATATAAAAATGATAATAGAATATTAATGCTAACATCACAATAGCAACAAGGGTTCCTGGAGGGATGGGTTCGGGAGAAAGGGGAGCTGACATCAAAGCATTCAAGAAGAAAGAAGGTGTTGAAACTGATTGAAGTAGCAATTGTACAATTATGTTTGAACTATTTGAGTTATGGGATGTTATGACATCTGTAAGAGCTCCCAATAAAATAATGAATTAAGAAAAATTTTAAGATACATAAAATGAAAGCTATCATTAAAAAAATTCCTAATTTTCACACCCTCCCATGGCTTATGGAGAAAATATCTGGCCATATGTTTCTGTGAAGATTGCTGCCCAGGGAATCCTTTGGGGGCAGATCCACCCTGTCCCACAGGATGGTTCCAAGCAGGAACCAACACGACTGAACAACAACAGGGATGGATGATGGACTGGAGAGGACACTCACTGCCTTCAAGTGGGTGCCGATTCACAGTGACCCGACGGGGCCAGTAGAGCTGCTCCTGTGTGCTTCCCAGACTGACTGACGGGAGTGAAACGCCTTGTCTTTCTCCGGCGTGTAGAACACTTGTGGCCTGCATTTGTCTCTTAGCCCATGCATATGTCGTGGGCAACATTATTCGGCAAAAGCAGAGAGAAAGAGAGATTACGCAGGCTCGGGGTCTGCACGGTGCGCCAGGTTGCCCCACTCACCCCACCCTGGGGATGAGCCAAGCTCTATCCATGTAGCCAGGGAGGCAGGCAGCCAACAGAGCAGCTGGACTCCATTTCACTGCTGTAAAGTGGTACCTGGCATGGGTCCTTGGGGGCAGCAGGGCACTACGGCCAATTTGACTGGAAATGACGCTGAGGGTTAATCCAGGTTGGCTACAGAAACACATCCAGGGAGATTGGTGTGTACCAGAAAGAGCTTCATATACACGAGCAGTTGAATATTGAGAAAACACCCCAGCCCAGGCCAGATCAAATTCATAAGTTAGATATTAGCCCATATACCCGATACCAGTCTGTAAATGCCTCTTCAGACTCATGCAACACATGCGATGATGCAGAATGCAGGAAGATCACAGACCAGTGGGTGGAAAGTCTCGTGGATCCAGTGGTGGAAGCATCTCAGCGCTGATGTGGGTCTGCAGGTGGCTCCTCCAGCTCCAGGGCTATGGGTCCATCATCGTAGCTCCATGTGACTTGTCAACAGTTATGTATCACAGGGAGAGCGTGTGTCCGCCTCCAGGAGTTCCCAGAATCCTCAGGAGAAGGCCACGCCCACATAGAAGCCTCATTGGCTATGACCTGATTGACAGGCTAGACCCCACCCCCTTGCTCAAGTTGACAGGAGATGATGTAACTGCTACCGGGTGCTACTGTCTATCAGGCCAAAGGGCGAGACCACCCTGCTTTCTTCTTTTGAAAGAGATAGTTGGTTCAAAATAGCCAGCCGATTGCATGGCTGGGTTCAGTTTAATAGACAGGGGTGGCTCCCAGGCTTCACTTGTGAAAAGTAGCCCGTGATTCTTCTCACCTTCTTGGGGAAGCAAAGGTTCTCAGCCCCGACCACACAATGAGTTGGCGACAGAACAAGAGCCTGACTGAAGTCCCCTGACCCTAGAACTGTGCACGCTCCATCTCAGCCAGGGGCAGAAGAGCTGGGGAGGGGGGTGCGCAGGGGGCAGGTCTTCCCAGGCACGGGCCTTGCTTCCAGCTCCTTGCCCTAGCCCTGGGCTGCATGACGAAGGGACCCGGTTGGCAGGAGGGGCCCGGGCATTCCGACTGAGTGGCAGCACAACTGAGACTTGGGGTGTGGCTGGGAGAGCCTCCGGCCAGAGTGCCGCTGCCCCACCTGTGTCCTCCCTTAGGTGGGCTCTGCTTAGGAGGACGAGGCCGGTGAAATCGCACAGGATGGGAGAGGAACACCACCCTAGACTTCTGGAGTCCCACGCCTGTCACTGACTCACAGGGACCCTTGGGCAAGTCATCCAACCTCTGTGGGCCGGTAAGAAACAGGGGCCACGCTGCTTGGCTTCAGATGCCAACCAACAACTCAGGCCAGGGGTTCGAACCACCTGGGAAGTCTACTGCTTCAATAAGTCGGTGCTGTAATGGGTCTCATTTCCTCAATGAAAAAACCCGAGTCAAACGGATACCAGAAGTGGCACAGGTCTAGGGAGACCGGGCACCTGCAGACAGAAAACCGAAAAAGAAACGCCCCAAACCAACCGCAAGAGCCCTTTCTTGTGCGCCTGCTCCGATTCTGCCGCACTTAAGGGACGGCAGCACTAGGTGGCAGTAGTACTCAGCTTGTTTCTGAAGAGCCACCCCCATCCCAAAACGTCCTTTTCTGCAGTGGACCCTCTGAGAGCTGGAATTCCGAAGGACTGCCTTGTTTTCCTGGGTCTTGAGAGTTTTCCCGCTTTTGACGGGGTGCAGACATACGACTTTCTCATGAGTGGGGAATATCTGCGTTTTCCTTCCCTGACAGCTTTCCGCCTCACACGGGTTCTAGCTTGGGCAGGTTTGATAGCATTTAAAGAGGGGCCTCACCCAGGAGCCACTGAACCTCATCTATAAAGCGCAGGCAACAGCACCTACGTGAGATGATGCATGTGAGGTCTTCCGGCGTCCTGGAAAGCCCTCAGTCATCCTAGTCGTGTGGTTAAGAGGATGGTTTTTGAAACCAGGCTGCCTGAGTTTGAATCCTAGTTACACCAGCCATCTACTGTGTGATCTTGGGCAAGTTACCTAACTTCCCTGGGTCTCACTTTCCTTGTCTGCAAGATGCAGGCTGATGAAGGCACCTGGGTGCAGTGCTTTGCAGAGTGGGCCTGGTCCCTGGGACTCGCTGCTGCCCCCAGGCTGGGCATCCTCCCGGGCAGCCTGAGTCTTGGTCCTACCTTCAGACTGAGGGGCTGGTCCAGGCAATAGGCCTTCATGCTCACCGCCATAGAATCAATTCCAACTCACAGCAACAGGGTAGAACGGCCCGGCCCCCGTGGGTTGCCGTGACTAACTCTTCATGAAAGAAGCAAACCTCGTCTTCGTCCCGAGGAGCGGCTGGTAGCTTCAAACTGATGACCAAACTGAGCGGTGGTTCACAGCTCAATACGTACCCTCTACGATCCCAGGGCTCTTCAGGGTGGCCTTCCTCCCTAAACTGAGTCATGGACAGAGAAAGCCGCCGTTCCCACCCTGCTCACAGCCTGCCTCCGGATGCAGGCACAGCTGGCCACAGTTTCTGCTTCGCCAGGCAGGTGACAGAACCCAATGTGTAAGCGTGAAGGTGGGAGGAGAGAGAAACAGGGGCTGTGCGGCTATTTTCAAAGTGCTTTTGTTCCCCCTGTGTGTTCTGCCCCCCTCTGAGAAGCAGGCTGCTGGTAGGCAGCTCAGAAACCAACCCCCCTGGGGCTGCTGGCTGGTCCTTTCCCAGTGTCACCTCTGGCCAGGTTTGTGGGGCAGATGGAGGCATCAGGTGCTGGCAGGGCCCGACCAGAAGTCCAGAGATCCGATCCAAGATGGGCAGGGTGACCTTGAATGAGTCACTTTCCCTCTCTGGGCTTCTGAGGCCTGTTTGGCTCCAACCGGGACACAGCTCCAGCCTTCCTTAATGAGATGTGGTGGCAATAACAAAACCAGACACCTGGAAACCTCACCTCCTCCTTGAAGCCTTCCATGCCAGAGGGAACATAAGACAATCCAAGGCTCTCGGGGGCAGGGGGAGAGGGACATACACTATTCATGACCAGATACATTATTTATCCGTTGCTTTGTTTCTTTCCCACACTTCTCTGGGCGGGCAGACCTGCTGGCCGCTCCGCATGTGTCTATGGACGCTGGAAACTCTTGGGGCCGGGCGGGGCCAGCGGGACCCGGGTCCTTGCTTTGTATGGGGCAGAGGGTCGCATGGAAGAGGCTTCTGCTGAAGGATGGCCTGGAGCCCGCAGTGGGAAGGAAGGTCCGCAGTTGAGTCGGATCTGGCTTAAAGGGACTGAGGAAAGTGAGTTGCCTGGACGATCTGAGATGTAAAAAGCCCCGTAGAAAATCTACGTGCTGTGCACACAGGTGTGTCCTGGTCTCTGGGGACGGGCCGGGACACTAATGGAGGAGAGGGAGGGAGAGCTCGGCTCTGACGAATGTAAGGTTCACAATCAGAAAATCTAGAAGTGGGGGAGCGGGGAGGGAGGGGACAAAAATGAGGAGCTGATGCCAGGGGCTTAGGTAGAGAGCAAATGTTTTGAGAAGGACGAGGGCAATGAATGTACAAATGTGCTTGACACAATGGATGGATGTATGGTTTGTGATAAGAGTTGTCTGAGTCCTTAATAAAATGATTAAAAAGAAAGAAAGAAAATCTAGAAGGAAGTGAGTTTAATTTTAGGAAGCATGAACGTCTGTGTCAATTCCCAAAATAGCACTGCACTTTGGGTGACATGTGGGCAGGTGTGTGTGGAGGTGGGGGGAAGCGGCTGGAGCTTGGGGCTGCGAAAATCTCGAAACAACCCCCCCCCACCCCGGCATGACTCAACTTCAAATGGAGTACTGCTCTTTCCTCCATCACCGGGCCACGCCTCCAGTGCCCTCCCCACACTGTCTGAGAAGCTCCAACTGGGTGAGGGCAGAGGCCTGTCTTCAGAGTTCCTGTACTCTCTTTGTCCTCCGTCTTCCGACCTTGTGCCCCTTGCTTGTCCCCTCGGCAGAAGGCACGTCTGCCAAGGGACACTGGGCTTCCCCTAACAGCCAGTGTCCGGTGTCTGCACTTCATGGCCTCTTCAAAGTGATCAGACCTGGGCTTCCTCATTCCAGTGCCATCCACATCCCGGCTGCAGCCCCGGTCCAGAGCAGTGTACTGGCGTGGGAGGGGCGGAGATTTTAGTCAAGAGACCATCCGAGAGTGCATTGTAAGCGTCTCTTAGGGAATTCGTCTCTTCATATTGGGCAATTTATATATCAAATATAGGTATAGATTCATTATCTATATTAATTATTATATGTACGGGGACGGGAATTTCACAGCATGGTGACAGATCAAAAGGGAAGTGCTTTGGGGCTGCATGTAATTCATGATCACAATAAACAAATAAACAATCTCACTGCCTTCAACTCAGTTCTCACGCATGGTTACCCAACAGGACAGGGTGGAACTGCCCCTGGGGCTTCCGAGACGGTGACTCTTCATGCTTAGCTGTCCAGCACCATTGACTGCATGCCTACTAAGTTCCCAAAGGAGCCCTGGGGGCGTTGCGGGTTCTGTGCCGGGCTGCTAACTGCAAGGTCAGCAGTTTGAAATCACCAGCTGCCCCTGCGAAGAAAGAGGAGGCTTTTGTTTGGGCTGGGTCTGGACCGTGCAGCCGCCTCCCCTAGCTCTCCCGAAAGATAGCCTGCTGCACTGTGTAGTCCCTGCCTCCAGCATTCCAAGGAGCTTATCCCTTGGCCTGCTGGAGGAGTCGGTATAGCCCCTTCCCTCAGTGTTCCAGGACGATTTACTCACAGACCACATCCTGCTTCACAACCTGCAACTGCAGCCCCAGAAGGCCTCATCAGTACATACATCCTTGACTCAAGCCCTGTGTATGTCCCACTGCCTCACTTCCAGATGCAATTTTCCTGACCTAACTCATTGGGTCTCAGAACCCACCTGGTGGCTCAAGATGCCCTGTCCTTTCTCTGCTCTCCCTTCCCTCCCGGGAGTGCTTTCCCTGCCTCAATAAAATCCTTCTCAACTCCACCTTCCTGGCTAAACTCTATCTCTGTTCCCGCCAAGTCTCCAACCTCTCAGCTTTCTGCTCGTGTGAAGATGTACCCTGTCCTGTCGGGGCACTGTGAGTCAGAATCACCTTGATGGCCGTGAGACTGGTCAGGCACTTGGTTAGGTGCAGTGCATTCTTTGTCTAACTCCAGCATCCCCAGAGCCGGTACAAGGACCTCATCGCCATCACCACCTTGATCAAGACAAGCAAATGAAATAAGTGCTTCACTGCTAGGGGGTTCCCCTGGACACTGCAATTCTCACACAGCCTAAGACAGCGGGTTCTCAACTGGCGGGTCGCCACCCCTTTGGGGGTCGAATGACCCTTTCACAGGGGTCGCCCGATTCATCACAGTAGCAAAATGACAGTGATGAAGTAGCAACGAAAATAATTATATGGTTGGGGGGGGGGGGTTACTGCCACATAAGGAAAGGCAGGAAGTACACCTATGTGCCCCATCTAGGTGAGGACCCGGGAGTGGTGAGGTCCGGCAACATCGGAACTCCAGCCTTCCCCTCTCAAAGATGGGGTGGGGGTGACCGACCCTCACCTTCTCTCCCCTTTCCTGGCTTCGTTTGCCTTGTTCATGCATATCACTTTAAAATATGTTCTAGGTACACGGGGGATTCAAAGAGTTCGTGGGAAAATGGAGTGAGAAGATCATGGAATTTTCTCCCACGAGCTTTCAGAAACCCCCGTGCACTATTTATTGTATTTAATCGCTGCCTTGGTCACGCGTTGGGCTACTAACCCCCAGGTCAGCAGTTCGAAACCATGAGCTGCTCTGCGGGAGCGAGACGACTGGGCATCCTACTCCACTGAGAACTATTGTGCAGAAACCCACAGGGGCAGTTCTACCCTCTGCTATAGAGCCCTTGGGGTCGGCATGGCGCTCCGGTTGGTTTTAGGTTTTCCCCAAAAGCGTGGAGCAAAGATTTAGTCTGTTTTAAGCCCTGCTGTCGCCAATGATTGACACCTAGTAGGTCTTCAATGGATGGGCGAGTGGTGGGTGAGTGCTCCAAGGTGCCCGCTCCCGTCGGCGGTGCCAGCCTCCAGGTGCACGCAGGGCTCCAGCAGTGGCGTGGAGTCCTGGTGATGGCCAGTGCAGCTGGAACTGGGGCACCCGGGGTGGTGGCTCTGTCCCCCGGGGATACCGGGCTGCCTGGGGACGGGCGGAGGAGGGGTGCCGGCTGTCCGCTCCCGCCGCATGCCAGCCTTGGCCGCCCTCTGCGCATCCTGCGGCCCGCGCCAGGCGCAGAAGCCGCAGGGGCTGGGAGAGGCCAGTCCACCGAGTCCGCGCGGGAGCGAGCGCGGCGGCGCGAAGGTGGGGAAGGGGGCGGCGGCGGGGTGGGGGACAGGCTCGGGGCGCGGGGCACCTCGCCCTCTCTCCGCAGGGCCCTAGCCGGGCCGGGTGGGGGTGGGGACCGGGCGCGCTAAGCCGGGGGCTGCGGCCTCCGCAGCCGCCGCGCTTCCACCTGCGCAGGCCCGCGCCGCCCGCCCCGCGCCGCCGCTATTGGCTAGCTAAAAATGCCTTGCTAATCTGCGCTCATCTCTCCTCGCCTCCTCCCCGCTCTCCTCCTCCTCTTCCTCCTCCTCCTCCCCGGCTCTGACCTTCCTCCTGCCCGCAGCCGGGCCGAGATCGCTCGGAGACGCGGTGGTGGCCACCTCGTCCGCCGCCTCCTCCCCTCCCCGCCCCCGTGGGAAGCCGCCCGGTCGCGCCGCTGATGGTGCCCGGCGCTCCTGCCCACAGGTAGGAAGCTGGCTCCTCGGATGGAGGGGAGGGGGCTGTCTGAGAGTGGGTATGTGTGTGAGGTGGGCGCCAGCTGACACCTTCCTGGGCTAGAGCCCGGGAGGGAGGATGGGGCACTTACCTGGAGAGAGGTGGGCCATGACCCGAGGTGTTCCGTGGGCGCCGCCCGCCGGGATGCCCCTGGCCTGGGGCCCTGTCGAGCTGGGTGGGCACCTGGCTGCGCCGGCGGAGGCTTTACCCTGGGGAAAGCATAGGAACTAGGTTGCTTGGGAAGCCAGGAGCGGGCCTGGGTGGTCCACGTGCCTGGTTTTGGAAAGCCAGCTGAGTGGGTGGCAGTGCCAGCTTGGTGCGTATGCTATTTATGGATCAGAGTGGGCTGGGGAGAAACACAGTAGCAGATGGTCTCTGTCTGGTTTATGATTAAAGGTATTTCCTTCTGCCCCCTTCTCCCTTCCCTGACACCTGTGATCAGGAAGGGAGGAGGGGTGGGAAGGAGGGGATGCTCAAAGCCCCCCAGCCACAGCCCAATCTCTGGTCTGCCAGGCACTGCCAGTGCCCTCACCTCTCCCACCCCCTTACCGCTGGTTGGGGCAATCTCATCTCCTTATTTTTTGCCACAATGTTACGAAAGAGTTTCAGGGTCATCAGAGTATGTGGGACCAGTGACAGGGCTGGGCCAGAGTCAGCTTCGAACCCAGCCACCCTGTACCCCCTGCAGCTCAGCTTTGCACCCCACGTGCCGTGACACATGTGGTTTCTTTTCTCTGGGCAAAACCACAAATAGCCCACAGTGCCTGGCTCCTGGCATCACGTGTGTGCCAAATGGAGCTGTCTGCTCATGGCTCTGGGGTTTCTGACTTCAGGTATGACCCAATCACCACTGACGGGCTCCCCCCCCCCCAACACCCCAGGAGAAACCCTGGCTCCGTGTTCTCCGCCCCAGCCTGCTCTGTGGTGTCAATGATGTCTCGTCTGCTGCCCTCTAGGCTCGAAGTGTCGTCAGAGAAGGAAGCGGTCTGATTTGTCTGTGCTGTCACCCTTGCACCTGACCGGGGCCTGGCCACAAGTACATGTTTGTGGAATGAATGGATGAGTGAATGACTGAACTTGAGCTCTGAGAGATGGTGGGAGACCCAAAGGAGCCCTCCTGGATTCTCCAGGACCAGCCCAAACACCCCCCCCCCCAAATCAAAAACAAACTCACTGCCACTGTGTGCATGCTGATTCATAGAGGTGCTGGAGAACTGCCTCTGGGTGTTTCTGAGACTGCAACGAGAGCCTCATCTTCCTCCGAAGAGCAGCTGGTGGTTTCAAACTGCAGACCTTGCAGTTAGCAACCCAATGAGTAACCTTGACGCCACCAGGGCTCCTTCTTCCTGGACCAAAGAGCCCCACAGATGGACCCTTCTCTTCAGGCTCTTCCAGAACCTGGAGTGGATTGGGGGCTGCGTCCTTTGGAGACAAGACGCCACAGTCCTGCTGGTTCCAGAAGGGCTTGCTGGCCCCCTGTTTTGAGAGTCCTAGTCCGGGGCAAACTTGGTAGGAAGCCTGAGCAGAAAGGTCTGACTCGCTTCATGTCAGGCTGGCATCATCTTCCTGGGATGCAAGCTCAGACCTGGCTCAGCCCTTGGGAAAAACCCGGGTCAGCTCTAGGCAGGCTGCGAGGGCCTGAACCAGGCCAGCCTCTGTCACTGGGCCTCCAAGCAAGCTCTGAGCTTCTGCTGGGACTACTCCGGTGTGTGGATGAGAGGCAGGGGCGGCCACCAAGGGGACTGGCCAGCCACAGAAACCTGGGTGTGTGGACGTGACATTTGCACAGCCCCCTTCCAGCCTTGTTCCCGTGACAGTCATGCCTGACAAGACACCTGCAAGACATTCAAATCGGAGAGAACGGGAAACGAGGGCCCACAGAAGGTCAGCCACAGGGTCCTGGCTCCAAGTTCGGAGATTTTCCCACTGAGTCCCAGGGCCTGTGGGAGGAGAGTTGAGGCTGGGGTCAGAGCGCTGGGTTATCACCAAGCCCGGAGGTCCCACCTCTCTGGCCCTGTCCTGGCCCCTAGTGCTGAGACCATGCCTGTGAGTGCTCCCATAGTAATGTCCATTTTCCACATTAACAATTAACTCATTGAATTCACACCGTAGCCCAATAAGGTGGGGGAGACAGAGGCCCCAAGGGTTCTGTGTAAGGTCACACATTAGGAAGTAGAGGAGCTGGGATTTGAACCCAGACTTCAGAGTCGATGCCTGACCGTATATTCCCTAAGAGCAAAGAGACAGTAGACATAGCGGCTGGAGTGGGGTCTCCATGGAGATATGGGCTTCAGGGACCCCATGAATAGAGCCCATGCACCATGGTAGTGTGCTGGTGTAGGCGCTCAGAATGACAACACCCACAGCAGCCAGAGTGGTGTTGGCGCGCACATGCACGTGTGTATGTGTGTCAGGAGGTGCGCATTCAATCCTGTCACTCCTTTGCTCTGCATCCCCTAAGGCCCTCCCCCGCTCCAGGAGAAAGTGCTCTCTCAGTAGCATGACCCTGCCACCCTCCCCAGCCTGGGCTTCCTCTCCCCCCTGCTCTCCCCCTCCCCCTGGCTGCCAGCTGTTTCTCACTGCTCTCAGCTCCTCAGCTAAGTCCTGCTTCCCTTACCTGCAGGCTTTGCACAGGCTCTTGCCCCTGCGTGGGACACTCCCTCCCCCACCCCAAGTGCCTTGCCTTCAGGGGTCCACTGAGATGTTGCTTATTTATTTATTTTCCCAGGAGCTTCCTTCACTTGGTTGGGAGTCCCACCCTTGAATTCCCCCACCCTGAAACTTGATCACCTCCCTTGGGGACCCAACGCCTCATACAGCATCCTCATAATCTTTTGACTATGTTTTGACATAGTCCCCTCCCCTCCACTAAGCCGTGATTTGTTGAAGGCGGGGTCTGTATGCTGGCCTCTGGGCCCCCCTTGTTGTCTGTACTTGGGGAGGAAAGGAGGGAAGGAAGGAAGGAAGGAAGGAAGGAAGGAAGGAAGGAAGGAAGGAAGGAAGGAAGGAAGATAGATGGGCCCCATCATACAGGTTCTCTCTTCACCAGTCTTGGGACATCGGTACCATTTCTCCTTCTCCCAATAGGAAAGCATTCAGAAATTTGCATGAAACCTGCCAGCCTCCACTGGCGAGGTGAGCCTGGCTGCGGGCCTGCAACAAGGAGAGGACATGTAGGGTGCCGGGGCTCCCTCCTGCGGGGCATCTGCCGGAGGCAGAGGGCAAGGAGTGGCTGGGCTGGGTTGGGCTTGGTTTTATTATTTTTCTTCTTCTTAAAGTCGTCCGTATTTGTTGTGGAAAATTTAGAGTGTCCTGGAAAGCCAGTGCGGATGAGGAAAGCCCATTAGCCACCACTAGATCCACCTGCCACGGGCACTTTGTGGCTGGCGTCCCGGCAGGGGCGAGGTGGGCAGACAGGAGCAGGGAAGGCTGGGGCGGGGACTGGTGGGGCAGGTGGGAGGCAGGAGAAGATGCTCTTCAGCACATCACTTGTGGTAAGCCGGGAAGGGCCACAGGATGGGTACAGCAGTGCCAGCGGTCCCCTCAGCGACCACACTGTCCTCTGGGACTAGAGCGGTTCTCCAGAGTTGCGGGGATCTGCTTGGAGTGGTCAGGCACTTGGACCTGAGCGCCCATTGGGCAGGGGTTCCCAGGTGATGGTACCAATGATGAATGCACTCGGCTGCTGACTAGAAGGTCAGAGGTTTGAGTCTACCAGAGGTGCCTCAGAAGAGAGGCCTGGTGATCTGCTTTTGGAAAACCACCCATTGAAAACCCTGTGGGACATGGCTTTGCTTGGACACCCACAGGGCAGGCATGGGTGTCAGGTTGGGGATGTCTCAATGGCAGCTGGGTTTCGTCAGGTTTGGGACCCATCAGGCATAGGAGGGGCATGCCTCTGGGCAGGCAGCCAGCAGCAAGCAGGGGCTGGACAGAGGAGACCCATGGGGAACTGGGCCCAGCTGCCTCCTGAGAGAGAGAGAGAGAGAGAGAGAGAGAGAGAGAGAGAGAGAGAGAGAGAGAGAGAGAGAGAGAGAGAGAGAGAGAGATGGGAGCGGGTCCCATGGTGGCTGGGCTCTGCACTCCCAGCCACATCGTCTCCTTCAGGAGTGAGGCGACGTGTCTCTCGGGTTCTGAGACTAGGGGTGCTCCAGGAGACAGACCTGGAAGGAAGGGCAAGGAGATGGAGAGGGGCGGAGTTGACCCTGGGGACAAAGATGCTGAGGCTGAAGCAGGGAACTGCTAAGGCAGCTGCACCCTGGTCCGACCATCCCAAAGCAAGAGACCCGAGAACTAGAAAGGCGAGGCTCACCGAGCCATTTATCCCTCTGCCTTCAATTAACCCCACGTGTGTTTATCGGCCAGGTTGGCACAATCAACTACCTCACCATCTTTCCCCTCCCCTTTTCCAGTTGAGCCAGTGAGGAACCAGGTCCTTTATCCGGTAGGATTTCCCCGAGTTCAGGTTTTGCAGACTGTACCCTGTCACTGTGGTCGAAGATGCTCATCTGACCCCTCTGTGAATTGCTAGTTGGCGTCGTCTTGTTTTTTGGCATCTCTCCATCTAATCACCACTAACTCCCCTTAGATCTACCTTGGAAACAGACCCAGAATCTTACCATCATCCCTGCTGCCCTTCCTAAGCCCCTACCACCGCTCCCCTGGTCACTGCAGCTCCTCCATCCCATGGCCCTTTTCCTCTGCCACTTCCCACCCTAGTAGCCAAGCCCCTTCCCTGCGGAATGGGCTTCAGTGACCCAGAGTCCTCCAACAGCCTGGGAAGCCTGCTGTGAGGGATCCCTCTGCCTGACACTTCTTAGCTCACCTCACACCATTTCAGCCCCTTTGTCTCCTGTCTCCTGACCCTTTCGTGGACATATCAGAAAACCGCCTGTCTCAGGGCCTTTGCACGACTGGAAGGCACTTCCCCGGAGATCTATAGGATCCTCATGCCTCTGTCCATGCCACTCCCTCAGGGAGGCCCCCCACACCACCACAGCTAGGTTTCCATGTCCTGCCCTCCTCTCTGTCCCTTCCCAGGAATGACGCCATCTCCCCACAGTATCAGCTTTAGTTTCTCTGATTGCCTCTGCGTTCCGAGGGTGGGCCCACAGGCCTCAGCCCCTTCCCTGCCCCACCCCCAACTGCCCTCTCTTCCTCGCTTCCTGTCACCACTCTCCCTCCTCGTTTCCTGAAATGCAAAGCAACTCCAGGGTGGGATGTGGTGCTTCCTGGTTTATGAAATATTTCCTTTCTCAGGCCAGGTTCCCTAGCAGCAGATCCGGAACTCTGGGAAGTGATTTATGGCAGGCTCCTTCTCCCTGGAAGGTAGAGAGGGAGCCAGGGAGCGAGAGAGGCTTGGGGAGGAGCTGGGGGAAGTTGTGCTTCCAGATGCAGCCTAGTTCTGGTCTGGTCCCAGGAGCGGTTCTAGAGCAGGAGCAGCTGGCCTCACCCGGTGGGCCTTCCCCAAAGCAAGGCAAGGGGCCAGGCCATTGAACCCCTTCCTTCTACACCGTCTTTCAGAGGTGGCTGCGGAGGGTGACCTGCTCCCAGGGAAAGGCATTACCTCCCAGACAGCCTTAGGTGGGACTGCTCCCAGCAGCCTCTCAAAGGCAGCAGCTGTGAGCTGCCAGCAGTCAGCACCTCCAGAGGCTAGGGGCTGGGTGCCCACTTGGTAAGGGGTGCTCACAGCACCTCCTCCCCTTCTGTAGGCAGGGTGTGCCCTGAGGCCTACCACAGCTGAAGAGGAAGGCATGTGTTCATTAGCATGATGCCCATGGGGAGCTGGGGTTCTCCGGGGATCCACAGCCAGGGAAGGGCAGACTGGCAGGGTCCAGCTCAGAGTCTTCCTTGGGGTCCTCTGATTGGTAGAGAAATATCTTTGTTTTTTAAATCATTTTATTTGGGGCTCGTACAACTCTTATCATAATCCATACCTCCATCAATAACAACATTTGTAGTTGCTGACTCCTATTGTCACCAGCAGCCATTTTTTCAACAAATACGTTCTTGAGGACAGACTGGGAGCCCCTTTCTGAGCTTGCCATTCATTCACTCAGTCAGTCGGCTGTGAAGGGAGCGTACCTTGGCCCGTGGCTCTGGGACTCCCGTCCAGGGTGTCTGCCCCCATCACCACCATGGGCACCTAGGTTGGATCCTCAGCAGCCCCGCCTTCCACAGTCACAACCGCTGATCCCCAGGGAGCACCACTACGGAGCTCTGGTGGTGTCCTGGTGATGCGGTGGGTGGCTAACCTCAAAACCACCAGCCGATCTGGGGGAGCAAGATGGGGTTTTCTGTTCCCGCCAAGAGTGACCGTCTCGCCAGCAAACAGTCCTCAAACTAACTACAAGCTTTTCTTTCTTGTTGTGTTGTGTTTTGTTGTTATTGGTTTGTTGTTGTTATTTTGTTGTATATTGTTGCTTGGTTTTGCTCTGTCTTGTTTTTGTGCATGTTATTATCTCTGCAGGTCTGTCTAAATAAGATAGGTTGGATGAACAATCGGGAGGAGAAAACAACGGGACCGACAGTTCTCGGGGGACATGGGAGAAGGGGAGGTGGGGGAAAAGGAAGTGTTGTTAACAAACCCAGGGACAAGGGAACAACAAGTGATCCAAATCAGTGGTGAGGAGGGTGTAGGAGGCTTGATAAGGTCTGATCAAAGGTAATGTAATAAAGAGGAATTACTGAAACCCAAATGAAGATTGAGCATGATAGTGGGACAAGAGGAAAGTCAAAGGAAATAGAGGAAAGAGCTAGGAGGCAACGGGCATTTATAGAGGTCTAAATAAAGGCATGTACATGTGTAAATATATTTATATATGAGGATGGGGAAATAGATCTATGTACATATATTTATATGTTTAGTTTTAAGGTAGCAGATGAACATTGGGCCTCCACTCAAGTACTCCCTCAATGCCAGAATACTTTGTTCTATTAAACTGGCATTCCATGATGCTCACCTTCCTGACACAACCACTGAAGACAAAGGGGGTGAATAAGCAAATGTAGTGAAGAAAGCTGATGGTGCCCAGCTATCAAAGATATAGCGTCTGGGGTCTTAAAGACTTGAAGGTAAACCAGCAGCCATGTAGCTCAGAAGCAACAAATCCCACATGGAAGAAGCACACCAGCCTGTGCGATCATGAGGTGTCGAAGGGACCAGGTATCAGGCATCATCAGAACAAAAAATCATATCATTGTGAATGAGGGGAAGTGGAGAGTGGAGGCCCCAAACCCATCTGTAGGCTACTGGACATCCCCTTACAGAAGGGCCTCGGGGAGGAGATGAGCCAGTCAGGGTACGATGTAGCAACGATGAAAAATACAACTTTCCTCTAGTTCCTAAATGCCCCCCCCCCCCACCAGCCACTATCATGATCCTAATTCTACCTTACGAATCTGGCTAGACCAGAGGATGTACTCTGGTACAGATAGGAACTGGAAACACAGGGAATCCAGGGCGGATGATACCTTCAGGACCAGTGGTGTGAGTGGCTATATTGGGAAGACAGAGGGAGGGTAGGTTGGAAAGGGGTAACTGATTACAAGGATCTACATATAACCTTCTCCCTTGGACAACAGAAAAGTGGGTGAAGGGAGAAATAGGACAGTGTAAGAGAGGACAAAATAATAATTTAAAAATTATCAAGGGTTCATGAGGGAGGGGGGAGCGGGGAGGGAGGGGGAAAATGAGGAGCTGATGCCAGGGGCTTAAGTGGACAGGAAATGTTTTGAGAATGATGAGGGCAATGAGTGTACAAATGTGCTTTACACAACTGACATATGTATGGATTGTGCTAAGAGTTGTATGAGCTCCTAATAAAACGATATAAACATTTTTTTAAAAGAAAGAGTATCTGTCTCAGAAAGTTGCTGGGGGGCAGTCTACCCTGTCCTGTAGGGTGGCTTGGAGTCGGTGTGGACTCGCTGGCAGTGAGTTTGACTAGGGGCCGAGCTCTGAGTTAAGGCCTGCGGTTGATTAACTCACCTTCCTGGTGCGCCATGTTCAGATGGATAGTCAGAGTCTAAAGCTGGGGGGTGGGGCACATAGCCAACCCACTCTGCTATTAACCACAGGCTGGATTTCAGGAAGAGAAGTCTGGTGATCCACTTCTGCACATCAGCCACGGAGAGCCCCGGGAGCCCAGCCCTCCTTTGATGCACAGGGCAGCCCTGGGTCAGAAGGATTCACTCCGCATCCATCACCTACTCCTGCTCTTGTTTCCGTTTAAGCTGAGCCCGCAGAGAGGCTTAAGGCATCCAGCCAAGGTCCCAGGGTGAGTGTGGGGTTGTGCTCCTGGTGACTCCCCCACTCCCCCCTTCACTCAAGGCCTCTGTGTCCCCTCCCCCCAGCCCCACCCACAGCAGGGTATCTAGTGTTGCCCCTATCAGAAGCTCCATCAGACATCAGACACCTGCTGCCCGGGCATTGGGTGACTGGCTGCCTTTTCAACTGTCCCACTTGGCCCTGACCCAGACGGGGCATCACCGAGGAGATGGCTCCCCCAACCTGCAGGGCCAGAATCTGTGCTTCAGCATCCCCTTTGCTTCCCCCCACCCCCGTCCCCCGCCCCATCATTGGCCTGCACTGACTGGACGGACCCACCTGCCAGCCCAGCATGGTCTGGGGACTGTTGCCCACTATCCTGCCTCTGCTCCAGCTGACCGGATAAACTGAAAAAGTTTATTCGGGTTCATGCCCCTGGAAGGGCCGCTGGGGTGGAGGTGAGGAGGGGGGTGCTAACCTTCCTGTTCCTCCTGCTCCCATGGAGAACCACATCATGAAATACCTGCCCGAGGGGGTAAGAATGGAAAAAGTTCCAGACAGCCTTGGTGGTGGGGATCTGCAGGAAGATGTGGCATGAGGCCCCAGGCCTGCCCCAGCTCCAACCCCGGGCCCCTCCGGCTCCCCCAGGACCCTCTGGCTCCCTCCCTCATCCCCAGCCTGTCTCAATCACCGCTCAGCTGAGGGGTGGGGAGGCTATGCCCTGTTTGGCAGAACTCTGGGAATCGCTTTCTGGATTTGGCACATGAAATAGCATGCACATCATGTGCAAATGAGCCGTACCTCCTGGAGGTGTAGCCTACAGTGGGGCAGTGACTGCTCCGAGCACCTGCCGGCTCTCAGACTGGGCTGCTATGGTCTGTGGAGAATTGAGGTGCCCCTGCAGAGGCGGGGAGCACCAGGGCCTGAGGAGCTCTCAGGGCTGTTACTACAAGTTCATGTCCGGTTCCTCTGGCTTGTTTCTCTGTGACAGACGGTGTGATTGTTCTCCCGGGGTCATTTCGTTTGCCTTCATCCTTATTCACTCACGGCCATCGAGTCACCGCCGACTTGTAGTGACCGCCTGTCGGTTTCTGAGGCTGTGACTGTCGAGGGGAGTAGAAAGCCTCGTTTCTCGCCCAAGGCGCGGCTGGTGGCTTCGAACTGCCGACCATGCGGACTGCAGCCCAACGCGTAACCACTCCACCACCAGGGCACCTCCTTGCACTAATTAGTTAAACTTTTTTCCAAAAAGAACTTCCCCACTTCACCTATTTGTTTCTTCTGCAACACAGCTTATATGACAGAATAAAGGACTGGATTCTTTCTCTGTTTATCAACTTCCAGAGATGTGTGGGTTGGTCTTCTAGTAACTTCCAAAGGTAACCACTGAGTACTTGTTCCCTATCAAAGTGAGTAATTTCCCCGCAACGAGGTGCACATTACTATAGCACCAGCACTGCTGTTGCCATCAGGCAGGTCATTGCTGCAGCTCCAGAACTCTTCCCCACCACAAGCCCCTCGGTGCCCCAGGAGGACACCCTTCCTAACTTTACTGAGGGTTCTTAAAAGCAGACTCACTGTGGAGTCAGTTCTGACTCACGGCAACCCTCAGGGCAACAGGACAGGGCAGAGCTGACCCTGCGGGGTTTTGACGCTGTGGGTCTTTATGGGAGTAGAAAGCTTCGTCTTTCTCCCGAGAAGGGTCGGGTGGTTTCAAACTGCCGACCTTGTGGTGAGCCGTCCAAAGAGTAACCACTATGCCACCAGGGCTCCTTCGGGGTTGTTAGCTGCTTTGTTTTTGGTTTTACCACCGAAGCACACATCCAAGACAAAACAGCCTTCTCTTTTACAATTTCAATCAGTGGGATTAATTACGCATTCTTGTTTCCACCACTGTTCATTGTTTAATTGAGTAGCGTTAAGGGCGGTCCCAATATCGTGCAACCATTACCACTCCCAGGACTTGTTCGTGATCCCAAACGGAAGCTCTGTTTATTAAATTATGAAATGATAACTTCCCGTTTCCCCACCTCTTCCAGCCCCGGTAACTTCTTCTCATGCATTTTCTGTCCTACTGCATCTGTCTCTTGCAGCGATTTTCCATATTTCACTTACCATGATACTTCCAAGGATCACCCATGTTGTAGCATGGATGGAGCTTCGTTCCTTTTTATGGTCAAGTAATGCCCCACTGAATGCATAGACCGCACATTGTTGCTTCACCTGTCGGTGAATGCTTGATTGTTTCCACTCCGGGGACCGTTGTGAATAATGTAATCAACATCCGTGTACAAGTTTCTCTGAGTGTGTTTTCAGAGCCTTGGGAGACATAGAGATAGAATTGTTGGCTCAGCTACTAACTCCATGTCCCCTTTTTTTAAGGAACTGCCCAACAATTTCTGTAGTGTTTTCCATTCCCACTCGCAGTGCACGAGGATTCCGATTCCCCACGTTCTTGACGGCACTTGTTAGTGTCTGTGGGTGCGACATGGCTTGGATTTGCATTTCCCAGTCCAGTTGCTACTGAGTTGCCTCTGACTCATGGCGACCCTCTGTGCGTGAGAGGAGAACTCTGCCCCGTGGTCTTCGCAGAATGTTTAAGCAGATCGCCAGAACTTTCCAGATTACAAGGTGCCTCTGGGTGGATTTAAACTGCCAACCTTTCAGTTAGCAGCTGATCATTTAATCATCTGCACAACCCATAAGCAATTGCTTTCTGCACACACACACAGACACACACACAGACACACACACACACACAGACACACACACACAGCTATAACTCACGCAAGGTAATGTTCATCCCTGTAAGTGCACGATTCAGTGGGGTTTTTGTATATCTACAAAATTGCTCCACCCTAAAATTATTATTTATAAACTATCAAGAGAGCAGGGGGAAGGGGGAATCGGGGAGGCGGGGGGAAGGGGAAAAAGAAAAAGGAAACTGAGCTGATTCCAGGAATCCAAGAGGAAAGCGAATTTTGAGAATGACGAGGGCAACAAATGTATAAGGGTGCTTTGCTCAATTGATGTATGTACGGATTGTGATAAGAGTTGTATGAGCCCCAATAAAAAGATTTATTAATAAATAAATTGCTCCACCATTGTTGCTACGAGGGCCTCCGACTCATAGCACCCCTACTTGAGACCCGGTGAAACGCTGCTTGGTCTTGCGCGGCCTCTCAGTGGTGGTTATCCCTGAGCCACCTCTTGCAGCCACTGGTCAATCCATCATGCTGACCGTCTTCGTCTTCGTCGCTGCCTCCTGCTTTTCCAAGCATGGTGTCTGTCCTTCTCCAGCGACTGGTTTCTCCTGGTAACTTGTCCCAAGTGTGGGAGAAGAAATCTTGCCACCTCCACTTCTAAGGAGCGTCCTGGCCGGCCTTTCTCACACAGATTTGCCTGCGTTCTGGGCAGTCCTGGCACCGTCGGGCTTCTTCGCTGGCATCTTAATGCGAAGGCATCGATTCTTCCTTGGCCTTCTTGTCTCCTGGTCACAGACATAGGAGGCGACTGAACAGGCCACGGCTTGGGTCAGGAGCACCTTCGTCCCCAAAGGGACTTCTTTGCTTGGTTGCACTTTAAAGGAAGTCGGTGCTTGCCGATGCACCCAGTGGGATGTCTTGACTGCTTGCTTCCTTGGGTGTGGCTTGTGGATCTAAGCAAAAGGAAGTCCTTGACCACTTCAATCTTTTCTCCATTTGTCATGACCCCTCTCTAATTCCCCAACATGTTCCTCACCCCACAAAAAAAGCAAAACAACCCCCTGTGCCCACTAGCAGCCATTCCCCTCTTCCTCTCCCACCAGCTCCTGGCAACCCATCGTCTCTAGAGATTTGCCTGCTCGGGGCGTTCCAAGTCAATGGAACTGTACGAGCCGAGCCGTTTGCAACCGGCGTATTTCCCTGAGCACAGTGTTTCCAAGACGCATGCAGGTTGTAGCATGAGGAAACACGCTCCATCCCTTTTGTGGGGGATACCATTTCCCTGAATGGAGCGACCCCCGTTTGCCTATCCACTCGTCAGCCAGTGGGCCTTTGAGTTTCTTCTCTTTGGTGCTTACAGATTATGCTTCGGCCAGCCTCAGTGTGCAAGCATTTGTGTGCGCCTCTGTGTCCGTCTCCCTGGGGTCTACACCTGGGCTGGGGGATGCTGGCTCACAAGGCGCCTCGATGTTGCCTCTTTGAAGGAGCCGCCAGACTGTTCTCCCCAGCGATTGCGCCGTTTTTGCCTCCCAGAACAGCGATTTTCCACCTTCGCTCTGGCGCTTGCTGTCGCCCTTTTTTATCAGCGCCATTTCCGTGGGTGTGAAGCGAGAGCTGATTGTAATTCTGATGCGCACTGCCCTGGTGACTAATGGAAGGAGCATCTCTCCCTTTGCTCCCTCTCTTTTCTGGGGCCGAGAAAGGAGGCGGCTTGTCCAGGGAGCACCCAGCTACGAGGTGGCTGTAGCCCGCCAGAGCTGCTGGATCCCTGACGCAGCTGTTCGCCCTCCTGGGGGCCTCGCCCAGCACGATCCACATCCTCCAAACTTAGCCTTTCCGGCGCACGGCCACCGGGCCCTTCTGTCGCTCTCAGCCCTTCGCTTCCTTCAGTGGGAAGAGCGGGTCCCCTCACCTGCTTTTCTTCCTGCTCTACTCTGCTGTGTCACCTGGCCTTGGGAGGGGGCGCTTGGGCGGCTTGTCTGTCCATGGTCACATTCGGGAAGCTGTGGGTTCAACTGGGGGTAAAGCGCTCTCATTACTCACTGGCTCATCAGTGTCTTCACTGCCCTCGGAGGCATTGTGAATGTCGCGAGAGACTCAAGGCATGATAGTTGCCAGACTTGGAGGAAGGAGAACTGTGCAGGAGTCAGGTGTTTGGTCCTGGGTTCCCAGATGGGCTGTGCCATTCGTTAGCCTGTGACCTTGAGGGACTGCCCGCACCTTCCCCTCTCAGCCTGTTTCCGTCTCTGGAGGATGGGAAGGCAACCAGCATGCCTCCGTGTGTGTGTGTGTGTGTGTGTGTGTGTGTGTGCGTGTGTGTGTGAAGTAGTGGGTGCAATCCGTGGCAAGGACCTTGTCTGCTGCTGGAGTCCTGGTAGTGCAGTGCGCTATTCATTGGACTGTTAACCACAAGGTCAGCAGTTCGAAACCACCAGCCGCTCTACAGGCAAGAGAAGAGGCTTTCTGATCCCATCAAGATGTACAGCCTTGGAAACCCACCAGGGTGGTTCCACGCTGTTCTGCAGGGTCACCGGAGGTCAGAATCTCGACTTCAGGGCAGAGAGTTTTTGTGTTGAGGGTCTTGCTGCTCATTCAGGAAACGCTCGTGCGTGCTGGGGAAGCGCTCTTGGAGGAACATTCTATAGGACAGCCCTCCTTTCCACTCGCCGAAAGAGCGTCATTCTCCTGCCGTCTTCCGGCCTGCCACCCAGACCCAGTGAATGCCCACGGTATGCCTGGCACCCTGGTGGGCACTGGGCATGCAGCTGTGACCAAGAATAGACAAATGATACCCTTGTAGAGCTGGTGTTCGGGCAGCAGCGTGGCGGCGGTCAAGGGCAAGGCACAAATAACAACGAGAAAGCTCACACGTGCTGCAGAGAGCCGCTGGAGCAGGGGGAGAGGCTGGCAGTGATGGGAATGGTCTGGCCATTTTCGGTGGGGTGGGGCAGGGGCGGGGGACAAGGACTTAACAAGGTGAGGAAATGAGGGGCATGGATCTTGAGAGAACCACAGGTACAAAGGCCCCGAGGCAGGAGTGAGCTGGCTGGGTTTGAAGACTAGCAGAAAGGACTGAAATGCCTGAAGTGGAGCACCAGGGGGGGGAGGGGGAGGGGAGGGGACAGGGAGGGAGTAGTCGATCAATAGGCACCACCAAAAGCACATAAGGGTCTGGTTCAAACTGAGATGGCGACTTACTGGAGGGTGGTGGCAGGTCAACATTAAAGCTGTATTTTTAAAATGATGATTGACTGTTGGCACCGTCCTGCGAAGAGACAGTAGGAGGCCAGAGCAGAAGCAGGGAGGAAGGGGGAGGCTACAGTCAGCCAACGAGGAGATGATGGGCAAAGGGCGGGGGTGGGGTGGGGTGGGGAGTGGCGTCTGCTATGTGGCAGCTCTCTGATGGCTTGTCCTCTGGGTGGGCTTGGGAAGAGTCCTGGGTGGATGATGGTGTTCATTTCCTGAGCTGGAGAAGACCAGGTGGGGGGCGGGCTTGGGTCCAGTCAACAGTTGGTTGTGTCAGGTTGAGTGGGTTGAGCTGCTTGTTCCACGTTCAAATGGGATGTGAGAAGGTGGTTGTGTTTATGAGGCTGGTGTTCAGGGGCACAACGGGATTGGAGATGTGAAAGTGGGGTCTTTCAAACCTGGATGAGATCTCCGAGGGAAGGGAGGCCCCAGGCCTGAGCCCTAGGGTATCAGCCTGTAGAGGCGTCGAGACCGGAGTGGAGGTGAGTCGGGAGTGTGTTAGCAGAGGTGCCAATTGCGCCGAGAGGGGTTTAGAGACTGACCACTGGCTTTGGCACTGTGGGGTTAGTGGTGGTCAGGGAGGGCCAAAGCCCGAGTGGAGAGGCCCTGAGAGGGCGAGAGGATCGAGGTGTCCTCTGCTGACAGGGCAGGGGTTTCAGGACCACGTGAGATCTATGGAGAGCTTCTCTGATGAGGGGTCCGGTCTCTCTCGACAGGAGCTTTCTGTAGAGAGGGGGCAGCTGATCTGGGGTGAGGGGGCCGTTGCTGGAGCGATGCTGTTGCTGATCAAGGAAGGGGGGGGCTGAGTGTCCCGTGGAAGGGCGGCACAGCAGGGGTCAGGTGAAGGGGTGGGGAGTGAGTGTGGGGCCTTCTCTTCTGGTGCTCTCATTTTCTCAGTGAAATAAGCACTGTTTGTCAGCTGAGTGAGAAAGGAGGCGGCGGTGTGAACCTTTGTGTTGGAGTTTGGCGAGATCTTCACAGGCACTGAGTGAATCCATGCCATCGACTCTGCTCTGGAGGTGAGGACCAGGGAACTTGTCCGAAGGGAGAACTTGGATTTGAAGGGGGTCTGGTGGATTTCAAGAGCTCCCCTCCGGCGCCTTGTGTTCTTACAGGAGTCTGAACAGAAGGGCGTGGGTGGGAAGCTGTGCCTCCAGTCTCCCGCCCTAATTCACCTGCAGGGTGGACACTGAGGTCCAGAGAGGGGAGAGGACTACCTCAAGGCCACACAGCAAGTGGGTGACAGGACTGAATTTGGAATGCCTGCCCAGGGTCTTCAAATCGCCACCCACTGGGCCTCTTCCACCTTGTTCTAAGATCTAACCAGTGTCACACATCCGGGCCATCCCGTTCTCTTTCCTCCCTGCCCCCCCCCCCCGCAGTGCTGCCCTCTGGGGGTCTCCTTAACTGCTTTTGAGGCTCAGTTCAAGGTCGCCACTTGCTGGAATAGTTTCTCTTCTCTACTTCGTCAGACTCCAGCCAAACTTGGTTTCTTCAACTCTGGCTTTCTCACTGGGCAGCGGGCTGGGCACTGTCTTTTGAATGAGGTGCCGTCTACAGAGAGGAAGGTGTGCACTTCACAGTGGGACCACTACCCAGGACAAGAGCTAGAACACCTCCAGCATCCCAGAAGGTTTCTTCTTGTCCCTTCCCAGGAAACATCTGCTTCTCGTAATCACTGTCACCAGCATCTGATTCGCCTGTCACCAAACTTCATATAAATACAATCATGTGCAAAGCACTCCTTTGGGTTTTGTTTTGTTTCTTTTTAACCAGATAAGAAAAGCTACTGGACCAGGAATCACCATCTCGACACAAATACAACGGTGTAAAAGGGGAAAGGAGGTAGTTACACATTCGCTGTCTTTACACTGGCGAGTTCTCTATGAAGAGCAGGGGAGTACGCGGACGGATTAGCTGCTCCAGAAATGTGAATGTGATTGCCGTTGTTTTTGCCCTTCATTAAAAATCTGCCAGTGTAATAATGATTAATGAAACAGATGACACAGTGATTTAGTTCGTAGGTTTCACGGACAGGAGAACCAGCAACCCACACACCATGCTGTTCTCCCTTCTGGAAAGAAACTGAACGCAGCTACGCTGGTGAGGGCCTGGGGCTGTTCTGGTCCACCCTGGTGCTCC
The DNA here is from genome assembly GCF_050624435.1 of Tenrec ecaudatus. NCBI lineage: Eukaryota > Metazoa > Chordata > Mammalia > Afrosoricida > Tenrecidae > Tenrec > Tenrec ecaudatus. The sequence goes on from NC_134536.1 coordinate 165,349,488, forward strand.
CCAGGGCGAGGCTCCCGCCCAGTGGGACACACAACGTGGGCCTTGGCTGGCCTGGTGTCATGCCATGTGCTGGGGAAGGCTCTCCTTTGTATCTGGCTGCTTTTGCTCAGCGTGTCTGGGAGAGCCATCTACAGTGTGCCCATTTTCAGGATTGGCTCCCTGTCATAGGTCTAGTTGCTAGGGCAAGATTCTGAGCTGGGGATTTGGACGCGGGAGGTTGCTCTTGGGATCGAGAGGGTTGACGGATGCAGGATGGGACTGCGATGCACTTATAACAGAAGTGCCAGCCCATTCCAGAGGGAGGTGTGCGGCTGGGGGGACTTTTCCATCCAGTATCAAGGCCGGGAAGGTGTCCAGGTGGTGGGTAAGCATTGGGCTGCTAACCAACCGCAATGAATCGGTGGGTTCACCTCAACAGCCTCTCCACGGGAGAAAGAAGGAACTTTCTTTTCCTGTAAAAATTGGCAGCCTTGGAAAACCTAGAGAGCAGTTCTACTTTGCCCTAAGAGTTGGAATTGACTTTGCAGCAGTGCGTGGTGCTGGTGGTGAAGTGAGAACAGGGGGCCAACCCTTCTGCATTCCCTGAGTAACCAGCAGATATTCCCAGGAAGAATACGTAATGAGACAGCTCCTTTCAGCCAAGAGCAGTCCCAGAGAGGGACTCCACTCTGTCCTATAATCAGGAGACACTTTCAACAACTGGAGCAAAAAAAAAAAAGAAAGAAAAAGGTGGGGGGGGAATGCCATAGACCTGAAGAGCGTACACCACAGTCCACCCCTTTGTTCTACTTGGAAATGCAGGCTCTTGTGATAATTTTATCCCACCTGGGTTTCTTCTGGGTTCTGGTTGACCTCTTTTGCTAGGGAAACTTAGCAGAAGAAGGTTAGTGAGATAAACTGCTTGCAGCAGTGGATCTTGGATGAGGTGACCCTGACCTTCAAGTCTCTGGCTGTAATCTCCTTTTCAGGTCATGGCTGCTGTACTTAACCACTGAGCACCAATATTGGTTGAGGACGTGCCAAGAGATGTTCCAGGAAGCCATCTGGATGCCAAACATTTTCTTTCCTGCTTATTCCGTGTACAGAAGGCTTCTCCTGATGATCAGGGTCATTTATTTCTGGCAGGACGGTCAGTGGCTGCTTTGCTTTGCCTGCTGGTCCCTTGCCACAAGGAGATGGAAACAAAACCAATGGCAACGGTAGCTTTACGTTGAACAAAGACCTTGCTGTCTAAGGATGGACACGTTTACTCTTTGAGAACCAGGGTTTTTGAACCGCAGTGTCCAGAGTGGGGGGTTGAGGAGCCCAAATTCCTCAAATGAGTCCGTGTCAGAGAACCCAGCGAGCAAGGAGCTCTATAGGGAACAATTTCACATCTTCACCACATTCAAGATTCTGCTTCTAGGTGTGGCTTGCCCCACAGGCCACAGAGCCACGGAGCCCATGTGCGACTCTGCCAACCACCAACTACGTTCATTCCAGTTACACGTCAGGGGCCAGACAGATGACCCCTGACCGGGCCTGTGAACCAAGTGGCCTCACTGTGAGCTGAGCCGGGAGTCACGTCCCTTCTGTCCCCATATGGCCATACCATGTGGGGCACTGGTGACGCGATGTCTCTGCCAGCCCCTTCACATGCCCACACTCTTAAGAGGAGGACATGGGGACTCTAAGTCTTTGGTACCAGTGCCCCTGGGGTTTTGTGTCCGACAGTCCTTGAAATGCCCAGATATGGTTATTTCACCGAATAAGTGGCTGTGTAGGTTCTTTGGGGAATCCCTGGCTGGTTCAAACAGTTAACATGCTCAGCTGCTAACTGAAAGGTTGGTGGTTTGATTCCTCCCAGAGACATGTTGAAAGTAAGGTCAGGTAGTCTACCCCTGAAAAATCACTGCCATGGAAATCTTACACAGGGGTTACTGTGAGTTAGAACTAACCCAATGGTGTGTGTGTGCGTGTGTGTGTGTGTGTGTGTGTGTAGTCCCTTTAGGGAGGGACTGGGAGGATCCTGCCTCTGTTCCCTTGCTGAGGAATTATGGGGTCCTTCTTTCTGGGGACACGTAGTCTCTCCTCCAGCCAATGGGTTTAACACCTTACAGCAGCCTGGAACCTGGACCAGGGACACTGAATTTTTTAGGTAGCTGCCCTCAGTGCCTCCTAGTCCAGCTTTGGTTTCTTTTGGATTATTTAGAGTGAGCAGAGCAGCGTCCTGGCTGGCTGCACATCTGCCTAGCCTCTGGGGATCTGTGTTCTATTAACCATTTCCTGGCTCAGACCTTCCTAGAGCACCTCTGACCTGGGCCTCTATGGATTACTGCCTGCACCTAGCCTCTCGGCCAGTTGTGCTATTAGCTGGCTTGTGTGGCTTGGGGTTCCCATACTCCCCGTCGCCGTCAGGACCCCCAGATCTGTAACAGCATCAAGCACTGCTAGGGGTAGAGGACACTCACAGCAGAGCGTCGCCTGCCAGTGCTGTCTCTCACACGTGCTGAGAAGACAACCCGGTGGGTCTGGCCTCATTGCCGTAGCTCCTGAGCACCCACTTTCTTCCCCTGAAGCCCAACCTTGTATTTAGTCCGCACTGTCACTTTCTCCAAGAAGCCTGCCATCTCCCCTTTCTGAGGGTCCTTGGCGCGATGTTAAGTCCTGACTCATGGAATAAGCTCCCCTGGGTGCTGCAAGAGGTGGGAGCTTGACTGCTAACCTAATCTAAAGCCCTGGGCATCTGCTTCCATGAAGTTGACAGCCAAGAACACCCCCCACCCCAGTCCCCTGCAGCAGGTCTTCTCTGCAACACCTGGCTCATGGGGGGGGATGGGGGAGAGGGGGCTGGAATCAGCTCAGTGGCAAGGGGTCCCGTGTTACGCCCCGCCTCCACCCCTTGGTCCAGCCCCTGCAGATGAAGTCCCGTGTCTTCGCTTGGTGCGCACGGGCTCTGTCCTGCAGCCCTGTTTCCTCGCCAGCTCAGTCTGGCTTTGACCTGGTGGCAGGAGAGATGGAGAACAGAGCTGGAGGGTGGGTGGTACGACTTATGTCGCTGACTCCCTGGTCTTTAGGAGGCAGAGAAGGTACTTCTGCGTTCCTTTCCAATCAGACCCTGGCCTGGGGCCGCAGACTCTGATTAGAACTAAGAATTCAACCTTCCGGGCAGCTCTGTTCTACTAATAATTAAACCCTGCCCTCCCCCCCAGCCCCCCATCTCTCTCTCTCTGCGTTTCCTTCCCCTCCAGCTGCAGGAGAAGGGAATTTATATGCTGCTAAAGAGGCCCTTGGCTTTCACACTTGGCCTTAAATTGGAGATTAATCACCCTCAGCTTTTCTTTGTCTTTCTTCATTGCCCGAGAGCCGGGCAACAGCCATCCAATCCAGTGGTCTTTGTAATTACCACTTCCCCAGCCTCTCAGACTGGGGGCGGGGGGGGGGGGGGCGAGGGGGGGGCGGTAATGCCCCAGCGAATGCGCTTGCTTCCCTTTCCAGAACCCAGGCTGGCTGGAGGGCCCACTGGGCTGTCAGCCCTCCCCCTCCCACCAGAGGTTGTCCTGGTTGCCAGCCAGGGTGGGTTACCCAGCTCCAGGTGTCAAGAGTCACTCCCAACCCAGCTACAGAGGGGGGGCTCCCCTGGGAATCAGATTCTGGAATGGAGATTTGCATGCATGGGGGTCCCAGGGGTGTAGGAACACCGGGTGGCAGAGGGGAGGGAAGCAGGATTGGTTATAGAGCAGGAGAGGTTGAGCCAAAGTACCGTGTTAACACGGGTCTTGGTTACCTCCCCCCACCCACTCCACCCCGGGAGTACTGAGTCTGAAGTGACTCTCAAGACTTAAGTCAAGGGACCCAGGCTTGTGTCAACTACTTATTAGATGCAAGCTGACCCTTTGGGAAGGATCCAGACGTGGAGGCAAGTTTTAGGGAGGGACCCAGCTGAGAGCTGGCAGGGTTGAAAGTATGAGACTGAGGAAGAAGGGGCTCCATACAGTTGGTGGGGAAATTCCATGATCTTTCTCCCCATTTGCCCACCAGCGTTAAGGCACTGCATTGTATATGGTAGGTATTGCCGAGTGGTTTCTGAAAGTGACGATACTGTCTTCTAAACAGATAGTGATGTGGGAGAGCTGGGTGTGCTGCTTTCTCGTCAGCACTTGGTCTTACCGGCCTTCTGCTTTAGCCAGTTGGAGGTTGGGACGTTGGTGAATCGACGTTGCAGCAGGATGAGAAACAGCAGCATGCACCCCCTCCCCCAGGTATTCATAAGAGGTGAGCTTTGGGGAGCCCTGGGACCACCCCCACCTGAATGTACCAGGTAGCCAATTCCATGGATACACAGAAATGGTGCCACATTTGTGTGGCTTTGCCCTCGCAGCCTGAGATGGTCAGCTCTGAAGGGTTATGGGAAGAAACAGAGGTACATTTTTCTACCTGTCAGGCGAGGCTTAAGTCAGGGAATCTTGAGGACACTGGGAAGCAACCAGGGTGATTCACCCTTTCCAGGGTTTCGTGGTCTCAGAAATGATTTCTCAGCTCAGCTCCTTGGGGGCTTGTGATAGCCCGGGAAGGACAGCGAGAGGAAACAGGTTCACTCCGTTCATCAGAAGAGGACATTGTAGCCCACGGTGAAGGTTCATGTTATGCACAATTGAGCCAACTTGAGCCACCAATTAATTGAAAGCCAGTCCGTTTCCTTGGGGCGTGTGGTCTGCATACAAAACAGATGGATGTTCTGTCAACTGAATGGCATTCTTCCGATCTTATATCTAACTCACCCTCCTCTGACGTCTGGTTCTTGGGATGTAAGCCCCAAGCAGCCTGCCGACTGACCAGCTGACTTGGGGTTTGCCAGCCAGTGAAAGAAACCATGTGAGTGGAGAAGCCTCCAGCCTGACTCCTGACCCGTAGACTTGAGACGTGGCAGCCTCTACAGCGGGGCGAGCCATTTCTTTGAAATAAGTCTCCATGTTTATATGTATTTTACTGGTTTTGCTTCTCTAGAGAAACCAGCTCAAGGCAGTTCAATACTTGTGAAAATTCAAACCACGAGTTAGTAGAAAAGCGAGCCTTGAACACACAGGCTGTAGATTCCCATCCAGGGTCCCAAATGTACCTACTTCTTAGTTTAATGGTCTAGCCCACTTCTTCCTTTCAAAAAGCAGCCCTTGGCCAGCTCTTTGGTGGCATTTAATCCCCTCTGCCCTCATTCCACACCCCTCCCACCACGTCCTTGGAACATACTTACTCATCCGTGTTCTGACGTGGGTAATTCTCAGAACTCTCTGGTTACATGTCAGACCAGAACTTCTCCAGCTGCCCTGTGCCCAAGGAGTCCCTTGGGGATCATGTGGAAGGATCTTGAGTGGACACTCTGGATGGCTAACAGAGTTTCAGGCAATGCCACCACTGCTGGCCTATGGACCACACTTTGGATAGTGAGGAGCGAGACCCCCCTCCGGCCCCGGGCTATACAGGCTGCTCTGCTCTGCTCTTAGGCAAACACTGGTCAGTTGTCTGGACTCTGGTCTGCGTGAATACACACCTTTCTGGGGTTCCCATTATGGGTTCGGACTCCTGATTCGAAGAGTCTCACTTTTTTTTCCAATTTAATAATAGAGAGATTAGATATTCTTGTAAGCAAACTCCACTATTCATATATGTTAAACATCTACACATTTCAGTGCTTTCATATTATTTAGTATTTTAAAATTTTATTTTATTGGGGCTCTTACAGTTCTTATCACAACATATATATATATATATGTATATATGGTGTCAAACACATCTGTACATGTGTTGTCATCATCTTTTTCAAAACATTTCCTCTCTACTTGAGCCCCAGGCACCAGCTCCTCATTTTTCCCCTGCCTTCCTCACCCTCTCTCCCCCATGTCCCCTCAATAATTTATAAATTATTCTTTTTCCCCCCAGGTCCTACACCAAATGCTGTCTCCTTTCACCCACCTTTCTGCTTGCTTTTAATGTCTCTTTTAGGAGGACTTCTTGCCCCTCTCTCTTCCTATTTTCCTTCTCCATCACAACTCCCAACTCGATTCCCTCCCCCTCCTCTGCCTCCCGCTTCCAGTGCTGAGGTGAGACCGACCTCAGCTAGGCACCAGCAAGGAAGCTGGCAGAGTCAGCTCATTTTGACTAAAGTGTGCATGACCCACATCTCTCCCCTTCACTCTTCCAGTGGTGATCCAGATGTGGCACAAAGGAACCTTTGGTTGTTGGAAACATTGACAGTATGGGAAAGGACAAACACTATATTCAGGGGTTCCTTCCTGTACTATCCGGTACTCCAATAGTTCCCACACAAGGGTGGACGATCAGAACGACACGAAGGAACCTTAGAACACAACAAAATCAAAACAAGAACTTGGGGGGGGGGGTTTGCCCCAGATCAACAGATTTAGCATCTCCAGACTGCGGCCAAGGAATGTGCATTCTACGAAGATCTGGGCGTGGGAGCTACTTCCCCAAACTGGGTGCTGGTTTCCTTTCTGTCCCACCGCCCCTGCTTCTAAAGGAGAGTTAGTCAGGGTCCCTCTGGGCCCCCCAGGAGGCCGTAGAGTGAGAAGACTCAGATGAGCTACTGGGGTGCCGTTCCTGATGGAGCTCGGTTGCTTAATGGGCCACCCCGCCATCCCCAGTGATCTAGTGCCCCGAGCCTCTGCCTTTGCTCTTAAGGTTCCTTCATGCAATCTCGCATGGGGATGGATGCAGCCTGCTGCCCCTGCCCCACTGTGGTGGTAGTTGTAGGGCAAAGGGAAGTGGACTGAGCAGATGCAGGCAGTGACGTCCTGGGACAAAGGGCAGCCTGTGAGGGGAACAGGGATGCGGGCGGGGTGTAAAAACATAGTTCAGGGCTTGGCACCTGGGCTGGTGCCTTGGTCACAATGGCTCATTGGGAATAAAAGCTGTAGTAATTCTGAAGATCACACCGGCAAATGGCTGCGAGTTTACATTCTGCCCCCCGGGCAAAGGTCGTTGATCATTGCCTGCCTCCCCCTCACGATGGCTAAGAGGCTGCCAAGGTGCGTCAGGGCCGGGCTGGGGATCTGTGGTCCATACAGAAGCTGCTGTCAGTTTGAGAGGATTCAGAGCGGAGGGGTGGAGTCTACTCTGTCAGTCGGGTCACAGCCAATGAGGCCTCTGTGGGGGCATGGCCTTCTTCTGAGGATTCTGGGAACTCCTGTGTTTTCTCCTTGGAGGCGGGAGAGACTCTTTTTCTGCTCACTCCCTGAGAGACACTCAACTGACAAGACACGTGGCATTAAGGTGATAGACCCCAACCACCTCTGGATCCTCAAGACTTTGCACCCATGGGCCTGTGATCTTCCTGTATTTGGCGTCATGGCATGTGTTCCGTGAGTCTGGAGAGGAATTCATAGATTGGACATATGGGCTACTATCGGACTTCTGGACTTGCTCTGGCCTGGGCTGGGATGTTTTCTCAATATTCAACTGCTCCTGCAGATAAAGCTCTCTCATGCACATATGAGTGCTCCTATGAATTTGCATCTTTGGTCCACCCGGACTCACACGGGGTCTTTGGGTTGCAGGGCTGGGTTTCGGAGACGGGAGAGGAGGGCTGCACTGTCTATAGAGATGTCAGTGCCGCCTGCTTCTCCTCAGCACTGCCCGGTGCTGGACCTCTTCGTGCTGAGCTTGCTGACATGTGGGGAGAAGCTTTGGCCGAGGCTGTGTCTTGCCTGGGCCTTCCTAGAAGCCTCGGCCGCAGGCCCTGGTCAGGCTAACCTGCTGCGGGGACCCTCTCACCTCTCTCGATCCTTCTCTATAAAATGAATAGTGGTTTTGAGAGGCCCCATCCAGCTCTGGGTTGTGGGATCCCAGGAGGCCAGCCCCTGGTCCGCAAGCTCCCAGGGGGATGTGTGAGTGGCTTTGTGCCCTGGCTCCTGCTGTGGGGTGTGAAGCTGTTGGGCTCAGAAGGCAGCTCACCTCTTTCCCAGGTTCCTCCTTGGGCTGTGGTTGAGGTGAGGAGAGAGGGCAATCGTGGCCCCTGCGGCAGATGGGGGCACAATGGTTCCGCTGACTGGAAGGTTGCTGGTTTGAGGCCACCCGGCACCTCTGCGGGAGAGAGACTTGGTGACCCGCTTCCCTAAAGGTCACAGGCCAGGAAACCGTGAGCCCGAATCATCCCACAGCTCCCAGCAACCACAAACATATCTGACACTGGTGGGCCTGTCCCCTGCGTCAGCCACAGTTCCAGGGCCTGGGAGGACCATGTAACCACTGCTGTGTGACAGGTATGGCTGTGTGACAGACTGACGGCCAGACCCATGGCTGCAGCGTCCAGGTCAACTCACAGTGACCCTGTGGACAGAGTAGGACTGCCCCCAGGAGTCTCTGAGGCCATCGATCTGCTTTGGTTGTTGTTGTTTTGTCTAAGGTTCCTCATTAAAAGACAAACCAAAGAAACCCTTTAATTGTGACTTAGATGGGGGTTTGCTTATCAGATCATCATTTTCGCACTCAGCAACTTAAACAGCTGACAGCGTAGCCTCCGCATGGCTTGCCCTATCTCCACCCTCCCGAGACTGTAAAATCTTTACTGGAGCAGAAAGCCTGACTCTCTCATGGACCCACTGGTGGACCTGACCAGTCAAGTCTGCAGGTACCATCCCCACTGCACCACCGGGGCTGAGGCCAGGGCACGTTTTCCCCGTGAAGTACTCTCTTGTGATGCTTAGAAGTGCAGTTCTGGACCCAGATGGCCTAGAAATCCAATCTTGCCTTTTTTTAAAAAAAATAATTTTATTGGGGGCTTGTACGGCTCTTCTCATAATCCATCCATCCACCCATCCATCCATTGTATCAAGCACATTTGTACATATGTTGCCATCATCATTCTCAAAACATTTGGTTTCTGCTTGAGCCCTTGGTATCAGCTCCTCATTTTTCCCTCCATCCCTCCTGAACCCTTGATAATTTATAAATCTTTGTTTCCACATTTCACACCGTCTGCTGCCTTCCTTCAGCCATGTTTCTGTTGTTCGCCCCTGGGGGTGTGGGAGGTTGTACGTCAATCTTTGTGATCGGTTCCTCCTTTCTCTCCCTTCTCCCCGCACCTTCTCCTTACCCTCATGGTCTGGCTACTCTCAATATTGGCCCCGAGGGGTTTATCTGTCCTGGATTCTGTGTGTTGAGAGCTCTTATCTCTAGCAGTGTACATGCTCTGGTCTAGACAGATTTGTAAGATAGATTTGGAATCATGATAGTGGTGGTGTAGGAAGCACTAAAGAACTAGAGGAATGTTAAGTTTCCTCAGTGCTATGCTGCACCCTGGATGACTCCTCTCTTCCTTGTGACCCTTCTGTGAGGGGATGTCCAGTTGTCTACAGATGGGCTTTGGGTCTCCATTCTGACCCCCCTCATTCCCATCAAAATGGTTTGTTGTTTTGGGTCTTCTGATGCCTGGTACCTGATCCCATGGATACCTCATGATCACACAGGCTGGTGTGCTTTTTCCATGTGGGCTTTGTTGCTTCCCTGTTAGATGGCCGCTGTTTATCTTCAAGCCTTGAAGACCTCAAACGCTATTTCTTTTGATAGCTGGGCACCGTCAGCTTTCTTCACCACATTTGCTATGAACCCATTTTGTCTTCAGTGATCATGTCGGGAAGGTGAGCATAATGGAATGCCAGGTTATTAGAACAAAGTGTTCTTGCATTGAGAGAGTATTGAGTAGAGGCCTAATGTCCATCTGCTACCTTAATACTTAGCCTGTAAATATAGGCCCATAGACCTATATCCCCATCATTATGAAGTAATATATTTACCTATGTACATGCCTATGTTTATATCTCTGTAAATGTCTTTTGCCTCCTAGTTCATTATGAAGTAATATATTTACCTATGTACATGCCTATGTTTATATCTCTGTAAATGTCTTTTGCCTCCTAGTTCGAGTCCTGATATATAGAGCAAGTTTCAGGCCGTGACTGGAGTAAATTACTGCTCTGTACCCGTTTCCTCCCCTGTACAACGGGATGGTAACAATGCCTGCTTCACAGGGAAGCTATGAGATGAAGCAAGATGATCCCCACAAAGCATTTAAGACAGCATCTACTCAGACTAAGCGCCCAGAAAATGTTGGCTAGTGTCCAGATAATGTGAGCGTATTAAAATTTATGTATCAGTTTCCCCCAGGATGGGCATCTCTGTCGGTTCTCTTTTCTGGTGGGACAGAGCTGTAAGGACATTCCTCAGGAGAAAAGTAAACAGTCTTCTAGGACAGGGAGTCGCAAAGTGTTGAGACGGGAGAGCGAGCCAATCCTGTCCCTCACAGCGATGTCACAATTATTTGTGAGCCATAAATACATTTTTACAAACAAATGAAATCATCATAATATCACTGAAAGTTTTTCAGTTTTCCGTGTATGGACCGGAAGAGCCGCATGTGGCTGGAGAGTCTCAGTTTGCCGACCCCTGCTCTAGGATGTTTGCCTAGCCCTAGACCGTGGCTCCCACCTTCCTCAGGCCGCGACCCTTTCATGCAGCAACCCACGGGGAGTGGTGACCCCAACCATAACATTATTTTCTTTTAAATTTTTAAAATCATTTTATTAGGGGCTCATACAACTCTTATCACAATCCATGCGTACAGCGATCGTGTAAAGAACATGTGTAAATTCATTGCCCTCATCCTCAAAACATTTGCTCTCCACCATAATATTATTTTTGTTGCCACTTCATCACTGTCACTTTGCTACTGCTATGAATGGTCATGTAAATATTTGATATGCAGGATGTATGAGGCGGCCCCTATGAAAGGGTCATTCGACCCCCAAAGGGGTCGCGACCCACAGGTTGAGAACTGCTGGCCTCGAGGCAGACCTCATAGGTCAATTTGCCAGTGCCGAAGAGACTACTCGAAGTCTCTCTTTTAAGAATTGTTGCACTGAATTATAAATATTTGAACCCTGGACTGCTGTCTGAGGAACTCGCTGCTAACCACAAGGTCGGCAGTTCCAGCCATGGAGAAGACGAGGCTTTCTCCTCCCACCAAGAGCGACAGCCTGGGGAAAGCACAGCACAGTCCCTCCCTGTCCTGTGGGGTTGCTGTGAGTCAGCCTGGACCCCATGGCAGTGAGGGTTGGCTTGGGTCGGCTGTGTGGACGCTGCAGGCCTCATGAAGAAAGAGTGCGTGGCGGTTGGGGTGCAAAGAACAGGAAAACGAAAAACTCCCAGGGGACCTAGACCAGTGTTTGTCGAATGGATTTCTATGTGAACCAGAAGTCACAACTTTAAAATTATCCGTCCTTCTAGACCACGTGACACCAGAGGCCTCCAGGGAACTACTGCCCTGAGATGTGAGTTAAAGCCTGTATAGAAACTAGCCCCCAGAGTCTCCTTTTAGCAAAATGACAGATTACGCGTCAGTGTGGTGCTCCATCTGAGATCGTGAGGTCAGCAAACATTTAAAGCCCTGGTTCTCAACCTGGGGGTCACACGACCCTTTCACAGGGGTCACCCAGTTCATAACAGTAGCAAAATAACAGTGATGAAGTAGCAACGAAGATCGTTGTATGGCTGGGGGTCCCCACCACATGAGGAAATGTCTGAAAGGGTCGGGCCTGAGGAAGGTGGGGAACCCCTGCTCTAAAGGAAGGGTGAGGAGCTGCAGGCGGGGCTGGGAGACTAGAGTACCAGAAACTGGACGGCCAGAACACAATGGTGCCCCACTGTGGAAAATGTCCCCCATGTCCCTGAACCATTTGGGTGGAAGTTGGCAAACGGGAACCTAACCTGCTGTGTGAACTTGCGCTGAACACTCTGTGAATCAGTCTTTAAAGAGCGGATGGGGGCTGCTGAGCCAGCATTTCTGGAGCTAGGTCTAAGAACCCCCATTTCTAACCCATTTCCAGATCAGGCTGATGCTGCTGGTCTACCCACCAGCCGCTCAGGGGTGAGGGCTAGTTCTCAAACATGGCTGCACACTGAAGCTCTGAGATACATCCTACAGACAGAAATTCTGGTCCATTGAGTTTTAAAAGCCTCATAGGAGCCATTAATTTGGGAACCACTTGATACAATCAGCAAGACTCCTTATCTCAGTCCCCAAGATCTCCAGGACCAGTTAGTTCTGTGGCTCAGCAGCCTCCAGCAACCAGCTTCTTAGCTTGCTACATTGACACACTTGATAGATACATTGGTCTTTAAGCTTGCTCCGGCTGGATACACACAGCGGCAGCCACAGCTGCAGACATGCATACAGACCCCACAGAGCCCAGGGGGACGGAAAACACTGTATCTTCCCACGGCCTCTGTTATTCACGAGGAGTCCTTCAGCGGAAGCTCCTTCGCACGGCTCCCTCTGGTCTGGTTGGCCAGGGGAACAGGAGCCTCAGAAGTGGCTCAAAGTGCCCTCTATGAACCCCAGACAAGCAGGGTGGAGCAGATTCTCAAGCCCTCCCACCGCCCTGCACCCGAAACTTGTCACAAGCCCCCAACGGGATTCGGGTGCATACCCACTCTGAGCTGGCTTTGTTGGGTGGGTAGGTGTGTGTGCGTGTGGGGGGGGTGGGGGGGGGACATGTGGCAATGTATGCCGGCGTTTTTGGCTGTCACAACTTCCGGGAGGATCTAGTGCTCAGAGGTGAGGGTGCTGCTCAGCACACAGGACGGGCCTCACCACAGAGGACTGCCGGGCCCCATTTGTCAGTAACGCGCAGCTTGGGAAACCCAGTTTTAATCCAGTAAGCCTGCACTAAGGCCACTCTTCATGTGCCCAGGTCACTCTTAATGACCCCCTCCGCCATGCAGTGATTTTCGTCGCTACTTCATGACTGTCGTTTTGCTACTGTCATCAGTCGTCATGTAAATGTCTCATAGGCAGGATGTATGTTCATTGTTACAAATTGAACATCATGAAAGCATAGTGATGGATCACAAAACAATCTGTGATTCTATATTGTGAGATATTTATCCCTAATGACAAATCAATGAAATGTTGTCTTGAAGCATGGTGCAGCATGGGTAACAGTCTTCACGCCGGGTACTCGTATGTGGGCATATCTGCGTGTGGGCGGACCCTCCTGGAGATGGATAGAGGAGCGGTGTCTCGGTTCCTAAGACCATCAGGAAACATGTGTTTTCTGATGGTCTTAGGTGACCCCTGTGAAGGGGTCTCGCCCCACAGGTTGAGAACTGCTGGGTTAGAGGGTCACAGGTCTGGGGCTCTCAGGGTTAGAGGGGTAGCAAGCCAGAGCAGGGGGGCCTTTGTTCCCCCCTCTGCCAGGGTGGGGGTTGGGGGGATCCTGAGGGAACCTGGATTCTGGCAGGTGCCATGCTTGGTGACTTACTCCAAGTATTACTGGTAACGCTGTTTGATCAGATGCTTAATCCTCTCGCTAAGCACAGAATGTGATAAAAGGCAGGCTGCACCCCCTCCGTGGGATTTTTGCACTGCTTTGGACCCACATTTTTGGTTCCAAGAAACGCTGCGTCTCGCAGTCGGTGTCTGAGCAGAGGACCGATGGGAGGAACTGGGCTTTGGGGCCCCATTAAACGTGTGCTGTTCGCCTTGCCTGCGCTGGTGTGGTTTGGGGACCCAGCCTCCCCACACTGTAAGATCAGTCTTTTTGGAAAGAGGGGGCCACTGAGCGCAGGAATTGTGGCAGCCGAGGAACTGAATTTCTACGAATTTGACAAAGACGCCTGCTTTGTGATGCCGCTGTTGAGACTAGACCCTGTAGAACACACCCGAGGCCAACAATTTCTACGTGTCCCGGGCAGGGAGAGCCTGTGGCGCTCTCTGAGTTGTGCCTCCCCCATTTACATAAACTGACGCCCCCCAGGGTCCTACCTCATCTGGCCAATTGTTGTTAGTTCTGAGAAGAGTTGTTTTGTTTTCTTTAAACAAATTAAGATAGCCTCTTTGGTGTCTGGTTGAGAGACCATCTCAGGGCAGTGGTTTCAGGGGGCCTGACAGTGTGTCTTCCATGAGAGTTTGAAGCACCGCTCTGCCTGTCTTCCTGGTGATGGGCTCTCTTCTATAGAACAGTTGATGAAGATGTTCAGCAATGGTAGATGGTTTTTTGTTTTCCCTTCAGTAATTAAATTTCTAATTTCATTTCATTGTCATTAGTTTCCATTTGAATAGCCACAGGGCACACGTAGCCCCCATCGGCGAACAGTGCGACCTAACTCCCTACGTTTTGCCCTGTGGCACGTGGCAGTGTGCTGGTTTGTGGTGGGCCCCGCGCCCAGCACGCAGGAGACTGACCGCTGGGTGGGCTGTTCAGTTGAAGGCCCCCGGAACTCCAGAGTTTGGAATAGGGCCAACTCTGTCCAAGAGCAGGCGACCCAGTGCACCATGATTTCAGCGCACTGTGCTTCGAAGAGCTGCTGGTGAGCCCGTGCTGCTGAGAAACTCTGCCCAGTAATGAATTGAGTGTAAAGCCCTATTTGGTTTCCAATTTAAAAAGAAATTACTTGTCCTGCTGGTCAAAAATCTTTCGAAGCCTGGGGGCCTTTGGGTGAAAAAATCCATAAGGGGCCCCTTGGTGGTTGGGACGCTGGTGGTGGTGGTGCTGGCGAGTCTGCGCCGACGCACAGTGCCCCGAGGGACAACGGAACAGGCCACCGCCCAGTCCTGCGCCATCTGCACAATGTCCGTTTGAGCCTGTTGCCATGGCCACTCTGCCGTCAGTTTCCTCGATGGTCTTTCTTTTTCCTTTACCAACAGCGGTGTTTCCTCCCAGGGGATGGGTTCCCACTCCCCCACCCCCCACCCCCCCGTCATAGGTCCAACAGAGGCGAGACGCAGTCTTAGCATCCTTGCTTCGAAGGAGCACTCTGGCCGTACTTCTTCCAGACAGGACTGTTTGTTCTTCAGTGCTGCAAGGACTGGGCTCCCAACCACCACACTGATGCTTAGAATCCATCAGCTTCTCCACCAGAGAAGCAGGGGCCGTCCGCGTCGGTGAAGATCTACAGCCTCGGAAACCTGCGATGGCTAGGGTGTGTGTCAGCTTGGCTGGCTGGGCCAGGATGCTCAGTGGTTTGGCAATTATGTTACGATGTAGTCACCCACCCCCCATGATGAAATCTGATATAATGCAATCACTTCCATAAGGAGATCTGCTGTGAACAGCTAATCAGTTGCAAGGGTGCTTCCCCGGAAGCAGGACCTGCGTCCAATAGCCAGTGTCCACGTGGAGGGTCTGTCAAAGCTCTGGCGCTTGGCTTGCTGGGAATCCTGCCTCTGGGCCTTGGGCTTGTGCCTGTAGCTTTCCCTGTTGCCTGCTGCCCTTGGAATTTGTAAGCCTCTGCAGCCTGTGAGCCAGTGGTAGGCCGTCTTCCCTGTCCATCTTGGATTTGTCAGCCCTGAAGGCAAATGACTCAGAAGCGTCCAGTCTGCTGTTGGGCCCACTGATTTGGAGCTTGTTAGTTCTCAGCCGCTACAACTATGCGAGCCATTTCCGTGAAAGTTCTCCGTGTGTGGCTGGTGGGTGCTGGTGAGTCGGTTCTGACTCACAACCGAACACTGCCCTGCCCTGAGCCACCGCGGCTTGTGCTGTGTGAGCCTGGTGTTGCTGCCACTGTGTTCTCCCACCCTCCCCTCCCGATTCTCTACTTCCCCAAGCAGGAAGCTCTCCTCCAGGGACCGATTCCTTCTGATGACACGTCCAAAGCGCATGAGAAGAAGTTCAAGCCTATTGGCGCTTGGCGACATTTGCTGCTCTGGATGCTCAGCCTAAGACAGAGCCCTGGGAGGCAGCGCAGCCAGGTTGCTCGTGGGAGCGCAGCGACAGTGGGTGTGTGGTGCGTGTGACACGCCGGAGCAAACCGGCTGGCGGGGCAGCTTGGTGAACGTGTGCGATGTGTACACTAGGGAAACTGCCCCTTGGATCGGGGTGGGGAGCACTCAGGGTCCCGCTGTCACCCCCAGACTCTCTCCTGTTGATGGGTCCTGTAGAGGCAGCTACTGCTCTTGGCCTCCAGCTCTGAGGATTAGGTACCTACTTCCTGTTTGGTCTGTAGTCTTTTTTTTTTTTTCATTTTCTGTTCACGCCTTTATTTATTTAAAACATTTTTTATTAGGGGCTCATACAACTCTCAGCACAATCCATACATATACATACATCAATTGTATAAAGCACATCTGTACATTCTTTGCCCCAATCATTCTCAAAGCATTTGCTCTCCACTTAAGCCCTTTGCATCGGGTCCTCTTTTTTCCCCTCCCTCCCCACTCCCCCTTCCCTCATGAGCCCTTGATAATTTATAAATTATTATTTTGACATATCTTGACCTGTCTGATGTCTCCCTTCACTCCCATTTCTGTGGTCCGTCCCCCAGGGAGGAGGTCACATGTCGATCCTTGTAATCGGTTCCCTCTTTCCAACCCACTCACCCTCTCCCCTCCCAGCATCGCCCCTCACCCCCTGGTCCTGAGGGGATCGTCCGCCTGGACTCCCTGTGCCTCCTTGTCTGTAGTCTTGTTAAGGTGTCTCTCTGTCTAGGTTTTTTAAGTGGTTGCCCCAGGCATCACTGTAAATGTCCATAACTCATCACAGTGACAACATTTTAGTAATTCAAGTGGGGTATAAAAAAGTATCTCTCGTTAAGCCCCTGCACCCCTGTATACGCTACCCCTCTCCCTTCATAATATAGATGTCTTCAATATTGATTCTATATACTCTGAGACCCATGTTCTAGAATGAATTGGGTCTCCCAGAACGCTGTAGTCAGTCCTGACTTCTAGCACTTGTGGGTGTGACCGGCTTGAAAAGGGGGTCTTTGAAGGTGTTATTAGCTAACACGAGGTCACACTGGAGAAGGTGGCCCGTGACCCAGTATCATTGGAGGTCTTGTAACAGAGAAGAGAGCAGATGACCGTGTGACGGTGGGGACGCTACAGCCACAAGGCAGGAAATCACTGGGCTTCCTGAAGCTTCCGGCAGAGCATGGGCCTGTTGACATCCTACATTGGACCTCTAGCCTCCAGAGCTGGCAAAGAAGCCTCTTCTGTTCTGGGCCCGCCACGCTGTGCTTTGTCACGGCAGTCCTAGGAAAGCAATGCACGTAGGTCGGCCATGCCCCATGTTGTTTTGCTTCAACTCGCAAACACAATTTAGAAAACTGGAGAGCAGGAAAAATCCTGCATATCCATGTTTACCCCGTCCACTGTTCCATCCTCCTCCCTGACGTTCCAGGATATTCCTTCTTTAAAGACGTTCCTATAGCCAGTCTCCTGGCAACAAATTCTCTCTGTTTTCCTTCCTCCGAGACTGCCTTGCTTTCCTCTTTCACAGGAGCGTGTTTTCACTCGATCTAGGATTCTTTTCTTTCAGCACTTGACAAACGTTCTACCACTTCCTTCTGGCTTCCATGGTTTCTGATGGGAAATCTGCTGTCATCCTCCTGGTTTTTCCTTTCAGGGAAGCTGCTGTTTTTCTTGTTGCTTTTCAAGATTTTTCTTTTCCAGCAGTTTGGTGTGTCTTGGCGTCGTTCTCTTTGGGGTGCATCCTGTATGAATTTCTTGTTCAGCTCCTTATTTCTGCCCCTTTGTGCCTCTTGCTAAAGGTGCCCATTTCTTAGCCTTTGTTTCTTTGAATACTTTTTCAGCCTGGCGCTTTCTCCTCTCCGCCTGGGACTCTGACAGCCCAGAACAGGCCTTCTGTCACAATCTCACAGGTCCCTGAGACTGTTCATTACTGTTTCCCTCTGTTCTGATTGGGTAATAAATTTCTATTGATCTTCAATTCCCAGATTATTTCTTCTCTGTTGTCCCCATTCTGCTCTTGGGTCCATCCCACAAGGTTTCAATTCTAAAGGTCAACTTGGTTCTCTGTGTCTTCTATTTCTTCGCTGAGCCTTTCTGTTTCTGTTCCAAGTGTGTACATGATTTTTGGTCGGCACATGCTTTTATGAAGACAGCTTTAGAATCCATGTTTGCCATCGTGGCATGGAAGTGTTTGTTGGGTGCTTTGTCCCCTTCATGTTGAGATTGTCCCATTTCTTGGTGTGATGCGTTATCGATCTATCAATCATATTCTGGACATTTGGAGTATTGCGCTATAAGGCTCTGGATCTCATCGAAACCTTCTGTTTTAGCATGCTCTTACACTGGGCCTTGTCACTGGCAAGTAGGTGTGGCAGTCCAGGCCCCCACGGTGCTGGCGCCCCAGGGCTGCTGTGACATGATGGACACATGAGTGGCTTAAAGCAGCACAGATGCAGCATCTCGCCGCTGCCGAGGCTAGCAGTGTGCGTGACTGGCTTGTGGTGGTCCTCGCGTTGCCATGGTCTGTGGCGTTGCCACTGCAGTCTCATCCCCAACTTCATATTGCTGCCCCCCCCCCGTCTCCGAGTCGCTCCTTGTGAGGACAACGATTATAGAGAAATTAGTATCCACCCGAGGGACCCCAGGGTGGGTGACCTCACTGGGGGTGGCGGTGAGGGTCCGCCCTCTGCAGCAGGCCTCCCCAGGCACCAGCCCAGCACAGAATGGGAGGGGTGCGTGGTGGCTGCTGGGTAGAGATGGGAGTTCAGACTTTCTGCATGGTCTTCTCTGATGCATCAGTGCCCGGCTCAGCACCACCTGAGGGGATGAGCACTCCAGTTTCTCACGTGCTCTCTGATAGCCCTCCAGCCGTGGGCCGTGAGTGCCCTGTGACAGACAGGACAGGCTTTCCACTCAGCCATTAGGCTGCAGTTTCCCCATGGCGTCTGGCTAGAGCAGAATGGTTACTGTCTAGAAGCGTGTCTTGTTCGCCTTGCTGCCCCAGGCCTTCGGCTGGAGAGAACAGGCTTGTCTTGGAGCTGCGTTAGTCCATGCTGACTTCTCCTGCTCCCAGGGTGGCGTGGTGGTTAAGCACTGGGCTGCTAACTACAAGGTCAGAAGTTCGAAACCACCAGCCACTCCGAGGGAGAAAGACCAGACTTTCTACGCTTGTAAAGAGGTACAGTCTTGGAAACCCACAGGGGCAGTCCTAGCCTGTCCCACATTGTCGCGATGAGTCTGGGGTGTATTGGGAAAAAGAAAACCCGGGGGACTCACTGCCCTGCCATGCCTCAGCTCTGAGGGTCCGAGCCAGTTGGGCAGCGTCTCTCCACCTTTAAAACTCATTTGAGATTTGTTTTACATAATGTCCAAGGGTTTTAGCCGTATGTGGCGGGAGGACTAAGGAGAAGTGGGTCTGTGGCATAGGCCTGGAAACAGACCCGGGGCTGCCGTCCGATCCAGGGATGTCGGCATACTCTGTGTGCTTTTTGCCGCTGTTGCTCAGAGGATGTCTTGCGATCTCTCCATGCGGCGGTATCTGAGCAATGACCACCCCCCCACCCTGCAAAGCAGGTGACCATAGCAACCCTAGAGAGGGCTTCCGAGGTTGTCAATCTTTGCAGGTGCAGAGAGCCTCGTCTTTTCCCCCCTGAGTGTCTGGTGGGTTTGAACCGCTGACCTTGAGGTTAGCAGTCCAGCACCTACTCCATAGCACCACC
This sequence comes from Tenrec ecaudatus, assembly GCF_050624435.1. Lineage (NCBI taxonomy): Eukaryota > Metazoa > Chordata > Mammalia > Afrosoricida > Tenrecidae > Tenrec > Tenrec ecaudatus. Next base: position 165,368,949 of record NC_134536.1, read on the forward strand.
AGAGGCCCCTGTGGCTGTGTATAGTGGGATGAATATAGTGTGGGCTGAACTCACCACACAACAGACTTCGACACAGCAAGGAGAGCAAATCCCTGCGATATGCGATACGCTTCCACATCCTCTGTGTGGGCACTTGGGTCGGAGTTAGTGTGTGCAAACTCACTGCCGTCAAGTCAGTGCTGGCTCTTCGTGACCCTCTGGGACAGGGTAGAACTGCCCCTGTGGGTTTCCAAGATGAGCTCTTGATGGGGGTAGAAAGCCTCCTCTTTCTTCCATGGAGAGGCTGGTGGCTTCGAACGGCTGACCTGGTTTTGGCTGCAGCCCAGTGCGCAGCCACGGCTTGCTCTTCGTTATGAGCAAAGCTGCCACAAACATCCTCGGCTGTGCGCCTCAGTGGTCACGGGGTAACTGTTACAACAGCCTCTCCACGGGTCTCCTCGCGTCCGTCCTTACCCCTCCGTTGCTTCTCCAGACAGAGCTGCCACCGCCCTTCCTGGGCTCCGAGACACCGAGTGCTTTCTCAAGGATCATCGTGGGTGCCATCAAGTTGGTTCCAACTCAGGAGGCCTCTTGTGCCAAGGAGAGCTGCCCTGTAGGGGTCTCTTGGCCAAGCAGGAAGTCAGCTCTTTGTCCCCCAGTGCCGGTGGGTAGATGCGAACTGCCAACTCTTTGATCACTGGCTGAGCACTGAATGGATGCACTGCCAAGACTCCCTTTCTCCTTCAGACACAGAGACCCCACAGTCCTCCCTGGGGCCTGCAAGTCCTGACAAGTCTAGCCCTTGACTCTCTGTTGTATATACTCTACCTACTGTCCATCCATTCATCCACTTGTCCATCCATCCATCATATACATTCATCCATTTGCCCATCCATCCTTCCATCCATCCATCCATCCATTCATCCATTCATCCATCCATCATCCATCATATACATTCATGCACTTGTCCATCCATCACCCATCATATACATTCATCCACTTGTCCATCCATCCATCCATCCATCATCCATCATATACATTCATGCACTTGTCCATCCATCACCCATCATATACATTCATCTACTTGTCCATCTGTCATCCACCCATCATATACATTCATCAATTTTCCCATTCATTTATCATATACATTCATCTATTTGTCTATCCATTCAACCATCATATACATTCATCCACTTCTCCATCCATCCATCCATCCATCCATCCATCCATCCATCCATCCTATACACTCATCTGTTTGTCCATCCATCCACCCACCCACCTTGCATCAAATACATTCTTTCCATCTTGGGGTGCCTCCAATGTGCCTCGCTTACTCCTCCCTCTGGGCTTTTATCTTTATTGTTAGTTCTGCCCGACCCACTCTCTCTCCAATTGTCAGACCCTTCCATCTGGCCTTTTACTTAGATCTCTGTTCAAATATCACCTCTCCAGAGGTGATTTTGACATGGCACCCACTCACCCTCTGCTTCTCCTTACCCCATATTATTTTCCTTGATGGCATCCACTGCTCTTTGAAATCACATTGATTATATGTATTATTACATCATCTGTAATACAATAAAAGCTTGAAACACCATGAGGCCATGAGGTTGTCAGTCTGGACCCTGACAGGTCCCAGTTCCTAGAGCCGTGCTGCATACAGTAGGTGCTCAGGAACCCACAAAGGTGTTGGAGACACTCGCATGGGATGTGGTCTCCTCGATTGCTTCGTCTTCCAGCTGTGCATTAGATGGGACCAGTCCCTGAGCTCAGGTCTTCTCACACGCTGAGCTCCTTGGAGCTTGTTAGAACGCAGGTTCTGATCCAGGAAGCCGGCAGCGGGACCTGAGATCCTGCGTCTTTACCACCCCTAGGTGACACTGAAGCTGCTGGTCCATGGGCCTCCCTGTGAGTGGCGAGGCTTCCACCTCTCTGAGCCTTGGTCTCTGCCTTTATGAAGTGGCTCCTGTGAATAACAAGGGAGCGAAGGTGCAAGCCCAGCCCAGTGCCTGGCTTCCTTAGCACGCGCTCAGCAAGCAGCCTGGCTCTGCCTCCCGGCTGCTTTCAGGGTCAGAAGCTTGAAGTTGTAGCTGCTGATTCCTCCCTCTCCCCCCTCCCTCTACCCCCATCCCAGTGCCCACTCACAGGCCTGGCTCCCCCTACAGGGTCATCACGGAGCGGTATCCATTTTATTTCTCCAGAGTTGGCCAACTCTGCCAGCCCTTTCAGGGGTCTGTGGGATTCTGGGCATTTTAGCATTCACGGGCACGTTATGCAGATGAGATGCAAAGCAGCAGCTAATAAGCCCTGATTGCATTTGCTCTGGCCATGGAGAACACGTGGGATAACTGCTAAGTGGGGGAGGGGGGCACTGAAAGCTTTGGGGGCTGGGTGCAGAGGGGCTGACAGAAGGCATTGGCTTTTCCTGCGGAGAGGAAGGTGGCTGCTCTGTGGCCTGGGTGACACCCCTTTCCTGGGTTGTAGGAAGCTTCTGCCTGTGGGACCTGAGCTTGGATAAAGTGTGTGTGTGTGTGTGTGTGTGTGTGTGTGTGTGTGAAGACAGGCTCTGTGATCTGCAGATGGGGGTGCAGAGGCCTGCAGGTGGGCGACTCTGGGGGGGGGCCTTCCAGGAAGCAGATGGGCCTGGGTCAGGCTAACAATGGATGTGGGGTGGCAGCAGATGCTCTCCAGGCTGAAGAAGGAGGGGGGTGGGAGGGGGGTGACCCAGGGGGTCACTTCACCCACAGGGCATGTCTGAGACCTGTGAGTGTGGGAAGGCAGGACTCAGGAGTCCACCAGCAGCAGATGGGGCCAGATCAGGATGACAGAGGGTGGGGGCGGCTGGCTTGGGTGTCCCTGGACTATCAGCAATGCAGCCAGTTCTTTAGGAGAAAGATGATCTGGGGCTGGGGGCCCGCGGGCGGGCAGGGGGCTCTGCTTACAGAGCCTGGGAACTCAATCCCTCTCCGCCCCCTGCTGAGGCCACCTCAATATCCCAGGAGCCTCTGCTCTTAGGTGCCAGGCACCCCCACTCCCCGCATCCTGGCTCCTACCCGACTCTCTACCCAGGACCCCCAAGTCTGGGGGCAGCCCACACCAGGCTTCTGGCCTGAAGAAGGTCAGGCTGGCCTCCAGCTTGGAGGTCGATCCTGCGGGGGAGGGGGCCTCCTCTGTGTCCACCACCTGACCTGACCGGCACTATGCATGTACTCCTGCCATGATCTGAAGATGAGAAGAAGCCAACTTTGCCACGAAACGTCTAGAAGCCCGGTGCCTGTTGCCCTGCTTCCCAGTCAGATCCTCTTGGGAATGACCCGTGTGGAGCATTTGAGAAACTCAGCTTTCTGTCCTCTTGGGCGATTTCATCTCTGAGCGCCTCCATTTTCTAACTGGTCATTCTGGCTGCTGTGACCGCTGGAGCTGCTGCAGGGAGCCGGAGAGCAGGGTCGGGGGCTCAGTAAGCCCCGGGACTTGCTCTGCTGGTCTCAGGGGGGTTTCCCAGCCCCTCAGACATGTGCAGACACCTTGTCCATATCTGCTGTAGGAGTGAAGTGCCCCTTTTCTTCTATTCCAAGATGCCCACCCCACCCACCCCACCCCACCCTCACATTGTCACATCTGATATCGGGATGTTTCATACCATGTCTTGATTAGTTTAATTGGTGATCGAGACCAATTAGATGTGATGAAGTACGGATGAGACCATTATTAACAGGTTCAACTTTCCGATGTGTTCTCTTCAGCCGGAGCCATTCTCTCTAGGGTGTGGGAGGGGGTCCCAAGAGGCCCCTAAGGCGCAGGGGTGCAGTGACCCCTGCCTGAGGTCTTCTAGTAGTACGGGGGCTGGGGACAGCATGTTCTGGGGGCTCAGGCCCCCCCATCCCTGCTGTATATTGTCCTTCCTTAGGGTGGCAGAGTGGACTGATATCCAAAATATCCTCTAAGGAGGACAGGACTCTCTCTGTAATACTGATACAGGGAACCTATGTAGTGAGGCATTTAAAGGGACTGACTTCCAAGGAGCCCTGGTGGTCCAGCGGTGAAACGCTCTGCTGGCAAACTGAAGATGGGCAGCCCCGCTGGCGTAGCGGTGACTTGTTGGGCTGCTCACCGAAAGGTCAGCAATTCCACTCCACAGGAGAAAGAGGAGGACTGCTGCTCCCATGAAGAATTACAGTCTCGGAAACCCACCGGGACGGGTCTAGCCTGTCCTGCCGGGTGTTGGCAGGAGGGTGAGGTTCGAGGGGGCACAAGGGAGAACGTCTTGATCTGCTTCCTGAAAACCCTACCGGGCAGGGCTGCACTGCCACACGGGCCCAGATGAGTCAAAAGCAGCTCCGGGGCATTACCAGTAATTTATTCTGGTCCAAACTCCAAGAGCCAGGAATGGGCCATCACCCGGTAGGAGGTGGGTGCGGACGGGCAAGAGGCCTAGACCAGGGGCGAGGAACCGCTGGCCGCAGGCTGTAAAGCCACCATACCGGCCCCACCCAGGAGAAGCAGTCCAGCCAACGTGTTAAACTCGCCCACTGCCATCACATTGAGTCCGACTGACGGCCACCCTATCTGACAGGGGAGACCTGCCCCTGTGGGTTTCCACGGCTGTGAATCTTTATGGGAGTAGAAAGCCTCCTCTTCCTCTTGTGGAGCAGGCGGTGGTTTTGAACTGCTCACCTTGGGGTAGCAGCCACACTATGCCACCAGGGCTCCTAGCCGTCACATTAGGGATGATTTAATAAAATATTTGACTTGTGACTGATGTTATAAATATCCAAATGGCCCTTGGCAGAAAAAAGTTTCCTACCCCTTCACCTAGACCAAGGGGGACCCCCTAAGTGCCCCTCTAAGTGCCAGAGGATCCCCAGATTGAGGGGAGGCAGAGTGGAGGAGGTGGGTGGGCCTCTGTGCACTCACCCGCCCGCCAGCTGCAGAGACACTGCCCTGGGCAGATCCCTGGTGGGCAGAGCTGACAGTCAAATCCTGTCTTGGCGAGGCTGCTCATGGTTCAGTCCCCTGGGAGCAACATTTTTTCTCCTGTCATTGAGCCCCTCCTCAGAGACTGTGGGCTTGGGAGCTGTGATTTTGTCTAAGAAGGGCTTGTGTGTGGCATGTTCTGTATCCAGGCCGGTGCGTGTGCCTATGTCTTAAAGATGTGTCTACATTGAGATTGCTTATACAGCTAGCATGCGCATGCGTGTCACTGACATGTACACAGACATGTATCAGTAGATACACGCCTTGTGGAAATGCAAGTGTGCAGGTGCATGCTGGTATGTGTGTGGTTGGGGTGCACATGCGTGCCAGCCTGGGTGCGTGGGAAGGCACCAGAATTGGGCACCAAGAGGCCTCGCTGCCTAAAACTAGCCCATGAGCCCTGCTCTGCTCAGATGGATCGTGTTACTCCTGTGGGCCTCCGCTTCCGATCTGTAAAATGGGGACGTGGAACCTGGTTAAGATGTGGAGATGACAGGTGTGATCCTCAGGAAAGCCTCCCGACACAAATTTGACCAATGAGGAGACAACGAATGGCTGAATCCACAGCTGCCTCACAACCGAGTGGCGTGGCGTGGCGGATGAGATGGACCTGCGGGAAGGGGCTGGAAAGGGAGGTGCCTGGACAGGCTGGATCGTGGGTAGGCGGGCGATCGGGCCCTGAGCCTGTGTGCCCACCAGCATCTCTGTGCATGTGATGTGTGCACACCCATGCCGGCGCCAGGTCCACGGAGAACGCGTGAGCCCCTCTGCGTACTCCGGAGGGAGACTGTCTGAGCGGAGCATAGCCCGGTTGCCATAGAAACGAGCAGACGGAGGTGGGTGGCTGGAGAAGGAGGCGGGCCGAGGGGAGGGAGCGGGGAGGAGGCAGGGGAGGAGGCGGGCGGGGTGGGGGGGAGGCGGGGAGCTGCTCCTGGCATTCTGGCGCTGCCGCCGCCGCCGCCGCCTGAGCCAGCGAACGGTGGAGGGAGCCCAAGAGGTCAAAGCCTAGGGCCTGGGCGCCAGGCCCCCCGTCGCTCCTGCCACCACGGAGGACAGCCAGTCCCTCCGACCCTGGCCTGGCCCAGCGGGGGCAGTGAGCTCCTACCTGCCACCAGCTTGGTGCCCAGACAGGCCCAGGTAGGCATCTCCCATGGGGGTAGCTGAAGCCGGGGACCAGGGGCTGCCACTCTTGCAGCCCCGCCCCATTAACCTGTACAGACCTGAGGGCCTGGGCCAGCGGGCCAGAGTAGGACAGGGTCTGCATCCCAGCGGACCCCCTGCGCCCTCTCCTCCCACTGCTGCCACAGGTGCGACGCCCCTGCGCTCTGGGAGTGGGCCAAGGGGGCTGGGGCCTCCAGGTACCCGCTGCCCCTACCAAGCTAAGGCTAGAGAGAAGGAGGAAGGCTGGAAGAAGGTGGGTGTCTCCTGTGTGTCCCCCCCCCCTTCCCCGCAGCCTCCGTGTATAGAGCCCTGGTCAGAGAGAGGCATCTCTCTCCCCTTACCCCAGGTTCAGGTCCTCCCCCTCTTCTCTCGCTGAAGTCTTCCAAAGGACCCCCGTCCTCAGCCCCCATGGTCCAGGGGAGAAGGCTCCGGATCTGGCGGGGTGCGGTGGCCCTCCCTCCTCCCTCTGTCCCTGTGCTGCATTGCTCCTGGGCCTGACTCTGCTGCCTGCCGGGGTGCGGGCAGCGGGCACTGCGGAGGCGCTGCCGCTGTTGGGAGGGGGTGGGGTTGGGGCGCTTGGGAGGAACTGGGGCGCCCTGCCTTGTGGGGCACAGGGAGGAGGGGCCAGGAGGAAACAGCAGCAGGCTGTGGTTCGTGGGTGCGCCCGCCCCAGGTTTGCCCCTGATGGAGGTCGAGGCCTGGCCTGGCCCCAGAGGTGAGAGGATAGGTCTCTCTCCAGGTTTACGGGAGCAGGGTGTCCCTGTGGCTCTAACCCTGGAACTGGCAGCCCACACACAATTTCTCAGATCCCCATCACCTCTTCCCTGTGTGCCTTGGACCAGGGGCTGGTCTCTCTTTCTCAGGCTGGGGTGAAGGTGGGGGAGGGGGAGGAGGGGGGAGATAGGTGGGGGGGCAGGAGGTCCTCTTCTCACCAAGGCCTGGGGGCTGGCACCAACATTTGCCCTGTCCCACCTCCATCAGTCACTGGTCACCCTCTCCCCCGCAGCCAGCACAGGGTCTTCTAGCAAATGCTGGATGCTGGGAGGGGCTCCTCCCTGGCCCTTGTCCCCCTTCCCCTGGCTCTACTTTAAGTCAACCCCCCCTCCCCCTTTCATTCTGTGTCTGCCCTGCTCCTCCCTGGTCTCCATCAGCTCTGTCTCTCCTCTCCCTCTCCCCTGCCCTAGGCACCTGTCTGGAGGCCAGGTTGAGTCCCGGGTCAGTGAGTGGTCCATGCCTCCCTACAGAATGCCCCCAGGAGCACGTAGAGGCTGAGGGCTGGAAGAATGATTTCATTCAGCCGATCCCAGGCCCCCAGTCCAGGGGGAGCGTGAAGGGGACATCTCCATGTGACTCCTAAAAGGCTGGGACTCTCCAAAATGGAGCTCCTAGCTTCCCCAAAGCAGCCCCTCCCCCCTCCCCCCTGAGACTGCCCTGAGACTCCTCCCTGCTTGGTCCCTGGGGTTCTCCTTGACCCTCCGAGGACTCTTTCTGACTGTCAAGGCCCATGTCACTTGTCTATTCCCCTGCACCTCCCTGAGGGCCCACTCTTCTCCCTTCAGCTATACAGCCCTCTGTTGGGTCCTCAGACAGGGCAGCAGCCCTCAGCCTCAGGGCCTTTGCACTGACTGTTTCCTCTGCCAGGAGGCTCCCTCCCAGGTATGACTTGTTTAAGGAGTTTAAAGTAGCAACATGCCCAGCCCAGCACCAACCCTCCTTTCCCCTCCCCCTCTCTGACTGATGTTCCTGTGGTCCCTCACATTCTAACACTCTATCATCCACTTATCTATCTTGCCTTTTGTCTAACCCCGCTAGAAGGAACCTTGGTGGCACAGTGGGTTAGGCACTGGGCTGCTAACTCTAGGTTGGAGGTTCAAACCCATCAGCTGCGCCGAGAGAGAAGGATGAGGCTGTCTGCTCCCCACCAGGGCACTCCATTCTCTCCGACTTAGGAGTTGGACCCGGCTTGATAGCAGTGTGTCTAGCTAGCTTGTTTGTTTTTGCGACCCGTCTAGAACGCACGTCAGCTCCAGGAGGACATGGTACCTGCTGCTTGTTCACTGCTGTGGTCCAGGGCTGCAGTTGAAAGCCCGAATTCTCCAATCCAGTAACAGGCCCTCAGCTTGGTGCTGAAAGTGGGGAGGGAGGGGTGAGCTGTGATTCCGCGCACTCTTGTTGTCTCAGGGGCATCTGTTGGGCAGAGCTTCCTGTCTCAACGGAACCCAGGCCTTTTGGCTCTCTCCACTCTCAGCCTTGGCCAGAGCCGCTCTGCACAGCTGGACCCATTGCCCCTCAGTGCCACTGGAGGGCTGTCCCATCAGGCAAGCATCCTGTGGATGGATATCCCAGGCGCGTGGGCCACAGAGAAGGGATGACATGGGTCCAGCTCTCACGCACCAACAGGTCCATCTCCTGGCAACCCCACGAGTGTCGTGTGGGCTGTGCTCCCTATGTTTCCAACGGCTGATTGTTGAGAAGTGGATTGCCAGGCCTTTCTTCAGAGGCACCTCTGGGTAGACTTAACCCTCCAGCTGACCTTTCGGTTGGCTGCCAAGAGTGTTCTCTGCTTGCCTCACAGGGGAGCCCACTGAGTGAGGACCAGCCAGTCTCTAGGAGAGAGTGGTATCCAGAGCAGAAAGGACAGGGGGAATCTGTCTCCCCAACCAGCTCCCTCTCTGGCCTCCCAGTCTGGAGTGGTGGCTCCGTATGGCCTTCCCGGGAGCAGGCACTGAGACTGGGAAGTGAGCAGGCGCAGGTCCCTGAGAACTCTGCTAGGAGAGTGGGGAAGGGAGGCAGGGCGGGGAAGGCAGCCAGTAAAGGGAGTGTGTCTGGCCAGCTGAAGGAGCCCTGCGGCACTGTGGGCGAACTGTTGGACTGGGAACAACAACGTTGGCAGTTCAGATCCACCAGCCACACCGCGGGAGAACCGGGAGGCTGTTGGAGTTAACTGGATGGTAGTGGTTGCTTTGGTACTTTGGTGCGTAGCCAGCTATAGAGCCATAGACAACAGGGGACCCCCATCGTGCTGGGGACAACGCCAGCTGGCTCACCAGAGAGGTGATGGAGATGACGGAGCTGTACCCCAGCGTCTATCTGTTGTGGTGGAGGGCTGTTCTCGGGGGCTGCTGACTCCCAGGCACCCCGGGCTGCTCCCTTTGCGGCCTGCACTGATGGGTTGAGAGACCTAGCTGGTGACATGTGGAAGTCACAAGGTCCTGCAGGGGTGGGGGAATGGCGAGGGTTGGGGCACATTCCCATCCCCCAGCCCAGCACTGCTGGTCCCCAGGAGAGTGCTACCTCTCCTCCTTCCCCTGCCCAAGCCCCAGAGGCCCCCTGCTCCTCTGAGCAGCCTTCCCTGACCACCCTGTTAAAGCAGCATCCTCCAGTCCAGATTCCTGCCCCTCCCTGCTTGCTGCCCCTTAATGAGGACCCATGCACCCGCCTCTGTCCTTCCTGCCCTGAGATATACCCGCCCCGACAGAAAAACCCAGACTCTGGTCTAGCTGGATTTGCAAGGTAGAATTGGGGTCATGACAGGGGTAGTGGGGTTAGCATTGAAGAACTAGAGGAAAGTTGTATGTTTCATCAGTGCTGTACACGGGTGCAGATCAGAGCTGGAAACACAGGGAATCCAGGACAGATAAACCCCTCAGGACCAATCATGAAAGTAGTGATACCAGGAGGGGAAGGGGAAGGTGGAGGGAGAAAGGGGGAATCGATCACAGTGATCAATATATAACCCCTTCCTACGGGGAGAGACAACAGAAAAGTGGGTGAAGGGAGACAGCAGTCAGTGTAAGACATGAAAAAATAATAATTTCTAAATTATCAAGAGTTCATGAGGGAAGGAGGGGGAAAATGAGCTGATACCAAGGACTCAAATAGAAAGAAAGTGTTTTGAAAATGATGATGGCAACCTATGTACAAATGTGCTTGAGACGATGGATGGATGGATTGTGATAAGAGCTGTACGAGCCCCCAATAAAACGATTAAAAAAGAAAGAAAATTAAAACCCAAACTACCCGTGAGATGACTCCGACTCATCGTGACCCTGTAGACCAACAGCTCTCAACCTGTGGGTTGCGACCCCTTTGGGGGTGGACCGACTCTTTCACAGGGGTCCCCCGATTCAGGAAGGTTCAAAACCAGAGGAGACTGCCCATAGGGTTTCCCAGGCTGTCAATCTTTTAGGTTCAAACTACCACCTCTTTGGTTAGCAACCTGGGACAGTCTTAGAGGCTCGTGGGTGGTCTTGTCCACCGGGCCTGGGGGCTGGGAGTGCTAAGGGTTAGTGGGGTGGGGGGATGATGGTGACTCTACTGTAGAGAGTGGGCCTGGCCTGGAAGGAGGGACAGGAGGGGGTGCATGGAGAAGGGGGAGAGGGTGAGGAGGGCCACCCAGTCCTGCAGAGGTGAGGTTGAGTCCTGGCGGGGCCAGCGGTCAGTGTCTAGGGACAGGGCTGGAGACAAAGGGAGAAAGGGTCAGAGGACCAGGCCGCTGCTGAGGTCAAGTGGTAAGTAGGCATTTTTAGACAAGAGCTGGAGCAGAGAGATGAGGCTTTGATTAGCTTTCGGTACCGCATCCTTCTGTGAGCTGAAGGCTCCCGGAGGGCGCGGTCCCATCCTGAAGGCAGCATTGTCATGGGAGATTTGGGAAGGAGACAGGGGACCTGGAGCAGAGGCAGTGTCATGGTGGACTTGTTGAGCACCTCCTGTGTTTCTGCCGGGGACGCTCCCTGGGGGTGCTGTCAGGTAATCACTGGACGGCTCCCCGGAAGAGAGAGGAGGGTGCCTACGCCTACAGAGATGTACGTACAGCCTCTGAACCCCGAGGCAAGGTTGCTGTGAGTTGAAATTGACTCGATGCTGCCAAGTCTCGTGTCCTGGGTGTCTCTGGAAGTTAAACACTCCCACTAGCAACCAGAAGGGTGAGGGTGTGGCTCTGCCCATAAGCACCTGGGAAGAAAGGCCTGGCAACCTACTTCTGAAGGGTCCCGGCCACTGGGGACCCAGGCTCAGCTCTACCCGGAAGCACTCGAGGCTGCCAGGAAGCCGGGGTATTGATGTCGCGCCCTGAAGCGACTACTGATGGAGGGCCCGTTTTTGCTATTCATGGAGCGAATGTGCTAGAAGGATTGGGGCATTTATGTATTAATTCAACAAACATGTCTTACACACCTCCCATGCGTCAAGTCCTGCTGCGGACACTTGGAATGCAGCAGGGCCAGGCAGACAGCAGCCACTGCCCTCACAGCGAAGAAAGCGCTAAGCCCGTGGCTGTTCTGTTGTCGAGAGCGTGCCGGTGGGACAGAGTATAGAGAAGTGGGGTGCTGGGGGTGGGAAAGGGGTTCAAGACATTGGAGCGGAACGGGTGATTGGAAGACCGTAGCCCATGAAGCCCTAGCCCTGTGCTCACCCACCCCCCCCTTTTCTGGCTTCCCCAAAAGAATGGGCCCTACCAGTGGCTGGTGTTGTGGATGGCTCACGATCCAGAGTACTGTCCAGTGACCCCAAACCTAACGACTCGGGTCACCCTTACAGCCGCCCATTGTACAGATGAGGGTACTGAGGCCCAGGGAGAAGAAATGACCTGCCCAAGGTCACACAGCCTAGGGATACAGAGTCAGAATTTGAGCCCAGGCTGTCTAGGAGCCGTGGTGGTGCAGTGGTTAGAGAGGGGCTTTCTACGCCCATCAACGACGCCCCAAAACTCCCAGGGGCAGTTCTACCCCTTCCTATCGGGTTGCTGTGAGTCAGCATGGACTTGATGGCAGTGAGCTTCAGTTTTGTCTGTCTCTAGTCTGTGTTAGACCCCTGCCCTATGCGACACACCTCCAGGGTCAAATCCGAACTCTGGCACCACAAGCTGGTGACCTTGATCACCCATTTACCTCCCGAGTCTGTCTTTGCTCACACCTGCTGGTATAAAGTGGGAAACCAAGCCCTCTCTCTGGGGTTTGTTTTGAGACCCAAACTGAGGTCCTGGGGGCAAGGACCTGTCCCGTAGTAGGTGCTCAGTAAACACTGGAGCTACCCTGTCTTTCTCCTCCCCCATCTTCTTCCCTGCACCGTGGCTCCTCCTTCTTTCCCTTCAGGGCCCTTGGGAGGTGGGCTCAGAGGGGGCCCAGGCAGCAGGGACTGGACTGCCTGCGGCACCGCTTCCCTGAGGGGACCATGCAGCGCCCCCAGGGCTGTGTCCTATCGTGTCCGGTGCAGGAAGGCACTCAGTCACTGCTAACCAGTGGTAGCCAGAATGCTGTGCTGACAGTGTCTCCGTGGTGAGCAGTGGGCTTCACCTCCAGCCACCCCTGTTCCTAGCCACTGCCAGCAGGTGACTTCACGGCCCTGCGACTCTGTTTCTCCTGCGGCAAAGCTGAGTAGTCACAGTCCGTACCTCACACAGCTGCTGTGAGCGAATCCGTGCCTAAGGGTCTCACTCACAAAGCTAGACCCCCTCTATCTGCTAGCCTTCAATAAGGACAGCAGGCGCCTAGGTTTGAGGCCTGGAGCCCTGCCTGGGCCCCCTCCTTGCAGCTCCCCCGGACGAGCTCTTCCATCAAGACTAGGGGGCCCTCCATGGGGTCCGAGAATGTGATTGCATAGGGGAGTAGAAAGCCACCTGCAGAGCTCCTGGTGGTTTCAAACTGCCAACCATGCAGATGACAGCCTGACACATAACCACTGCACCACCAAGGCTCCCGGGTGCAGGCAGACAGTCCAAACCAAACCCCCCTGCCTCCTGCCTTGGCGCCCATTCCCACCCAGAGCGCCCTCTATGGGACAGAGTAGAACTGCTCCCCAGGATTTCTGAGGCCAGACCTTTTTACAGGAGCGGACAGCCTCATCTTGAACCAGCCCAGCAGCTGGGAAATTGACACAGCCAACCTTTCGGCTAGCAACCCTGCGCTTAACCCACCGCACCACCAGGGCTCCTCGTGGAGAACAGGCTCCCTGCTGGTGAGGGAGAGGTGATGATTGTGAGTAAGCGGGCTCTGAGCAAGAGCTCCGTCCATGTCAGCGCTTCGCTTTTGGAAGACCTGGGCCATGCGGACGGCCTAGAGCAGTGGTTCTCAAACTGTGAGTCGTGACCCCTTTGGGAGTCCAGTGACCCTCTCACATGAGTCGCCCGATTCATAACCGAAGCAAAATGACTGATGAAGTAGCAATGAAAATAACTTTAGGGTTGGGGTCACCGCCACACGAGGAACTGTATGAAAGGGCCGCGGCATGAGGAAGGTTGAAAACCACTGTCTTAGTGCTTGCTATTAACCACGAGGCTGGTGATTGCATCTACCCAAAGGGACCACAGAAGAAAGGCCTGGCCATCGACTTACCGGAAACGATGGTGCTTAGAAAGCCTCGGAGGCACAGCTCCATGGTGATACACCTGCGGGCCCCATGAACCAGATTTGACTCGAGGGGAACCCATTTGGTGTGTTTGTTTTCTGAAGTCCCGTCCCCAATTGCAACTATTTGTTCTATATCGGCAAATGGACATAACAAGATGAGTAATTCTGAGGCGTCAGTTCCGCTCTTCAAACGGTGTGACCACTCTCACTCTCCTTCTTCAAATCATTCCACAACCATTTGGTTTGCTTCTTCATCATCATTAGTAGTTGTGATGACGGCTCCGGGACCTCGATGGGCTGTGCCCACCGAGCGGAGAACTCAGCGGACCATTGGGTCTGAGGAAGGCTCGGAGCAGGGCAGGCTTGTCCACCAGGAGCAGCAGCCACCAGCTGCCCAGCCCGACTCAGGGCCGCAGCGTGACGGGCCAGCCAGGGAGGACAGAGTAAGGTGTGCCCCCAGGGTGGGGTGAGAGGCTGGTTTGGGCTAAGGAAGCCAGGTCAGGATGGGACAGTGAGGCTGGCCTATGACTGGTGGGGGGCTCAGACACTTCCTCCGCTCCGGCCTCAGCTCCGGATCTCCCCGCCTGTCTGCCCAGACCCACCCCTGAACAAGGGTCCAGTCTAGAATCTACCAGGAGCAAGACATCACCCCATGTAATCTTCAAATCAGTTCATCCCATCCCCATCTCACAGCAAGGCCCAGAGAAGCTGTGGGACTTGCCCAAGGTCACAAAGCATATGGATGGAAAAGCAGGGACCCCCGAAGCTGGAGTGGTTTCTACTGCATATGCTACTTCAGTGGAGAGTTTGGAGGACCCGTTTCCTGACCACAGCAGCAGCAGCAGGACCACAGCAGGCCGTACTGTCCTGAGCCTCCACCGTGCGGTCCATTCCTGCTGCCATGCTGGGTCCCCACTGCACACTCCCAGCTCCCTGGGCTCTGCAGCCAGCCGAACAGTTTGGCAGATATGCAAGGTGTGCATCAGAGTACCGTGTGAAAGCCACAAAGGAACCCAGAAAGGAGATTCTCCTTCCGACCCAGCTCCCCGAAAGCCCCCACAGCCCCAGTTCCCCACGCGGCCTTCCGAAAGAGCAGTAGACAGACACACATGTAGATACGAGGGGGGCTTCCAAAAGCGGCTGGGGAAAATGGGTCCCCCCTGGATTTCCTCACAAACTTCGGAAGTTCCCCTTGGCATAGAGAGATGGATTTTGCCCCGTGTTCCTTGAGCTGGTAGAATCGAAGGTGTCAGAGGAGGACTAGTCCCCCGCTGTCACAGTGATGAGCCGACCACCACGCCCCGTTCTCCCTCAGCTGTGGGTGGGTTTGAACCTTGGCTGCCAGGGCTGATAACTAACTTCTAGCTCAATTCTGACTCCTAGCCACCCAGCAGAGCAGAGTAGAAATGCTCCGTGGGCTTCTGAGACTGTAACGCTAGGTGGGAGCAGAAAGCCTCATCTTTCTCCCATAGGGTAGCTGGTGGTTTCAAACCGCTGACCTTGTGATTAACAGCCCAATTTGTAACCACTGTGCCACTAGGGCACCTAGGTAGGTCGGCAAGTCATTTTCCTTCCAACCGCACTGCCCTGGCCCTCACTGTTTTGCTTTGATGACACGTTGACTTAACCAGTCCCTCGTGGCCTTGAATTGTTTCCGGCCTTTTGCAAGGATGTGCTACTGTAAATAATCATGTCCATCTTCATGGCTGCAGGGCACATTCCTAGAAGTAGCCCCGTGGAGGGTGTGTGCTTCCAGCTGTGAGAAGAGAGCTAGTCTCCCTGCATTGAGGTGTCCCTGTGCCTTCCCCACTGTGATGGGTGAGACACAGGGCTGGGGGCCCGACCTGGATTCCCAGTGGGTGTGCTGCCGGTCTGCTGACAGCAATATTCCCCCCACCCCCACCCACGCCAGCAGAGCTCTGTGTGACGTCCAGGATTCTGGAAGGGGCTTTGACCCTGGAAATACTTCCCCAGCTTGGTGGAAAGTCCACTAAATATCCCCTGTCTTTTGCATCCTCAAATCTAAATTCAAAATGTTTACCAAACAAGGACTGCTTTTTAAAGGAAAAGTGCTAGCAAAAGTAGAAACAAGTTCAAAGACGCATCTCTTTGCCAGGCATTCCTTGGCCCTCACCCCCAACCCCCCAATCCTTTCATCCCCACTGCAGATGAGTGTGTGGGGCACGTTGGGCTTCCCTAGGGACATGTCACCAGGAGAGAGCCGTTCCTGGAGAAGGACATCGTGTGTGGTGATGGGGAAGGAGGGTCAGTGAGTAAAAGAGGGAGCCGGATTGAGACAGTGGCTCAGACAGCACAGCCGTTGTGAAGATGGGGCCCGAGTGGGCTGTGTTCTGTTGTGTGTGCACAGGGTGGCAGTGAGTCTGAACAACAACAAAGGAAAAGAGCCAAACTGTGTTAGGTGCTTGAGAGGAGCGAAGTGGTAATGCTGAATTCTTCCTGGGGAGAGACCCCCAGCCTTGAGAAGGAGCCCAGGGAAGTGGGAAGGCAGGCTCTGAGGAGTGGGCGCAGCTGGAAGCTGGCAGCTCCTAGTAGGGCCAGGCTTAGCCCAGACTCTTCTGGATCCTATCCCCTGACCACTGAACCATTCTCGCCTGGCTTGGGGAGGAGAGGCGTGCGCACCCCAGCCCCGGGGCAGCACGTTACCCAGATTGGACAATGTGATGGTTAACGAACGACAGATCCAGGGCAGAAGTGGCCGCCAAACGTTCACGCAGACCGCAGGGATAGTCTGCCCTTGGGCCAGGAAGCTGCCTGTCCGCACTCCCAGGAGACCTGTGAGTGGCTAATGGGGGCTTGGCACATGGGGCACGGGGGCCCCCATAAGGGCGTCCACAGGTTTCCGGCAGCTTAGAAGACTGAGGGTTCCCCGCTGCCAGCTTGGGACTCTGGGCCCCGGTCGGAGAGGCAGGAATAGGGTCTGGGCTCGAGGCCTGTCGTTCTGCATTGACAGGAAAGCTGAGGAGGTGCTCGCGGGCCTGGTGCCACGTCTGACCAGGTCAGGGTGGGCAGTCCTGAGGGAGGAGCCCCCAGCTGGGGCTCACTGACTCCGCAGCATACCAGCTGGGTTCCTGAGCCCCAGGGGTCTGGCCGGGTTTGGGCCCCGGGAACCCTGCATGCACAGATGAACCTGACCACTGACTTCGAGGAGCCGTGTGTGTGTGTGTGTGTGTGTGTGTGTGTGTGTGTGAAGGAAACCCCAGGTTTGTAGAAAACAAAGGGGCCGTGTGGCTCTCAGTGTGGGCATTAAGCACCCAGGAACGCAAGAACAGTGGTAGGCACCAGGGGTTCTGGTGTTAGGTCAGTGGGGACAGGCTTCTTTGAGGATGAGGATGGCTATGGCCTTAGGTGGGGGTGGGGAGGGGAGAAGGAGAGATGGGAAATGCAGGAGGGATGCCTCGGGGTGAATTTTGGGGCTCCCCTGGGGATGGTGAGCCAGGGCAGGAGACCCCATCCTGATGTTAACTCATGCCCACAGAGCCTTCATCCCCACGGCCAGTTTGGGATGCAGACCTGGAACGGGGTGCCTCCCTCATCTCCAGGGTACCTCCTTCCTCTTTCTAGCGCATGAGCAGCCGAGCCCGCTGACCGCAGCCCCACGCCTGCCGCCGCCACGGCCACACCATGTCCGGCTCCTACGATGAAGGCTCGCTGGCTGCGGAGGAAATCACTGACAGCTTTTGGGAGGTGAGACCCTGCCTGAGGTGCCCCAGGCCCCGGGGACCGGACGACCTGGCTGCGTGGAAGGCCCGGCTCCCATCTACCCCGACAGTCAGATCCCGCAGAGGGTGGGGGGCAGGGGGTGGAGCTTGAGAGGCAGAGAGGAGAGGTTTCTGGAGCCCACAGCAACGACAGGGAGCTGGAGGTAAGGCTAGGAGCCAGCATTCCTGGCAGCTCCCCGAGTGTTTGAGACCCCAGAGGAGAAAACAAGATTCTATTGGCTTTAGAAGCCTCCAACGAAAACCGGCAACCCTAAATTAATAAGTGTTTAATGAGATGTCTACAAAACATAATATTATGTCAAGTCGCTCAACTCAGCTCGTATATGGCTCTCTATAAATATAATAGATTTCACTCACAAGAACAGAATGAATTATTCATTCTAGTCCAAGTCCAAATAATAAAAATCTTTCCACATTTTGTGGCAGGGAGAGAATTCGATTTAAATGGGATGAGGGTGTGTTTAGGACAGGGTCTGACGCAGGATGCTGGGCCTCGGGAAGGGAGGGAGGTCAGCAAGTGGGGGCTCTAGGGCTGACGTCACCCCGTGCATTAACTCGGGGCACCCACCCCCACCCCAGACCAGACCAGAAAGATTCCTCAGTCACGTGCACTATCAGTTTAATCACAGAATAAGACGATAGCTATACATTGCTTCACTGTACTATGACTTCGTTGTACAAATACTAACCACAAAATTGTACTGTAACATCTTTCTACCTTGAATTACGTTATGAGTTACAATTAGTAACGGAACCTTTAAAAAAAAGTTTCTCCTTAATTGCAACTTCATTCTCAAAAAAAAAGCCATTGGCATACCTTCACAACTTCTACGGACCACGGCGTTTAAGGTGAAGCGCTAGGACGTTTGACAAAATCAGTGACTATAAAACACCTGCAGCATGGGAGGCAGCAGGACCTGCTTACGGGGGGGGGGTGAGGGGGGGAACCAGGTGACTGGAAGCAGCCTTGTGAATGGGCACTAAGTGGCCGCCCTGACTCAAGAGTCTCGCCAAGGCCCAAAGAGTAAATGGGCATGGCGTTTTAGCCTAGTGAATCTAGGGAGGCAAGTAATCTGAGCTTCCAAAGCATGTTTTTGTGGTTCTAACTTGCTACAGGGACATTTTTATGTAAACAAATGGTAATGAATGTCTATTGAGACGCAGCAGGAACCTTGTATAGACGGCCCTTCTGGGGTCACCCTCACTGACCATGTCCCCTAGTGCGGTCCTCCCTCTCCTCCCCCCCCCCCCCCCCCCCCCCCCCCCCCCCCCGCTCCCGATGCCACTAGGTCTGCAGGTGCCCTCGTGTATTTCCGGCCAGGAGGGAGGGGTCCGGGAGCCCGCGGGAGTCGAGTCGCCCTCGCTCTTGGCCGCCAGGTGGGGAACTACAAGCGGACAGTGAAGCGCATTGATGACGGCCACCGCCTGTGCAACGACCTGATGAGCTGCGTGCAGGAGCGCGCCAAGATCGAGAAGGCGTACGCGCAGCAGCTCACCGACTGGGCCAAGCGCTGGCGCCAGCTCATCGAGAAAGGTGCGCATCCCCCTGCCCACCCCGCGCGCCCGCCCCCACCGCCTAGCCTGGGTCCCGTGAAGCCCAAGGGAAGGAGAGAGTGAGCACAGGTCGGTGCCCCCTGCCCAGACCAGGCCCACCTACCTGTGACCCTGACTTCTTAGAGCGTCAGGAAAACACAACGCTGCCCTGTTTTATTTGGCAATCGTCGAAGCGTAGAGAAAAGTTGGAAGAACGGTGCAGGAGGAGTTGTGCCGGCACGGCACCCAGAGTCCATATTGTGGTGGTGTGTGTGTGTGTGTGTGTGTGTGTGTGTGTGGTGTGTGTGTGTGGTGTGTGGTGTGTGTGTGTGGTGTGTGTGTATGTGTGTGTGTGTGTGAGAGAGAGAGAGAGAGAGAGAGAGAGAGAGAGAGAGAGAGAGAGAGAGAGAGAGAGAGAGAGAGAGAGAGAGAGAGAGAGAGAGAGAGAAAGAGAGAGATTCTGCCTTGGGCTGGTCCAGTGTTCCAGGATCAGGAATGGCATTTACGTGTCTAGTACCCAGATGAATGGATGGAGCCATCTGTCATGTTAGTTTGTGTTTCTGTTCAGCTGCTGTTCCGGGAGCTCCTTGGGCCTGCCTGGTGCTGTGCTGGGGTTGGAGAGCTCACGGGGTTCAGGTTGCCCCCCAGTGGAGCCCAGAAGCTGAAGGGGAGTAGTAGGCCCCGAGGAAGTATGTAAGAGCAGAGCAGTTAGGGGGGCTTCTTGGAGGAGGTGGACTCTGGAGGATGGGTCGGGCTATGGAGAGAACCAAGCCCTGGCTGAGTGAATTTCTAACTCACAGTGACCTTGTAGAGCAGTGGTTCTCAACCTTCCTGATGCCGTGACCTTTCATACAGTTCCTCATGTGACGGGGACCACCCCCAACCATAAAATTTTTTGTTGTTGCTACTGCATCACTGTCGTTTTGCTACTGCTATGAATCGGGCGAGTCCTGTCAAAAGGTTGTCCGTGCCCCCCGCCCCCCCCCCCAGGTTGAGACCCGCTCCTATAAAGAGTTTCTGAGGCTCTACACAACATTCTTACAGGAGCAGACAGCCACAACTTTGTTCCAAAGGGCGGTTGAGGGGTTTGAATCCCCGACCTTGTGGTCAGCAGTCCTACCTGAGGGCATCGTGGGGAGAACCGCGGAAGGAAAGAAGGGGCAGGCTTAGAGAAAGGAGGCGTGAGGGGACCTCTGGGTGGGGGCTGATGGGAGCCCCCGTGGCCATCTCCTCAGGCCCGCAGTACGGCAGCCTGGAGCGGGCCTGGGGGGCCATGATGACGGAGGCCGACAAGGTGAGCGAGCTGCACCAGGAGGTGAAGAACAACCTGCTGAACGAGGACTTGGAGAAGGTCAAGAACTGGCAGAAGGACGCCTATCACAAGCAGATCATGGGCGGCTTCAAGGAGACCAAGGAGGCTGAGGATGGCTTCCGTAAGGCCCAGAAGCCCTGGGCCAAGAAGATGAAGGAGGTGCCTGGTGGGCCGCTGAGCTCAGAGGGGTGCCGGTGTCGGGCGGGGTGTCTGCAGGAGTAGGCACTGCGCCACTCTGAGATCATACCGGGGGTGGGGGGGGTAGCAGCACTGCCCACCAGAACGAAACGCCCACAGAGGAGGCTGCCGCTACCCAATGGGGAAAGGGCACCTTCCCAGGAAAAGTCCCAGAGGGGTTGGAGGGCAGGTGGCCCTCTGATCCACAGTCGGGGTGGGCCCGGCCGTAGCCAGGTGTCCACAGGGGGCAGCAGGCACTGTCCTCAGGGAAGCATCCACCGACTGGTGGGAACAGCTCTGTCAACCCAGAGCCAGCATGGTCTGCCTGTTAAGCAGGAGCTGGGCTCCTGGCGGAGTGGGCAGGTGGAAGGGGCCAAGCGCCCTGCTCACTAGTGGGAGCCCTGCTCCCTGGTGCGCCCCCCATCCTCACAGCTGGAGACGGCCAAGAAGGCCTACCATCTGGCGTGCAAAGAGGAGAAGCTTGCCGTGACCAGGGAGATGAACAGCAAGACGGAGCAGTCGGTCACGCCCGACCAGCAGAAGAAGCTTCAGGACAAAGTGGATAAGTGCAAGCAGGATGTACAGAAGGTATGGAGGCGGTGGGGGGGGGGCGGCAGGAGGAGGGAGAAGGGGAATGCGGGGTGGGGTGGACATGGGCAGTTGGGGGCTGTGGGCATGAGCCTCCCCACTCCTTCCCCCTCGGTGCCCGTAGACCCAGGAGAAGTACGAGAAGGTGCTGGAAGACGTGGGCAAGACCGCTCCCCAGTACATGGAGGGGATGGAGCAGGTGTTTGCTCAGTGCCAGCAGTTCGAGGAGAAGCGGTTGGTCTTCCTCAAGGAGGTGCTGCTGGACATCAAACGCCACCTCAACCTTGCTGAGAGTAGCAGGTACTGCTGCGTGGCAGGCGTGGTGGGCAGCGACTGCCAGCAGAGGGTGACACTGGCACACCGTGCCAGGAAGGGGAGGCGAGAGGGGAGAGGCTCCCGGTATGGTGGCTGTCTGGAGCAGCTGACACATAGTAGGTCCTCAAGAACTTGTGCCTGGAGGATGGGGGAGTGAGTGGCTAGGGTGCAGGCTTGGCATCTCTGGGTGTGACTACACTGGTGGTTGGCAAACGGTCTGCGCTGGTCCCCTGAATGGGCACCGAGCATGTGGAGAGGGCCACAATGAATCTGGGCCCCCATGCCCACTGCCAACAGCTACCTCCACGTCTACCGGGAGCTGGAGCAGGCCATCCGGGGTGTGGACGCGCAGGAGGACCTCAGGTGGTTCCGAAGCACCAGCGGCCCTGGCATGCCCATGAACTGGCCCCAGTTTGAGGTGAGGGGGTGTGGAGGTGCAGAGGGTGGCTTGAAAAGGTCGGAAGGAGCCTCAGGAGCAGATGGTCAGCCTGACCGCTCTTCCATGCCTCCCCACGCCCCCCCGCCACCGCAGGAGTGGAACCCAGACCTCCCTCACACCACTGCCAAGAAGGAGAAACAGCCCAAGAAGGCAGAGGGGGGGACGCTGACCAATGCCACAGGGGCAGTGGAATCTACATCCCAGGCCGGGGACCGTGGCAGGTGAGTGCCTCATCCTGGGGCTTCTTGGGGTGGCGGCGGCTGGGGCTGGGGGCTGAGAGACCCACCCAGTGGGACAGCTGAATTTTACCCCGGAGATGCTCAAGGCCATCAATTACAGCAAGCGCAAACACGTGCTCCTCTGGAAGACAGTCCTAGCTGATCTGTCCAGAGCCTGCAGGGTGCCAGGCGCAGGGTGCCAGGCGCAGGGTGCTAGGCTGTAAGCATCTGTGCACACGAGCTGATCTGCACTGTGGATATCCCCAGGCACTGAGGGCGAGATGCCTCCCAGAGAGAGTAAGTGACTTGCCCAAGGTTATAAGTTGGTTCATGAGCTTCACAGCCAAACAGATGCCCTAGCGCTCTGGCACCAGAATCCTCCTCCCTAACCATTAGGCTGCCCTACCCCTCTCAGACAAGGGCTCCGGTATTCCCCAAAGTGCCCTCCAGTGCCCCCTCGGACAGTGCTGATGGCTCGCGACTCCCTCCCACTCAGACAGTCCCCGCACGGTGGGGCCAGGGCTCTATAGTTCGCAGTCTGATCTGATTTCACGTCTGGTCCTCGCTCTGCACGTGCCTCAGTGTTAGCAGCTACGACAGGGGTCAAGCCTACGCCACCGAGTGGTCCGACGATGAGAGCGGGAACACCTTCGGGGGCAACGAGGCCAACGGGGGCGCCAACCCCTTTGAGGATGAAGCCAAGGGCGTGCGCGTGCGCGCGCTCTACGACTACGACGGCCAGGAGCAAGACGAGCTCAGCTTCAAGGCTGGTACGCGCAGGGCGGGGCGGGGCGGCCGGCGGCCAATCCGAGTACGGGCGAGGGTGCTGGGGAACCGGGCCTGGGTCTAGAGTGGGTATGTGGGCAGGGCAGGGGCGCAGCGTGTGTGGTGGGAGAAGGCCAACCTGGTGGAGCGCAGTAAGACAAAGCTTGGCTTTGTGGTTTAAGCGTTGGGCTGTGAGCCGCAAGGTCATCAGTTCGAAACAACAGCCATTCCGAGGGAGAAAGCCGAGGCTTTCTACTCCCGTAAACTGTTACAGTCACGGAAACCCACATGGGCAGTTCTGCCCTATCCTATAGGGTCGCTGTGAATCACCTGGATGGCAGCGAGTGAGTGTAGAGTTGCAGCCTTAGAAACCCTACCTGGCCTGTGCCGCTCACTGTTGAGTCAGAATGGACTTGATCGCCTTGAGAGAGCTTGGAGGCGGGCCTTGGGCCAGTGGGCGTAACCACTGCCAGGGGGCGGGGCCTAAGGGTCAGAGATGCCAAGGAAAGGCACCTGGAGGCGGGGCCTGCGCTCTATGGGCGGGGCCAAGTTCCAGGTGCTCTGTGTGGCTGGCCTGGGCCCCAGGGATGGGTGGGTAGCACTGAGGCTGGGGAGAAGGTAAGGACCTGGCTGGGGCTGTTTGTTGGGCTTGCGCGCAAAGCAGGGAGTGTGAGTGCGGTGTGGACAACTCTGCTTTCTGTCTTCCTCCGCAGGAGACGAGCTCACCAAACTGGGTGAGGAAGATGAACAGGGCTGGTGCCGCGGGCGGCTGGACAGCGGGCAGCTGGGCCTCTATCCCGCCAACTACGTGGAGGCCATCTAGCTGGACCGCCCCCACCACACTCCCCCCCACTCCTTGCCCACCGCCACCCCTCCACTCTTGTTGCCCTCTCCTAGCCATAGAGTTCCAGACATATTTTCCGATCAAGCTTTTATTTTTTTAAAAGTCAGAACAAAACAAGAAAACACAAAGAGACAAGCATTTGCAGGGCTGCCTGGAGGGTAGGAGGTAGGGCTTAGGTGGAGAGGTGAGGGTCTCAGCACATGGCCACTACTCCTGGCATCTGTTTCTCAGATCCCACCAAAGAGGCCCCAGAGCCCTGAGGGATGTCTCCTGGACCCTCCTCCCTGTGGGCTTCCCCCACCCCACTCTCCCAAGGCTGCCAGCACTGGACCCCGCTTTTCTCTGGGCCTAGTTTCCTAACTTCCTTCCCTGGCCTGCCCAGTTCCCTCTCCATCACTACCCTACTCTCAAAAGTCCCAGAAAGAGGGGGCACCAGTTTCTAGTCGGCCGCCCTACCTTCCCTTGGGCACTGTCTTCCCTCTCCATGGTGACCCAGGCACCATGGTACCCTCCTCCCCCCACGCATGAAGGGGGTGTGCTGGAGGAGATAGCAATCACTGGGGTGTAGGAGCGTGAGGTATGCCCCGTCTCAGCTCCAGGCCTGATTGGCCCTTATCTCCAGCTGTCAGCATTTGGGGCCCACACACGTCCTCAGAGATGTAGCTCTCGGTAGTTTTCAGAGCCCTTGCCCACCCCCACGCATAAGTCCTCTGGCAAGAAACGGGGTGGGGGGAGCACAAAGCCCAGGGGATAGCCAGCAACAGTAGCAGCCACCTCCCATTGCCCAAAAGAAGCACATCTTGTACCCCTTCCCCCGTCCCACCTCCCAGGCCCACAGCACCAGCCTCCGTGAGCCCAAGCCTTGGGCCCACAAGGCCCTTAGCCACCCAGCCCCTTCTCCCCTTGCCTGGCCTGTCTGAAGAGACACTGTGAGGCCCATCGAAGCTTCCAGCCTGGGACCATCAGGACAAGGCCTGTAGCCGCTGGAGGAAGCGTGTGTGGCAGGGAGGAGGAGGCCTGGCCCACAGGAGCAGGACAATCACTGTGTCTTTCTCCCTTGTCATCCTCATGTCAGGAACAACAGCCCCCTTGTGGCGGCCCTTCCAGCTCCCCAAGCCTGAGCCTCCGTTAAAGATGTAAGGTCAGGGAGCGGCGCCTGTGGGGATGGGACCCACGGCGCAAGCCTCCCCCTTAGGCCTTGGGGACAGGGCGGCTTGGGAAGCAGACCTAAAGGGGTGGAGAGTGGCTCTCAGGTAGAGGGGGCTCCAGGGGCCCCTGAGACAAGGGCCTGAGGTTTCCTGCTTGTGGTTGATGCCATTTCTGGGCCTGAGGTCCACAGGCACCTCCCCTTTTCTGTCTCGGGTACCCCAGTTCCCTCTGTCACCCTCGGACCTCTTTCACCCCCCACTGCTGCTTCCCACGGCCCACTGTTAGGAGTGTTAGACCCTGCCCGCTTTGTGTGGGCGCAGGAAGGTCCTGGGAGACCCTGACAGGAGCCTGAGTTAAGGGGGCTTTCCTCATGGCTGTGTGGGCACGAGATGGCTCCTTTGCCGCCACCTGTGCTCTCCCAGCCTCTGCTGCACCCTGAGATGGGCACTGGGCCCTCAGAGCCGGAGTGAGACTCCGGCAGCTCGCAGCCCTCCCAACGCTACAAGCGAAGTCACTTCTGCCTCTCCTCGAGACGGGCATGGGCTTCTCACTACAACCCTCGAAAGGCAGGAAGCTGGCACAGCTGCACCTCGGGGCCTGGGCTCCCCCCTAATCTGTGCCAGTGGCTTCCCAAGACCTGGAATGGGATGGTGGCCCCTGCCGGGACCCCAGGTCTGTCCCCTAGCTGCCCTCTGGGGCCAGGACTCGAAACCCCACCTCCTTTGAGCAGCATCCTCCATGGCCCTGTCTGGGTCCCCAGGTCTCCCTGGAAGACCCCCTTGGCTCTGGGGGCCCGGCCCCACCTGTCCGTGCTGAAGTCGAGGCACTCAGCACCCAGCCTGGGGGACGCACCCTCAGCCTGCCCCTAGCTCCCTGCCCGCCCCCTCGATGCTGCACGGGCCTGCCCCGGCAGGGGTCGGCAAGTCATGTGTTCTGCCCTCAGTTAGCCACCATTCTGCAGCCTGGTTCTTCCAGCAGCCGCGGCTGCCCCGCCCCCCGCCGCCCGCCCCCTAGGCTTCCTGACTCCATTCGTCCTGACACCTGTGAGTCTCAGCAGTGCACCTGTTTTGTACATGATTGTGTAATTTAAAAGTATATAAATATAAATATATATATATATAAGCTGTGATCGTATGACTGTGGATAAAATCCGGAACTGTGTCAACCTGGCTGACCTGTGTCATCTTGCGTCTCAAGCACTTTCAGCCCTAGACGTTTTGGAGCCTCTCTGGGATGGGCGGTGGGGCCGAGGGACTGGGTGACCAGGGGCAGGGGCTGGGTGACCAGGGGCAGGGTCTTGTCTCTGTGGGACAGGGTTGTGTTTGGGGGCCCCAGGCTCTGGCTTCCTAGTGTCCTGGGGGCTAGTGACGCATGCTGGTCGGGGGAGCTGCGGCTATGGTCTCACACCTCACATTCAAGGGTGAACTTGACCCCTGAAGAGCTTTAATTCTTGAAGCTAAATTCTAAAACCGAGGTACACGGTTCCTGGGTGCCCAGGGATGGCTCTGGGGTGGGTGGGATATCGTGTCATATCACACCTTCCAGTATCCTGCCTGACCTTCAGAGCTATTTCTGTGTGGGACCGCTGGGAGGGCCCCTCCAGGAAGACTTTTCAGAAGTGAGGGGACTCAGACCTCTCACTTCTCAACTCTGTCCAGCCAGGCTCAGACCCTGCCCTGGCCTCAGTCCCAAGCCTGTGCCCACAGATTGCCCAGCCCTGTTCTGCCCTTGTTCCCGCCTCTGCCCCTGCTCCAGCCTGCCCAGCCTGAGCTAGATCTCTGGGACGGGCCAGGAGTCCCAGGTCCAGCCCTGGCTCAGCCGTCGGTTCCCAATGAGCCCACCCTGACTCCCACCCACGGGCCTGACTTAAGCCTCTGGCTCAAAACTGCTGTCGGACAGTCGTCCAAGACCACTGCTCTCTCGGGCGCGGATGTCCTGGAGGGAGGGAGGATTGCTTCAGCTGGACCTTGAAGACCTTCGCCACCCCCTTCTCACCTCTTGTTATTCTAAGAGCCAGCTGGGTGGATACCAACTCGTTGGTGACCTCATGAGGTTTCCTAGGCTGTACTTTTTGGGGTTTTTTTGCCCAGGACCAGATGGCCAGGCCTGGCTTCTGCGGAGCTGGTATGCGGACGAAAGCCTTCAGCCTTTGGTCAGTGGCCAGTCACCACTGTCACCAGGGCTCCTTCCCATTCGTCAAGTCAAGAAAGGCAGCCTTGTCTTACGATGCAGGCTGTTCGGCTGAGCTATGGGGCATCCTGGATTCGGGACAGGGAAGGGGTTCTGCAGAGGAAGAGGGACTCTCCATTTGCTGCCAGCACCCTGGGTGGGGGTGTCACTGGATGGGTGTGTGCTCTCCAAGGGGACAGGGGGCAGATCTGCTCAGCAGGGAACGGTGTCATCTGACCCCCTCCCCATGCCACACCCCTCACCCTGTCCCTCTTCCCTCCAAACTCAGGCCCACCTGGAGACACGCAAGCAGGTGGCTCTAGGGATGCCGTTGGGGGTAGGGCTGGCAGGCTAGAGACAAAACCAGTTCAGCAGATCCATGCCGGGTCTGGCTGGGGTCCAGTCTGCCCCCTCCCTGGGCGTCGGTAGACAGTGGGACCCAATGAGACAGAGGTGGGGGGAGGGCTGCCTCCCCCGCTCGGTCCGGTCCCACTAACCGATGCCAAGGGCCTGTTTGCTCACTGTCAGGAGTAAACTTACTTCTGGAGACAAT
Organism: Tenrec ecaudatus; assembly: GCF_050624435.1. Lineage (NCBI taxonomy): Eukaryota > Metazoa > Chordata > Mammalia > Afrosoricida > Tenrecidae > Tenrec > Tenrec ecaudatus. Next base: position 165,396,211 of record NC_134536.1, read on the forward strand.
AAGAAGGCTGGAGGCAGAAGGCAGCATGGGACAAGATTTAACCCTTGGCAGTGTGGGGTTCCAGTTCTCCTGTCTCCCAGAGACTGTCCTCCGAGGCCCAAGTGGTGGAGCCCCGGGACACGGTCCAGATACCAAGAAGGAAGTGTGGAGGAGCAGAGAGCTGCCTGCCCTTGGGGAGCGAGTGACATGAGTCCCATTGCTGGTTTTGCTACCGATGGGCTGTGTGAGTGTGACCAGTCACGTAGCCGCGTCCAGCCTCTGGCTTCCGTGGGAGGCTTAGTGGCAGAAAAGCCACAGACATGTCTGGCACATAACAGCTGAGAGGCCGGGACAGGCATGTTGCTCCATCAAGTCCAGGTGACGCCCATGGGGAGGGAAGCCCATCCCATCCAGCACACACACACAGGACACACACCCTGCCCCCAGTGCCCACACGGAACTCACAGCTTCATGCATGTGCCATGAAGGAGGCCTTCAGGAAGTCAACATTTCAAACCTGAAGCCCCTTCCTCTGCCAGCCCTCTCGCACACCACCACTGTGGGGGCCAGCTCCCCCTAGGTTACGGAGCAGAGATGAGCTCTGTGCCACCTCGAAGGGGGGGCCAGCCCCTGCCCCCAGCAGAGCAAGAGGACATGGGCCTGCCTCCTCTTCAATCCTGCCTGTAGAGCCTTTCTCAGGCCCAGACCCACCTCCCCCAACCAACCCCATGGCCGCCTCTCCTTGGCCTCTCCCTGCTCCTGCCAGTTAACTGTCCCTTCAGGCTCGGCTTATCGCCACCTCCCCCAGGCAGCCTCCTTGGGGGCATTCCAGCTCCTGTGACCATACCCCAGCGCTGACACCGATCCGGGGACACAGATCCATTCTCTAGTATCTTTATTATCCTTACATGGGGTTCACCCCGCTACCCAACTCAGGTGCGCACGTTCCCCAGCATCGTCCCACGGGGGTGCAGAATGGACGGCGGTGGGATGTAGCAGAGCAAGCACTGGGTTGCCGACTTGGCCACAAACAGGCTGGGTGACCTCAGCCAGGTCATTGCCATCCTGTGGAGGTGTTAGGCTCTGCTCGAGCCATTCTGGGGTCCCAGCCTGAGGCTGGAGGGATGTCCTCTTCTGGGGGACAGTGACCACTGAGAACAGCCCGATTGTATGTGGGGCCACCCCAGTGGCCTGGCAGGTATTCAGTCAGGACTTTGGGGGCAGCATGCTCACCTTAGGGTCCCTGGCTCCAGAGAACACTCCTACAGCCCCGGAAGCATGGGCTACCCCCTCCCTGGCCCTAGCGTGTGGGCATGCCAGCAGCCTCCCCTCTCCACCCCTGCACAGGGTCTGGCAGGGCAGGGCAGGCAGGAGGGAGGCTCTCAGATGGGGTGCACAAACTGGTAGACCAGGCGCTGGGAAACATCCGGCTTCCGGATGATGCCCTTCTTGTAATACTGGCGGATGGAGCGGCTCAGTTTGTCGTAGTTCATGGCGGGCCGGTTCTTCCGGATGCCCCACAGTCGGGCCACCTGGGCCGAGTCCTCGATTTTGAAGATGCCTTCCGAGAGGCAGGAGGATCCCAAGAGAGCCGGCCCAAGGCAAGCCGGGGAGAGGAGGGGTGGGAGAGAGAAAGACGGGTTAGGCTCTGGAGAACCAAGAGGACCAGTCCCAGGGCCGGCCTCTGCTCCCCTATTCCCCCAGTGGCACCTAGCCATCCCAGCCTGGGGCTCCGGATTGCATTGTGCCACGTGAAAAAGATGCCCTGTAAGTCCTAACCTCGATGCCTGTAGAGTGCCAAAGAGCGAAGATGTCGCTCTGAGGACTAGGACCCGCCTGGTGGAAGCCAGGGCATTTTCAATGGCCTCGTGAGCTTGCGAAAGCGGGGCAGGGCATCAAGAAGACAAGAATTGAGGCTTCTGGCCGACAGTACTGGCGAGCAGTGTTAACCGTGGGACAGACTGTCCGGAGAACACACTGATGGGTCCTGGAGGAAGTGCAGCAGCGTGCTCCTTGGAAGCAGACTTGGCCTCACTGTGCGTCAGGAGGGACCCGGGCTGGAAGGATAGCGTACTCATGGACGTAGCGGGGCGGCTAAGACGAGGGCGCTCGCTGCGATGGATTGGCAGAGTGGCTGCAACAATGGGCTCAACACTACGATGGGGATGATGGTACGGGGCTCACGCGGGGTTTCGGACCAGTATGACCACGCCATTATGAGTCTGACGGCCCCACAGCTGCTAAGGACGGCAGCAGCAGTGGGTCTGCATCAGTCCCCTTGGGGGGGGGGGTTGTCTTTGCTATGGTAATGAGGCAAGATGCATGTAGGCTCCCTCTCTGTGCTTAGTAGCCTAAGGCGTAGCCTCCTAGCCACCCACAGTGGGGGGTGGGGGGTGGGGGGCTCCTAGCAGCCCTGTGTCTTGAGTCCACCTCTGTTGAAAGAGAAAAGAGATGAAATGCAAGGTAGAGAAGAGATAGGGGGGAAGTAGATGCCAGGCACATGGAAGTCTTCAAGGACCCAGGAAACAGAAGCCGAGCACGGAAGGACCTTCTCCCGGAACTGACAGCAAAGGAGCTTTTAGAAGAGACACCGTGAACCCGGACGGCCGCCTTCCCCCGTGCAAGAGAACGCAGTGCTGTGTGTTACAGGCCCCCACGTGTGGTCTCCATGCGAATGCAGCGCCCGGTAAGCCGGAGGAGCCGGAAGGCACCAAGTCGGGAAACCCAGGACCCCGAAGAGACTGGCTACAGTCAAGGCGCCGTCAAGAGCAGTTCTGACGAGGGCCCAGCAGGAGTGAAGGGGGCAACCGAGGAAGCCTCTCCCGTCTCAGGAAAGGAAGGCATATCCCCCAGCTACCGACAGAAGGCTGCTAGCGATGTGAATGTCCAAGGAGGCTTGCGAGGACCAGATTGGGTGGCTGGACAGCGGAGGAAGGGCGACGATGCCTTTTACGCGGTGGCAAAGAACTGTGTGAGGCGTGCCGAGACGTCTGATAGAAGGAAGCGCCGGAAAGGAAGCAGGAGCGGGGTCTCCGGCTGAGAGTGTTCCGAGCCATCCCAACGGCGCCCCGTGCTTTCTCCTCGCCGCTTAGAGTCAAAGGCAAGAGGAGAGAGATGGATTTTAAAATGAACCGGGCGAAACGGAAACAGCAGTGGGAGATTTGGAAAGGTTTGTTGTACATCAGGCCTGAGGTCCTGGAATGTCCACCAAGGATGTGGCTGGAAAAATCTCTTATGAAGGAAGTGAGGCCCGTGACTGAGGGGTCTAACCAGCGATCACAGCAGAAGACTAGAACATCCGTCTGGATGGGAGGGGACAGAGAAAGGACAACAGTAAAAGAAAGAAAGAATGTGATCGGCCTCTTGGGATTCTACAGGCAGGAGACCGCCCCAAGGGGCGTTTATCTATTGCCTTCCAAGAAAAGAAGAAGGTCCCCTGGAGTAGCTCAGAGGTCAGCAGGAGGGCTGGAAGGGGCACTAGAAGCAGGGCTGTCTTCATGTCAAAGGGCGAGGCCACACTCGCCTGGGAGCACCAAGTCAGACTATCCTGTCCTAAGTTTCAAAGAGTCCGATCTTTGCCAAGTTGGCTCCTGACCTTGGGGCTGACATTGAGGTGTGCCAGGAGCATGGGGCTGCCACCCACAGCTAAGGAGACGAGGCGTCTATGTCCAAGAGGCAGAAGAACAGGGCTGAGGAGGTGGGGTTACCACTCAGAGAAGCAGATGGTCGGGCTGCCCGAAGCCGCGGGGGCAGACTGCTGCTCCAGGAGGTCTGGAAGGCAAACGTGGAGCTGGGGGGCTGATAGGTCTCCCCCAAGAAGCCCGAGAGCCTCGTCGACACCCAGAGTCTGGAGGGCGGGGTCATTTGCCCAGATGCTAAACGGACTTGACCCACCACGCTCTTTCCAGAACAAAATTTATTCAGCAGTGAAAACCTCGTGTCCTACGGCCCAGAATCCAGGATCAAATGTGGGTGTTTGCTGCTGCAGCCCCCCGGAATCGTTCCACCACCCACCCAAGAAAGGGTGGTGTCGCCCACTTTGAGAGACACTTGAATGGCCTCACAGAGGAGGGGGATTTCCGAGCATCAAGCGCGAATGCACATCGCTCGGTTGGAGGCTTTCCGACAGCCTGGGAGCTTGCTGTCCACTCTCCCTTCTTTCTGTCCAGCCTCTCCCATCAATAAGGGACATCTGCCTTCGCCGGGCCCACGGCTGTGCTTCTGTACCGCCGAGGCAGACAACGGGTGGTCTAGAGTTCACAGGTTCACAGACAAAATCTGTCACCCCAGAGCAGAGTATGCCTGAATTCTCACTCAGTGTTTGGGATTGAATTGTGTCCATTCCTGCCCCACCCTCCCAAAATATATATATGTGACCATGTCGCTGGGCCATGATTCTCAGGGTTATGTAATTATCTCCATGTTGTGATCAGATGTAATGATGGGGGCGGAGTCCATCCAGGTGCCTCCGAAAAAAGACCTGGCCACCAACTTCTGAAAAAGCTGCCACCAGCCACTGGATGGAAAGGGATGAGGGAGATGGACAAGGGGACAAGTCACACACAGACTGTAACAACTGGGAGCTACAGCGGCCCGCTGACAGGCAGGTGGTGTTCCATCTCTCTGCCCAGCCCCGGGCCAGGCACCTGGGCAGCACGCAGGTGAGCCCCACGGCTCCTTCTCGCATTGCCCTCCTACCCAACAGCGCTCTCTGCCGGCACCCACTCACCCTTCTCCTTGTTGAGCCACCGGATGAAGCGGCCGTAGCTGTGGGGCTTGAGTAGCAGCTCCTTCAGAAACTGCCACAGGTGGATGGGCTGCCCGGGGCAAGATGAGTCCACCTCACTGTCGGTCCAGCTCTCCTCGCCGGTGGAGGCTGGGCAGCAGGGAGGGTGCAGGTTAAATGGGGAGCCCCAGGCCCCTGCCCCTTCCCTGCCCCTGCCCCAGCCCCAGGCTCACCACAGTAGTGAATCGCCCCAGGCAATGTCCTTTCTTGCATCCAGGCCGCTGCAGGGCAAGGAGAGGAGGTTGGGGGACCCAGAGAGACCCCCACAGTCTGGGGCCACTGACACGGGCTAGGGGCTGTCTCTGGGGCTCCCTTCTTCCTGGCTGTCTGGGATGAAAAGTCTAAGAGTTCAGAGGTAGGAAGGGCCTTACTGAGTTTAGAGAAAAGAGAGTAGAAGTTGAGCCTTGTTGGGCCTCCCTGGCCTCATCTGTGAAGTGGGTCCATGACCCCTCACAGGCCATTCAAAGACACACGGTAATGACATCCCCACAGCACCGCACTCAGTGCTGGCCTTCCAGGGCCAAGGTCACCCAGCTCCTCACACCCCTGCAGCTCTCCATAGGGCCCGCCGACGCCTACCTGGCACTCCCAGGTCCAGCTCAAGCAGCGGGGGGGTGGGAGGCAGCCTCAGAGGGACAGGGCTGCCAGGCTAGCTCAGTTTGTGCTGCGTCACTGCTGGTCCCGTGTGGCACTGGCCGACCCCCTGGGCAGGATGTGGGCCTTTGAGTGGGTCACGCAAGTAGACGCCGCCTCTTCACTCATCTTGGGTCCCTTAACAAGCACTGCCTCCCCCAAAGCCCAGACGGATGTCTGATGTTAGTCTAGACAATTTAAATATTAGGAGTTGGCTGCAGCCAGCCCAGGTGGAGTAATGGGTTATGCATTGGGCTGCTAACCACAAGGTCAGCAGTGTGAAACCACCAGCAGCTCCAAAGGAGAAAAATGAGGCTTTCTACATCCATAAAGATTTAGTCTCAGAAACCCACGGGGGCTAGTTCTACTCTGTCCTATTGACCCTGCTGTTTCTCAATAAATCCAGACCGATAACGACCCTGTAGGACAGAGTACAGCTGCCTCTGACGTGGTCCACATCGGCACCCCTCACATTCTGGTGTGTAGTCGCATAGAATCCCCTGCTCCTACTAAACCATTCATGGAGTATAAGCCTGATAGCACAGTGAGTCCTGATCGCATAGTGATGATGTTTGGGTGGTGAACCGCCAGTTCGAACCACCAGCCACTCCACAGGAGGAAGACGAGGCTCTCTACTCCAGTAAAGACTTACAGTCTCATGAATCCCCAGGGGCGGTTCTCCCTAGGAATCGGGATCGACTATTGAGCAGTGACCACCACGCCTTTCTTCTGCAGCTGCTGGGTTTGAACCACTAACCTTTTTGGTTGGCAGCAATGAACTTGGCCACTGAGCCACCAGGGCTGCATAGATAGAGAGATAAAAATATAGCTTATCTAAACACAGGCTATGCCAATAGTCTGTATACCCTGGTGCCACATTCTGCATGTAAACCATCCATATACGCTGGTATGCAAATAAACCAATATCTCTACCTATCTATATAGATTTATAACTGTCTGGAGGGAGAGCGAAAGAGAGAGAGAAGGCCCGGTGGTAAAACAATGACTTGCTTGGCTTGGAAGCCTCCAGCAGCTCAAGAGAAAAGATCTGTGATTTGTTCCCACACGGATTTCGTCCCAGGAACCCCAGCAGGGCAGTTCTACTCGGTCCTATAGAGTCGCCGACTCAGAACACAGATGGCGTGCACAGACTTGGCCTGGAAAAGTACCCCCAATCAAACAGACTCACTGCCATCGAGATGATGCTGACTCAAAGGGCCCCTACAGGGCAGGGGAGAAGTGCCCCCCCCCGTAAGCCTCCGATATTAGAACCCTTTATGAAAGTAGAAAGCCCCATCTTCTCCCGAGGGCCAGCCGGTGGCTTTGAACGGCTGACCTTGTGGTTAGTGGCCCAATTCATAACCACGATGCCACCAGAGCCTCCTGGAAAGCTACCACAGTAGCTGATAGGATGGTGGCCTCTGGGGAGGGGTTAGAAGAAGGCTGGGGTCAGATATGAGAGAGAATATTACTTTTTCCCACTGTGTTTATTGATAGGCACTCATTACCTCAGTACTTTTTCAAGGAAAAACAAAACAAATGCAAAGGAAAAGAGAAAGGGTAGCAGTCCCAGAGGTCCCCGTGGTCCGTGTCCTCATGGCCTGACCCTCTCGTGAGTGCTGTGCTTGGTCCTGAAGGCCTATGGCCTTGACCAGGACTCAGAGTGGCTTTCCTGCAGGTCTGGGAAGGAAGCTGCAATCGGGCCTGAGATTCAGAATGGAGCTCAGATTGCTTCCAGGGTCCCTTCCCTGAGCAGGGAGACCCTCTCAGTCTGCTTCCAGGGCCCACTGTCCCCTCCCCTCTGGTGTCTCCGGCTCCCGCCACATGACACACAGACTGACCTGACTTCCAGATGTCCAGGTGGGCGTGCAGCAGTTCGCCCCCCAGGGGCGAGCGCTGGCGGAACTGCTCCTCAGACATGGCACACAGCTCCTTGCCCGCCAGCTCCTGGAAGGCCTTGCCCACAGGGGGCAGCCGGTACTGGTGTTCTGTCCACAGGAGCCACTTCTGCACGTTGCCAGGGCTCCAGTCCACAGGGTCTGGGCAAGAGACACCAGAGGCTGGGTGAGCGCCCGGTGTGTGGCCTGATGGGCACCCGTGGGAGCCTGTGGCCCAGGGCCATGTCCTCCTGGGGGTGGGGAGGTGGGACAGGCCAGGCTTAGAGAGAGACTGGAGGGGCCTGGGAGTTGCTTGGGGTCCCAAGAAGAGAGGACAAGCAGGTGAGAAGAACAAGGCAGGTCCCTGCAAGCAAACCTGGTTCAGGGCAGGGCAGCCTCAGCCTCTGCGTCCCTCACCCCACCAGGGTCTCAGGAACCTCCAGCCCCTCCAAGGGTCTTCTGGGGGAGCCTAGTCCTGGATGGGGTAGTGACATCAAAGTGGGTCTCTTGCTTTCTCTGAGCTCATCAAAGAACCAGAGACCAGCACAGCCAGGGGTGAGTCCTCTAACTTTCAGCCCTCAACACTCAGGGCCTCGTAGCGATGCGGACACTAGTGTTCAACACTGGTGGGTGCCTCCCTGCACGAGGGAGGAGTCAATGAGAGGCAGGTCACAGAATGGTGGGGACAGCCACAGGCCTAGAGGGGGGTGGGGTGGGAGTGGAGGGACACTGGCTCAGGCAGAGGTGCTCTGGGTGTGCCTGGCAGGGTCCAGGCTGGGGGCCAGACTGGTGGGTGGGGCACAATGGGGCCACCAAGTGAACACCGTGGTCTGAGTCAGTGTACCTGCTGGGTGACCTGCTGACTGGCCTGCCCCCGCTAAATAAGGCCATTTTTCTTCCTGTGGTCAGAGCAGTTTGTTCTTGCCCCAGTTGTTCAGGGAACACACCCCTCCCAGCCCCGAGTGGGGCAGGAGGCACCATGGAAAAGCTACAGGGGTGGGGGGCATGGGGACTGGGAACCTGGAGGACTGGAGTGCCCATGGAGCTGCCTGAAATGGGCATAACAATTGGGGGCGATGTGGGGGACAGTCCCAGATGAGGCCCTGGAGGAGAAGCTGGGCCTGGGGCCAAGGGGGGCCGTCCATAAAGAACCTTCCTGCATGGGTAGGTGGGGAGTGGGGAGCGGCACAGAGTGTGAGCCACTCAAATGCCCAGGCACAAAGACCCCGGGAGAGGAGTCAGGCCTCCCCAACGCTGGAGCGATAATGGGGAACCAGAACTGGGAACCTGCACTGTCTGCTCCACAATCACACATCCAGGCCAGTCAGTCACAAGCCTGCTCGGGTCCTTGATGTCCCCATCCTGCCCTGTTGGGGATGGATGGATGGGTGTGGCCAGCTGGCTGCACCCCAAGTTCCATGCACATAGTGGCTGTGTGTTGAGTTCCCCTCTCAGTCCTCCAGTCCTAGCACAGTGCCTGGCACACAGGGAGTCCTGGTTACCGAGACCATTCAGCAAGCACGCATTGAGCAGCTGTTATGTGCCAGGCGGGGCTTTAAACGGGCTCCGGACGGGTCGCTCAGGGCTGTGATCTCATTACACAGCTGCTGGGTCTTCGAGGCATGAGGATTTTGATCTGAGACCATCGGGTTGCTAACCACTGGGTCAGCAGTTCAAAACTACCAACTGCTCCAAGAGAGAGAGGCGGGCTTCTACGCCTATTCCAGGCTCAGAAACCCGCAGGGGCAGTTCTACCCTCTCCAGTAGGGTCACTGGGTGTCAGAGTGGACTCGACAGGGAGCTTTTGACAGGAAAAGGGAAGCGGTGGACCAGTTCAGAGACGTCGTCGGCAGGCACACGTTCAAGGCAGAGGCCGCCACCATCGTTGAGTGGGGCACAGCTGCCCGTTTCCTACTTGGGTCAAAGAGATTCGGTTGCTATGCAACCTGAAGCTGCCCTGGTTTCCCTCTGCTGTGAAGGAACCATTTCCGACCAATTTGCAGCTCTGGCTCAGCGTGTGCTATTCCAGGAGCCGAGGACGGAGCAGTGAACAAAGCCTGCAAAAGCCCGCAGCCTGTGGGGTGTGCATTCCAGCTGGAGAGATAGGCAGGATGGGGACGAACACGCCGGAGGTGCCCCGCATTCGGCTGGGCTAAGAGACGCAGCGGGAGAGGAGCAGGTGGTGGGCGGTGGGACCATTTGAGAAGGGAAGGAAGAAGCCAAGCAGATAGGATATGCCGGGCAGGGATGGAGATGAGCGTGCTCTAGGGACGGAGTGGGAGCCTCCAGGCGGGAGGGCCGGGATGTGCACAAGTCCTGGGTGGGAGGTCTAGGCCAATGTGGCTGGAACCGACTGGAGAGCAGAGAGGTGTCTGAGAGGCGGTTGAGCTACCAAGTAGGGGTACTGGTTTAGCGTGAGTGGGGCATGGAGACAGGGAAGCACCACCCGGCTCAGGCTCGCTGGGGGTTGAAGTAGCAGTCTCTCCGGGGCTGCCTGAGGCGGCGGGGGAGCAAGAAGAGTCAGAGTCTGCAGGCCATGCCCCTCCTCATCGCAGCCACCTAGGCCCTGCCTGCGCCCCACCTGCGGGGGACTGGGACGGGGCTCACCTGCGGTGATGCTGAGCAGCTTACAGGCGGTCTCGATGTCCTTGAGCACCTCGCCCACCACCATGGACTGCACCTGCTCCAGCGAGTGCTCCTCCAGGGCCAGCCCGCCGGGGGCCACGTCCAGGCTGCCCCCCGGGGCCTGGCTGTCAATGACCGGGCACTGCTCAGGCTCCTCCGGCGCCTCCTCCTGAGCACCAGCCCCGGGGCCCTTGGCCGCCCAGCTGCTGTCCTCCGGGTACAGCATGTCAAAGTACGAGAGATAGAAGGCGGACAGGCCCTGCTCGGGCGTGGCCGGCGGGCTGGGGCTCCAGTCCCGACTCTCAGGCCCCAGCGCTCCCACCGCTGCCTTCTCCAGGCCGGTCCGCAGCGCCGAGTCGCTGGGCAGCAGCAGGCGGACGGAGGGTATGCTGCTCAGGCCCGGGCTGGCACTGCCCATGCCGCTGCTGCTCGGGCTGGCGGCTGCGTCTGCACAAGGCAACAAGGGAAGAGAGTCAGGCTCTGGCTGCCTCCCCGTCCCCATGGGGCCCGCTAAGCTGGGCACAGGGATGAGGGGCCCAGGGGCCAGGCCTGGGAAGGAGTCAGGGCTTCTGGGTCAGTGGGCAGCAGCTGGGACAAGGGTGGGCAGATAGGGACAAGCAGTGAGCAGGTGGGGCTGGGGGCAAACGGGTAGCTCTGTGGCCTCTCTAGGAGAGGCAGGCTGCCCAGGACCGTCACATGTTTACACGTGAATGTGTGTTCACCAGCCTGCAGGCCTCCCCGTGGAAGACCGATTAGGCCCAGTTGGCAGATGCGCCTACGGAGGCTTAGAGAAGGAGCCCGATATACCGAGGCTTCTGCCGCTGGACCCGCCCTCAGATCCCAGCCTAGAGGCTTGGGACGGAAGTTCCTTCTGAGCAGGACTAGATCTTTCCTGCTGCAGCAAACCTCATTTTACTTCTGCCCTCGAAGTGGGTATGGACGGGTGGACCCAGAGGGAGACGGCCGGCAGCCCGAAGACTACCATCACCATCCCCAGGTGAAGGAAGAGAAAAACAAGTGTGGGGGAGCGGTGCTATCTAACCTTCCCGCCTGCCCCCCAGGGCCGTTTGGGGGACATGAGCAAATTCAGTGTGTCATTCCTGAGGCGGCTAGTGACCAAAGCCTACAGGTGCGCCTGCCCGCAGCATTCAGGTCTGGTCCCCGGTGCGGGCTGCCGACTGGCCCATCCAAACTCTCAGGCCCTCTCTCCTCCCTCCAGCCCTGGAGGGGTGTGCGGCTGCCTGGAGATGTGGCTCACGTGCTGGCCTACACGGCCCCGGCTCCAGGGGGCCCTGAGACGCTCATCCAGGCAGATACACACTCCTCACTGCTGTCCCCAGAGCCCTGGAGGCTCCTGACAGCCTACAGCCAGGGCCCCACCACACATCTGTCCCCCGGGCTCTGCCTCTCCCGAACCTGCTTCCTCCCCGTCCTACCGGGACGCTAAGAGTAGCCCTCGGCTTGATGGCAGTGCGTTTGCAGTTTGGGTTGGTGGCACAGTGGTTACCCATTGGGCTGCTAACCACAAAGTCAGCAGTTCAAAACCACCAGCTGCTCCTCGGGAGAAAGATGAGGCTTTCTGCTCCTGTAAAGAGCTACGGCCTCAGAAGCCCCCAGAGGCAGTTCTCCCTGTCCCATGGGGTCGCTCTGAGTCGACATGGACTCAATGGCAGAGTGTGAGGATCTCCCGGTGGTCCGCGGGCTCGGCGCTCACTGAGAAATCAGGGCTGTGGGTGCTGGGGCAGATGGCCTACAGACTACCCTCCGTAACACACAGGGGCCGCTTAGAAAGGAGGAGGAGGAGGAGAGCATGGACTAAGCCTGGGAAGACCTCTCTCAGAGGCCCCGGGGTGGTCAAGCCATGCTCTCCATGTGTGTTCCCTGGACCTGCAGTGCCTGAAGGACAGGGCAGAGCTGCCCCTGTGGGTCTCTGGGACCCTAACCCCTTACCGGAAAGCCTCTGTGTTCTTGAGGAGCGGTTTAAGGGTTTCCAGCTGCTCGCCTCATGGGTAGCAGTCGAAGGCACAACCACTGTGGCCCAGAGTCCCGTCTAGGGCTGTCTGAAACACCCCAGTGGACAGCGCTTCTGCTACATGTGCAGTTTCCACCCCCCTGCCCTCCTGGTCCACGGGCTCTGATCTAGCATTCAGAGAAGCGGGACCTGCAAGCGGGCTTGAGCCCCGTCCTCAGACCCATCCCGGAGCAGCTACCTCACTGCCCAGGGACTGCCAATGCACCGTCAGGTTGGGGACCCGCTGCTTCCCAGGCGTCTGGCTGGAAAGAGGGAGGCTTCCATGAAAGACAGGTAGACCCTCTAACGGCAGAGTTGATGGTGCCCCCTGGGGCCATGGGGAGAGAGGGTGTCCGGCCCTGTGAGAGGCTGGCACAGCCTCGAGGCGCAGCACCATGTGTCCCTGCAGATGGGACAGGGCAAAGTAGCAAGCTCAGAAGTCACCTCTGGCTTCATGGGGGCTGTGGCTAGCCCCTAGACCTCTCCCTGAAACTCGGAGAAGGTCTTCTTGTCGTCTGGGGTTGGCAGGGCTTAGTGCCCCCCCCCCCACCCAAGCCAGGCGCCCTGGTTCAGTGTCCAACCTTCCCAACCTGATATAGCAGCCCGGACTGCCCCGTGGCAGAGAGAAAGCGCCCGGCAGCGGGAAGCACGTTTCCTTCAATTTCGAATCCTCCCTTTCTGGGCCTCCTTTAATTGACAAGGAAGGAAAGGTCAGGGTGGGGTGGGGTGGGCAGGGGCCAAGGGGTGTGGGGTTTCGGGGGACAGAGGGCAGGCCTGGACGCATGTCAAGTCCTTCTATGCAAACACGCGTGTGTGCTGTACGTCCGTGCTATTTACCCAGGCTGCGCCAACAGCTCGTTCTGCCCCTGGGTCCCCACCCCAGCCTGGGCCCACACCCAACCCCCTTGCAGCCCCACCCCTGGGGACAGCCCCCACCTCCAGTCCCCACATGGCCCTCATCACCTCTGCCTGCCTCCTGCCCGTCCACGTCCCCAGAATCCCATGGCTGCCACGTTAGAACAGTCGCTGCCAACACCCAGGCGGCATGCCAGGTGAACGGAAGCTTTCCCGAGAAGCAGAACTCGCCTCCCTTGTGCCCTGCTGTTTGCGTGGCCTCGGCCTACGGGAGGCTGTGAGGCAGCTGCTGGGCTGGGAGGGCTTGGTGGGGGTGAGTGGGAAGGGCAGGTGACGACGTTTGACCAGCTGGGACGTGGTGACACATCCCTGACACATTTGTTGACTGAGCGGCAAAGCCCTCACATCCATCCCGTCACCAGGGCAGATGCCGCACGGGGCTTCCCACTTTGCAGATGGGGAAGTTAAGGCTCAGAGAAAGAAGACAGCCAAGCCAAGGACTTCCACCTCCTGGCCCAGAGCTCCAACCCCAGTGCATGTCCAGAAGCCTGCTCTCCACCCAGGTTTGCTCCCGCTCCAAGATCTCCTTGGTGAAAGACAAGTTAACCATTGATCTGCACCAGGAGAGCCGCTCCGATCACTGGCAGGAGGCCGTGGGAGAAGATGCTCAGCCCCCCCATAGGTTTGAGGGGCCCTGGGGTGCTGGCCGGGCCCACAACTCTGGCATCTCCTCCAGACTCGCTTGGGAGGGAGGAGATCTGCTTGGAGAGCGCCTACTATGCGTGCGGCATGCCCCTGCCAGTGTTCATCCACGGCCCAGGGTCCGGGGGACGTGGACGTACCGGCCCCATTTTCCACAAGTGGGCGGTGAAGCTCAGAGAGCTGCTAGTGAACTGGCCGTGGCCCGGGGCTGCGCACCCTAACAGCCCCTCTGCTCGGGCCAGCACCTGGGTCCTGCCCACCTCTTAATCAGGCCCTTCCAGCCTCCCAAGTCTGCTCTTGCTTCCTGGCTGCTCACTCCACTCCAGTGTCACGTTCACGCCCTCCAAAACCCCTTCAGCAGATACCCAGTGCTCAACAGCCTCCCATGGCTCCCCATTGCGCGGCCTACTCATCCCCCTGGGATTCTGTTCACTGCTGGCAGGGACCATCGATGATTACAGATGGGACCGCTGAGGACCAGAGAGGGAAAGGGCAGGCCGCTGGGTCTGGACCAGACTCCGGGACGGACACGGAGACCACCTGCCAGCCAGACTGTGAGAACAGAGACTGTCCCCAAGGCTGTTTTCCCTTGCATGGCCCCCTTCCTTTCCATCTCAGTTCAGCTCCAAGCACCCCCACCCCGCCCTCAAGATGCCCTCCCCAGCAGCAGTTGCCCTCTCACCCCGCTCGCTCAGTCCATGCCACAATGCCCAGCCCCACAGCAGCTGTGCACCTGGTGTGCGCCAGGCAAATCGAGGCTCAGAGACTGGCCCAGACACACGCTCGGTCACACAGCAGAACCCGGGCCAGACGAGAGGCCCCTCGACCATCGGGGCATACTCCAGAGGCCCGAGGTCCTGGCCCAGCCTGCTGAGTGCCTGGTCCTGATCCTTGGACAGTGGGCCCAGCCTTCCCGGCAGTCTCTGAGGTTGCCTGTCTCCTGCACAATGCGTTCGGCTCTCAAACCCTGAGTCGATCTTTTCTGGATTAAGCCACGTGTCTGGATTCATCGTGGCTCCTCCTGCCCTGGAGGTGCTGGCTCCCACTCCAGACAAAGGCAGTTTGGTAACTAACCGCTGATGGAGGCCACAGTCACATCGGTGGGGAGGGAGTGAAGGGAGGGGACAGAGGGATTTAGCTACCTCTGACCCTCCTCTCTGAGCCTCCCCTACCCCCAGGAAGGCAGATGAAGGAGAGGACAGAGGAGTCCAAAGTCTCCCTCATTGCCTGTGGCCTAGGGCTCCCCTGCCCTCCTCCTGGTGTCCATCCCACCTGGCAGCACCATTCAGGATTCCAGAGACCTCCTGAGAACACAAGCACTCTTGACTCAGGCCCTGGGCTATGGTGGGGAGTATTCGGTCTTCCATGCCCTGCCTGCGCAGGCTCCCAGCCAGCACTCACTGGGGGCATTGCAGCGTGGGCAAAACGTATGTCCTAGCCCTCTACCCAGCCCCACCCAGGGCCAGGAGGCTGACTCACCCCTGTAAGTGGAGTACCGAGAGGGAGTGGGTGGGGAAGGGGTGCAGGGACACCCCATGGCTGCAGTCCCTCCCTCCCTCTCTCTGGAGTCCTGGCTGAAGTCATCAGACTTTGATGGTGGACTGGGGACCTGCCAGGATGCAGACCAGCCCGGGCCCCACAGGGTCAGCTGGTCAGCACCTTGGAGAGAACTCAGCCCAGCCCAAGGTCACAGGGTGTCCCAGGCCACTACCCATTGCCTGCTGGCCTGTTTCCCCGAGCCTTCCCCATTCCAGCCTTGCCTGTACCTGCCCCCTCTCTTCCCATTTTCCCACAGCACCCCAGCTCCCTTGCCCTTCAAAGCGGCTCTTCAAACCAGAACCCAAGAGGAGCAGAACCTGGGTCAGGGGCTGGGGTAGACCCTGAGGTGTCTGTGCACTTGGAACGGGCCCCACCTCCCACCCTCCTTCCCTGGTTTCTCCGTTCCTCTTGGGCTGGGTCCTCAGACGGGGACCCTCCCCCTGCCCACTTTCCACTCTGTGGTTCAGGACAGAGCCTGCCCCTGCAGTGTCTGAGACCCTAGGCTTCCACTTACTGCCCACGCTTCCCTGCCCAGTGTAGTGGCTGTTCCCTACTGGACATCACCCTGAGGACCCCGGCTGCTCCCCTCCTGGCCTGCTCTCAAGTTCCCCCCGTGGGCATCCCTAGCACCTAGGGGCTCTGAGGCCAGGAAAAGAGAGGTGGGCTCCTGGAGGGTTCCTGTCCTGGACTCGGTATGAGGGGCTGGGTTTCTTCCGGGTGTCCTGGCCTCTTCCCAGGTCCCAGACCTGCCCAGGCCACCCACCTGCCTTTCCCAGGAGCCCCTGCTCTTGGGGAAGTTCAGCCAACGAGCCAGCCAGTGGGCACTGGGACTGGAGTGTGTGTGGGAGATGCCGGGATGGGAGTGAGGGTCTGAGGGCCAGTAGGGTGAGGGGACAGGCCAGGAGGAGGGGCACAGGAAACTGAAGAGGAGAGAATGCCAAGGAAACATGGTCTGGTCTGCTTCTCTCATGATTCCCTGTGGACTCTGGGGCCTAATCACACATCACGTTTCCCAGGACTCCTCACTGCGCACCGCCTACTGCATGTCTACCCTCCAACAACACTTCCAACCCCTTCTGGGACAAGGTGGGGGCCAAACAAAACACATGGCTTCTTTGGCCCTCCCAGACCTCCCCGGGGCCAGACGGTATTGTTTCCAGCTGGCCAACAAGGGCGCTGTGCCCGGCTGGAGGTGTGCGACCAGGCGTGGTAATCACCCTCCTGCCAGATATGTGGATGGACTAGGTACCTCCCACGCCCCTCCTGACCACCCCTGGCCCTTTGCCTTCACTCAAGTCGCCTACCCATCTGCCCCCTGAAAATCATAACCCTACCCTGGTGGCGTGTTTACATGCTGGGCTGTGATCCACATGGTCGGCAGTTCGAAACTGCCAGCAGCTACTTGGAAGAAAGGCCGGGCTTTCGGCTCCTGCAATCAGTTACCATCTCGGAATCCCACAAGGGTCCACTGTGAGGTCAGCACTGACTCGATGGCAGGGAGCTGGCTTTGTTTTGGGTGGGTAGGGTGGTCATGGTGGTGGGCTCTGGGAGGGGCAGGTGCCTGTGGCCTGGAGGTCTCCGGCTCAATTCAGTGCCCTAAGCCTACTTCCAGAGCTGAGCTTGCTTCCGAGGGGGATAGGGCCCGGTAAGAGCTGGAGGGTCGGCGTTCGGACAAGCAGATGCACATCCAGCCTTTCCCACCATACAAAAGACCGTGGGCATTCCCTGGGCTCTGGCCCTCAGGTTCCTCACGGTTCTCACAGGGCCTGGGCCTTCCTCAAGACTTCCCAGTCCAGGCCAGGCCAGGGCTCTGCAGCCCGTCTGCCCCCATCTTGCCCTTGGAGACTTGGAAGAGGGCGAGTAGAGCCCCCCACCCCCCACTGCTGGCAGCGGAGAAGTTGTTTAGGGCTGATGATGTTAGCAGGATGAATTGCCCAGCCATCTGACCAAGCAGGACCCTGGCCCCTCGCTTCACAAGTGCCCAGCAGGCCTGCTCCCATCCCCAGCAGTAATAGGTCCTCCAGCCAGCCCGGACCCCCAGCCCAGATGAGCCTTGGACTTGGGATGAGTGGTGCCGAGGGAACGTGACAGGACCCCCATTCCCATTCACACCTAGTACACCTTCTGCCGGCCTTCCTCGCTCTCCGGAAACCGCTCTGCGCTCACGAGGACGGTGAGGTCCTGAAGGTCTGAGGACACATGGGCTTCACCTGGTCTTGGTTACCTGTGTCTCCTCGTTGGTGAAGTGGTGATTCCGAGAGACCGTGTGTCTTTGGAGCTTAACATGGGCAAGACCGGGGTCCCGCACAAAGCTCACTGCCCTGTAGACTCTATGGGATGGAGTCCAATGGTCCCTGTGGTGAGGCTGGACTTCTTGATGGGAGCAGAATGACTCATCTTTCTCCCAAGGAGTGGCTGCTGGATTCAAACCGCTGATCTCGTAGTTAGCAACCCAGTGTGCAACCCACGACACCACCGTGGTTCCTTCAGGACAGGGCACCCTGCCACTGTGCACACACAGCTGCCCACATCTCCATTCTCCAGTGTCACGGCAGCTGCCTCCAGGCCCAGCTCCATGCCCGGAGCCAAGCTTCCTAGTAGGCTCCAGCCAAGGAGGCTGTGAGAGGGTGGGGTGGGCCACCCGCCTGCTCCCCCATGCTAGGCCCAGGGAGCACACCTTAGGGCTGGGAAAGGGGCTTCAGGAAGCGTGAAGGGGGGTTATTACAGGGGTGGAGACCAGCGCCAACCCTATACTCAAGGCCATCCAGTCCACTCTGTGACTCATAGCAACCCTGCAGGGCAGGGTAGAACTGCGCCAGTGGGTTTCTGAGACTGTCACGGTCTCAGACTGTCACAGACGCCCACTGTCACCGGCGGGTGTCTTTCTTCCAAGGGGCGGCTGGTGGTTTTGAACTGCTGACCTGGTGGTTAGCAGTCCAATGTGTAACCGCTCTGCCACCAGGGCTCTTCCGGAGGAGCGGAAAGGGCTGCATTCCTGGGATTATGAAGGAGCCCTCGTAGCTCCGTGGTTAAGCGCCCGGAACTCACCAGCAGCTCCCAGGGATCACGCTTCTGTGAAGATGAACTCAAACCAGGGCAAGTGGGTTCCAACTCACAGGCCAGAGCAGGAGGCCCCACGCGGTTCCCAGGCTGCATCCCGCACAGAGGCAGCCTGCCCTCCCAAGAGGGGTGTCTGCTGGGTTTGAGCTTTACCCCTTTGCCATCAGGGCTCTAGCCAAAAACCCCTGCTCTGTAACACACAAGGTCACTGGGCTGCTAACCGCCAGATCCCAGTTAGGAACCACCAGCCAGTCCGTGGGAGAGAGACGAGGCCTTTCACTCACAGGTGCAGTCTTGGAAGCCCACAGGGGCAGCTCAACTTGGTCCCATAGTGTTGCCGTGTGTTGACCTTGTGAGTCGTTTGGGGGGTGGGGAGCGGTTCTTCAGGGACATGTCACTTTCTGTCCCAGGTGCAGGGAGCCACACAGAGGTGGGAGTGGGAGGAGATGGCCTCCTGCAGCTCACCGGGCCACCTGCTGCCCAAGAGCAGAAAGACCTAGGGGCACACAAGAGTCCTGGGAGCCTGGAAGTGCTGAGAGCCCTCCCTGCCCGCCCAGGCTGCTCGCAGAGGCAGTCCTGTCCAGCTCCCAGCTGGGTCACCCTCGGGCAGGTGGGGAGGACAGTGGAAGAGACCCCACCCACCCACTGAGAGGTGGGAAAGGGGAATCTGGCAGGGGGCACCTCTTGGACGGGCTCTCCCCACCCCCCCACCCCGGGCTGGGCAGAGAACATGCAAACGAGGAGGGAGAGAGAGCCTGGCATTAAATGTCAGGAAGAGCCCAGGGCAACTCGGCTTGTGCAAAGTTTGCTTTGGGAAGAGTTGTTCCACCTGACAGGCACTCACTTGGCCGGGGCGTTGGGTGGGGCGCTGAGTGAGACAAGGTTGGGGCGGGGGGGCGGCGTCCCAGAGCCAGCGTGGGCCCTCCACTTGAAGCGGCAAGTGACCGGGTCTCCTCTGACTCGGTTGTTCCATCTGTTAAATGGACTGTCAAGAACTTAGCTTGAACCAATTGTGAAGATTGTCTGGGGGCTGGACATGGGAATCCTTCACAGGGCTGAGGATGTCTGGAGGGGGGCACCTGGGGGCACCTGAGGGATGGGGCTGGAGGAAGGGCAATGGGAACAGGAATGAGGACAAAGGAAGAAGCAGGGGTGACAGGTGGGTGGAGGCGGGTCTGAGAGAGGGGAGAGGGCGATGGTCCAGGAGTCCTTGGCCTTTTACCCTGGGGTCACCCAGCTTTCTGGGACAACTGCTAGCCTCACAATGCCTTCCTTGATCGCTAAGAGGGGCCAGACCCGGAGTGCCTGTCCCACCGGCTTCCTCCACCCCATCCCCAACCCCATCCCCTCAGCTTAGGGCACAGGCTGGGAGAGCACACGGACTTCCAAAGTAGATCAATCCAGCCTCCACAAACTCCTACGCAGCCGTCAGAGCCCCACGCCAGCCTGTCGCCTCCTTTGAAAAGGCTTGAGTTCCTCAGAAATCATCTTATCCAAGCCTCTCGGCTCTTAGACACAAGACCGAGCGGAAACATGCCCAAGATCAGGCAGTGAGTTAAACCCCACTCTCCCCCTGCCCACCCCCCCACAGTCCCACTCAAGATGCACCAGGTCACTCCACACAATACAGTTCTCAAATTGTTACCATGTCCTGTCGGCACCAGTAGGGAGGGAGCTTGTAGGTTTGTATCCCTCCAGAGTGCCTAACATAGTATAAATCAATGCTTGCCTCGTCCCAGTCAAAGGAACCCTAGTGGCGAAGTGGTTATGCATTGGGCTGCTAATTGCAAGGCCAGCAGTTCAAAACCACCAGCTGTACTGAGACAAAAAGACGAGGCTTTCTACTCCCATAAAGAGTTGCAGTCTTAGAAACCCATAGGGACAGTGCCACCCTGCTGTCTTCTAGGGTTGCTCTGAGTTGAAATCAACTAGATGGGATTTTTTTTCTTCTTTCTTTTTCCTTTAAAATTCACAGTCAGGCTATCTGAGGGGAGGCCACGTCTACCACAGCTCATCTTCCTGGGAGCTCCAAGGATGCTCCCTGCCCCGCCTCCAAATTTGCCTATGAGTTCTGGGTGGTGAGACTCCAGGGCTGGGCGCACTTTCAGGAGGCTGAGCCGAGGCCCCGGCCTGGCTGTCAGATGGCCTCTCCTCCCCAGCCCTGCCCAGCTGCCCGCTGCTCGGACCTGGGATGGCCTGGAGTCTGTTTGCTTTGTTGTTCAGAGGGGCAGCTGGCGCTGGGAGAAGCCACTGTTCTGGGGGTTACAGAGAAGCTGCTGGTGGGGGAGGAAGTAAGAACAAGGCCCAGCCCTGGCCAAGGTCGAGGAAGAGGCTGTGACTGTCATAAGGGGACAGGTCACTCATGGCTTGTGGCCTGGGCGGCCTGCCCACTCCCCCAGACATATGCCTGCTGCACACCCATTCCTACGCACACTTCAGACTTCAGGGGAGCCCCTTGTCATGCAGACCGCTCAGCTTTTCACCCTATCATCCCCACCACCCACTGCCCTTTACACCCGTAGGAAGAAGCTCACAAATCTCCGAAGAGTTTTCAAGCAATTTCCACCCCAACACATGACACACACACGTACAGACACAGACACACCTGTTGCTTTTTTCATGTTCTCTGACTGACACTCAAGTACCCAAGATTTGCCTGCAGCTTCCCCAGACCACCCAGCTCCCATGCCCACCACTGCCCAGCCCTTGGGTTGTGGACTGGACCCCACACTTGGCCTGGTACCGGGTGCCCCTTCTTTTGGCAGAGCCGCCTGGGACCCAAGCAGGACCGGCCAGGTCTCAGGAGCCTGAGCTGGGCACCTGCAGAATGGCCACTGCAGGAGGGCAGCCTGGGCTTACTGGGCAGCGGAATGGTGTCATCCCAGAGCCAGGGCAGCTGGGTCTCAGCAGGCTCTGGAGTCCCCAGGAAAATGAGTGGGCACCCAGTGGAGGGCAGGTAGGGGACTCTGAGCATGAGGGGACCCACTCACAGGGATGCTGGTGCCTGAGGGAAGAGGCCCGAGCAGTCAGAGAGCACCTGTGGGAGTCTGCTCTCAACCACCCACTGTGCCCACAGTTGGCAGGGAAAGCCCCCTCCCAAGCTCCCCTCCCCCTGCAAGCCCCCTGCCGGACTCACCTGTTAGCTGCCCAGTGCCCAAGGAGTCGTCCGTTGCAGCGCCAACCTCAGGGGCCAGGAGGAGGCGTGCTGGGCAGCCTGGGCCACTGCTGGGTCTCAGCCGGGCATCTGGGGGGCCAGTGGGGCCAGAGGCCAGCAGAGCTGGGGGCAGAGTTGAAACTCGCGTGGGACGCCGGGGACCTGGCCACCCACGAGGGGTGGCCCTCTGGGGTCTCAGGGCTGAGGGTCTTGTAGGGAGCCCTTTGCTCCCGGCCCAAGGATGCCTGTGGTGCTGTGGCAAGGTCCAGCCCCCACGGGCCTAGACGCCCACGGGCTGGGGGCAGCGGGTGCAGGACACCCCGACGGTGCGGTGTGGACGCAGGCGAGTGCAGGAATGTGTGTGCCTGGAGGAAGTCGGGCTGCCCGGAGATGAAGAGTTGGCTGGGGCCTGGTTTCCCATTATAAGTAATCCTTCCTTATTTACCTGAACAAATACGCTCCCTGCTTACCTCAGACCACAGGCAGGCTGCAGTTAACCCTTGCAAGCCTCTCCTTCTTGGCTGGGGGAATCCACACTCTGGCAGCCAGGGAACGCGACCACTCACTCACTAGCTCTGAAACCCACTCGGGAGGCCTGGGAGACATAGCGAGAG
The DNA here is from genome assembly GCF_050624435.1 of Tenrec ecaudatus. NCBI lineage: Eukaryota > Metazoa > Chordata > Mammalia > Afrosoricida > Tenrecidae > Tenrec > Tenrec ecaudatus. The sequence continues at coordinate 165,418,046 of NC_134536.1, forward strand.
GGCCCAGGGCCCCGGGCCCCGGGCGCTAGAAGGACTCAGCCCTGGGCGGGGGACAGAACACAGCAGTAAATCCCAGAGCACCGTGTTTGCGGACACTGAGGGTGGGCGCCCTGCAGAGGCGTCTGCAAGGGCTTCCTGCATACCCTGCTGAGCTGCTCACTTTCCCAGGCCTGGATGTGGGGAGTGGGCTGCAGACAGCCACCTCAGGGAGGTTCTTCGGTGTGTTAAGGGCTGTCCCAGGGGAGACAGGAGCCGGGTCATCCTTTCTCTGAAGGGCACCAGACACCAGTGCGCCCGTCCCCTCAGGCGAGGGGCTTTGCTGTTGTTGGCAGGCCCTATGGAGTCCGACTCATCAGGATGCCCGGTCCTCACTGGGCCCACGCGACCCTCATGCCTCTGCCATGCCTCAACCCGCCGTGCAAACCCATCTCTCTGCGGGTCTCTTCTTCCTCTGCCTGCCCCTGGACGGCCCCTCCTGAAGACACGGTCAAAATCTTGAGATAAAGTCTGGCATGCCCGCCTCTAAGGGGCATTCTAACTGTACTTCTTCCAAGACAGATTTGTTCCATCTTCGGGCAGTCTGTGTTACACTCCGTGTTCTTGGCCAGCACCGTCACTCAAAGGCAATAATTCTTCTTCAGTCTTCCTCTTCAGCGTCCAGCTTTCTGACCAGACGCGTGCACGATGGCTGAAAGGGCCATGGCTGGGGGCAGGCGCACCTTGGTCCTCACAGTGACATCTTTGGTTTTGTCTTGTTGTTTGTTAAAATCATTTTATTGGGGCTCTGACAGTTCTTATAACACTCCATACACCGAATGTATCAAGCATATTTGTACATCTGTTGCCATCATCATTTCCAAAATGTTTTCTAGTTGATCCCTTGGTATCAGCTCCTCTTTTCCCCTCCCACCCTCATGGATCCCTGATCAATTATATATTGTTATTGCTATTTCATATCTTACACTGTCCGTTGTCACCCTTCACCCACATGTCTGCTACTCGCCCCCTTCTCTATCTTAACCTCTTTCAAGGGGCCTTTGGTAGATGTGACCAGGTCACTGTGTGCTTTGGTTTCTTGGCTGCTGCTCCCATGGGTGTGCATGTGGATCCATGGAAATGGAACCCTTGACGGTGTCGATCTCCCCCTGGGGATCAGGAGCGATCTCGTTGGTTCCGCTCTAAGATCTTGTCTTCTTGGTGTTGAGGTGTAAGTCATACACACTGAAGGCTTGTCTATTCCAAAGTTCTTCACACAGACTAGTGAATGTTTCCAGCGTCCTGTCACATTTGGGGGACAATTCAGTTGGTATGCTTTCAATGCCTGGAGTCGTATTTTTCACCAACGTCTTCCAGGCAGCTCGGACTTCTGGAAATGCCACCAGTTCTTGATCATACGCTATCTCTTGGAATGGCTGACTGTCCACTGATTATTTTGTGACTGGATTCTTTCTGAGGCTGGTGGTTACGGGTTGGGCGGCGATCTGCAGGGTCGGCAGTTCAAAACTGCCAGTCACTCCGTGGGAGAAAAACGAGGCTTTCTACTCCCATAAACAGTTACACTCTCAGATCCCACGGGGGCAGTTCTAGCTTGTCCTACAGGTCGCTATGCGTCTGCATTGACTTGAAATTGGGCAGGGAGCATGTCTTCTGTCTTCTCTGATATCTCCTACACCGTTCCACATTCTGTCCCTAGAACCGTGCAGGAGAGCAAACCCAAGGCTTGACTTTTTTTCTTGAGTGCCTTCAGCTGAAGAAAGGCGGGGTCTGCTCTCCTGCTGGTCTTCTTCGAACTTTCCATGATAATATTCTGCTTTATCGTCTTCTCAAGCCACCGGTTGAACTCTCCTCTGCAGCTCTTCCACCTCATCATGTCCCCGTTTGCTCCTCAAGGTCTCTTCTGACACCGTGTTGGTTGTGGTATGAGGGGGGTGGCAGCCCCCCACCACTAACCACAGTTCGACAGGCACAATTGTACGGTTGAGAGATATAAATATTATATTAAAGTCATCAAGAGCATGAGAGATAGCAGAGATTGAAATAATGGAGTCAGACACATTTCATGGTGGCATGCTCACCTCAGCCCCGCTTGGTGGTCCACATGCAGAGAGGGGGAGGGGAAGGAGGACAAGGGGAAAGGAACAGGCAAGTGAGGATGGGAGAGGAGAGGGGAAACTGATGAGAGGTCAAGGGAGGAGCCGAGAGGGAGCTCATTATTGCTAACCCAGGCCTATATATCTTTGGGGGGAGTGCAAGCCCACTAATTACAGGTAAAGACATACGTCACAGGAAGGGGTTGCACTATAGGTTATACAGCAATGAGAGGGGGACAATCTAGGGGCACACACGCAATAGGAAGAGGAGGGATTGGGGATATCCATGTGACAAGATGGGCGGATCCTAGATTCAGGATGGCAGCCTAACTTTGGATGTCACTGAGCCGGTTGGATCTGTTCTCTGGATCTCCAGGAGAACCATGATCAGTAGGGTGTAAACCCCACCTACAGGAACCAAGCTAACAGGGAGAAGTAGCCATTGTCCTTAACAGCAGGGTGCGGGGCCTAGTCTGGTGACTGCCTCCAGGGAGGATGTGTGTGAGCATCTGACCTCCCCATGTCTTTGGGAGAGATAAAGCTAGGGAATCGTGTCTTTGGGATCCCGCAGCTGGTCTCCCCCCCTCTTCTGTGTGTTTAGTGGTCCTCTGTCCAGCACACGCATCATGTCCTCGAAGCCGTCCCCCCAGCTCACCGTCCTCTGGCTCTTGTGGACGCCCTCTCACTTCCTTCATCTTCAACTTGAACATGAACTTCAAAAATAAAAATTAAAAAAACGAGCCGCTCATGGTGGCCAGCGCCGGCCTTGCTCTGTTTGATGAGATGGCTATTCTCCGTGATTTCTTTCCTCCGAGATAGAGGATTAGACCGCTGCGCACTCCATCATCCGGTACAGTGGGTGTGTGCATGTTGTGCGTATGTTGTAGAAGAAAACACTATTTGCAAAGCATCCGTCCTTGGTCTGGGGAGATTTGGGATTGTGCTTATTGGCGGTGTGGCAACCCTGTAACCTAGGCAACTGGCTGAAAGGCTGGTGGGGCAACCTCACCCAGAGACCCCTCCATGGAAAGGCCTGGTACCCAGCCTCTGAAAGGCCCCAGCCTTGGAAACCAGGGAGGCTGTGAATCAGAATAAATTGAATGGCAACTGACAGCCACAGCATCGTTCTTCTCTAATCCCCAGAAGTCACTTTGTGGCTGCCTGCACCACTTTCGGGCTCCAGAAAGATCCTCCGGCCGGAAGAATTACTATGCCCCTCCTTAAATTATGCCAGAATTCACCACCATTTCTCTAGGCTTCCCCCTGCCCCCCCCCCCCCGCCCCACCACGGAGCCCAGCATGTCGGTGAGAAGGACTCAGTTCTTCCGCAGGGAGGGTGAAGGTCCTAAAATGGCTTCAGTTTAGCATCCCTCCTCCCAGTGGTCTGGCCTCCCGGGGCCAATAAGAAGGATGACCTCTCTGCTCCACGTGGGACCCTTCCAGATGCTCCCCCCCTGGGCGAGTCCTCTGCGTTCTGCCGCCCCAGCTGTGTGAGCGTGTGTGACGGTACCCGCTGCAGTCACGAGGATGGCTGCTTCTTCACGAGCCACTGCCCTCGTTGCCAGGAGGCCGGAAGACCTGGCTGGTGCCCGGATACCATGACTGGACATTTTGACCACTTGCTATAGCCAAAATCCTGACTCAATTTCAAATGATCATGGAATCCAGACTTTCTGGATTCATGGAGGCTGGATGAACCCCTGAGATCGTCTTGAAGCCTTCAACCAAAACCATCCCCTGAAGTTGTCTTGACATCACACAGTCACTGATTACCTAACTAATAAGCGCGTGGACTCTGATAAGAACCGTCTATACGGGATTAAAAGAGCAACCTCATTTTGAAAGATGAGGTGGGAAGTTTAGGGGGCAGTGATTTCATGTTACCGGGAGAGGAACATTCCGCAAGAAGAGGATGAAATGGTTACACAGCTCAAAGTAGGCGATCAACGTCCCTGAATTGTGCAGGTCGAAGTTATTGAATCGGTGTGTGTTCTGACTCCGCATATTCCCAACAACTAAAATAATTTTTTAAATGACTGTTCCTTTAGGAGCACCTACTATGTGCCAGGTACTTTACAGTGTTCGTCAGACATTCAAATGTGAGTTCTAGAGCATGGACAAGTAAGCAGAGTAGCCTACACCTGTTTACTGAATGCCTGGGGTGTCAGAGATAACTCGCTACTTCCAATGATAACGTACCCCTTTCCCTTACTCAACAACGCCCTGGTTT